>NC_133659.1:314808795-315120876 GCF_037893015.1 Macrotis lagotis | reverse complement strand
AAAAATGATTTGCCAGTGCTCATAAGGATAATAAGTGAAACAACTGGGAATCAGAGACAGATCGTTTTCTACCACAACATACTGGGGTAACTGTCTTTTTATTTCTATTTTTACTAGCTGTGACCCTGGATAAGTCACTTCACCTCTGTTTGCCTCAGTTTTATCATCTACAAAGTGAGAAACATAACAGCATCTTCCTCTCTAAGTTGATGTGAGGATCAAATGAGATAATAGGTATAAAATGCTTATCATCATACTTTTTACTTTTATCTTGCTCTAGTTTATACAAATCTCTCCATGTTTCTCTTAACTCCTCATTGGCATAATTTCTCAGGATCCAACAATTTTCCATTACATTCAGTCATGCAAGATTTGTCCAACCTTTCCCCAGTTGGTGGGCATTCACACTGTTTCCAAGTAGTTTTTAGAGGTTTTTTTGCTACTTTATAAAAGAAGTGTCGACTCTCCTTTAGGACCTGTGGTCAGTTAGAATACCTTATTAATAGCTAATGGATTAAGAATTCCTTACAGAACATGGCCCTACTCTTCCATTATCCTTTCCATTATAAAAGTAGCCAGCAGTCTCCTAGTGAGCTGGGAAGCAGCACTTTCCTTTATTAGGACAGAGCCCTGATTAAGAAGAAAATGGCCAAAAGGTGACCAATTCTTTGTGTGGGCAGAAGGAGAACATTTCTACCTCCCTAGCAATATAATGTTAAGGGGAAATTGCTTTGTTGCAGGCGACGGCTCTTAAACTATATTAGTGGATGACATTAAAGGGAAGGTTGAGAAGCAATTGCCTTATTCTCACCCAGCTAGCTTTTTCTTTCTTCTCACTTAGTTCCCTTTTCTCTCAGGCTATGTGGTACTTCCTTCTTTCAGTCAAAAAGTATGGCATTCCTTTTTCCAAAGCTATGGTACTATATCTAACAGGTTACTGGGTTAAGGGTCACAGGAACACCTTAAGATCAATGCAGCCCTTAACCTTATTAAGAGCCAAGACGAGAGATCTCCAGACAGCAGCTGAAGAAGCACACCAATAAAAGTTCCTGTAAACTAACCAAGTCCAATAAGAGAGAGCACCTTGCTGTCATCCTAGAATATAAGAAACAGTCAGCCCTATTCCAGGGTCAGAAAATAGGTGGAAGCTTTCCACATCTATAAAGAGCCCTTGAGATAGTGATAGACAAGTTACTCCTTAAGGGGACAGAGGATAGAAAGAGATTTGTGCTAAATCAGCTCTATAATGGCTATTGGAACTATATAAATGGACTGCTTGGGTTGATTATTGACTTCAGGCCCTTTGCTTGAAATTTTAGCTAAAGTTAAAACTCTTAAATCAAGGGAAAGGAAAAGGAATTTCCTAATTAATTCAATTAAATTGGCCAAATATTTACCTTTTCACTACACTATAACCTATGCTGAAAACTTAAAATCTTAATGGGTAAGAAAGTGGGAGGGGGGTTAAAAAAAGAAAGTGGGAAAAATGAACATTAGAATCCAACATGGTCTTTAACTCTTCAATAATTTACTTATGATTTCTTTGGATTCATAAAAAATAGCTAAGTGATCTGACAGTCACTCAATTAGTAAGTATTTTCTGAGTTCATATAAACCAGTGGTCCAGGATGGAAGTTCTAGGTTTATATACATTAGGTTCATTCTTGAAGATGTCTCTCAGAAATCAGTCATTGCACTCTTACCCAAGGTTCCTCAGGGGAACATCAGACTGGGTTTATGCCTCATTCTCCACTACTACAAACAATGAATGAATGGATGGATGGACAAAGGGATGAACAACAAATGAATGAATGAATAGCCCTTTATCCTTCTATACAGAAAATTAGTATAACTGGAAGAGAAGGTGAAGAGCTCACATCTTAATGAATTATTCTTCCCTCTTGGGAGGGAATCTAGTTGGAATATAGATAGTTCTTTAGATATAGAGCCAGGATTGGGCCCCAGGTCAAGTAACTCTTCTTTCTGATGAACCTAACCTTCTCAGGAACTCATAATATCCTCCAAACTCAAAATATCTCTCTGATTGAGAGTCACAAAAGGGGAAAGAACTCAAAACAGATTGAAAGTCAACTCCTAGGGGCAGCTAGTGGCTCAGTGGATAGGGCACTGACCTTGGAGTCAGGAGTACCTGAGTTCAAATCCGGCCTCAGACACTTAATAATCACCTACCTGTGTGTCCTTGGGCAAGCCACTTAACCCCATTGCCTTGCAAAAACCTAAAAAAAAAGAAAGTCAACCCCTCTCCTTTAGATGTATACAACCTGTACAACTTGCATTACCACTGTCCAAAGTCATTGTTCACTCTTCCACATGGTGGCTCCTTCCCTAACTGGATGTTCCTTATTTTGACTCCTATTTACTCCACATAGTGTCATTTAGTCCAAGAATTCTGAATGATTCTGGTGGTCCTTTGCCTCTCTGGTGATCCTACTCTACTGATAGTATGACTGGAGTATGTTCATAGGCTTTCCTCTGCCCATAGACTGAAGTCCCCAATCTATATATAGTCTTTCATTCTTCTATGTTTCTCCACTTGCTATGATCTCCAGGTTTCTTTTACACCCTTTTTTTTTTACAAGGCAGTGTGGTTAAGTGACTTGCCCAAGGTCACATAACTGGGTAATTATTAAGTGTCTGAGGCCAGATTTGAATGCAGGTACTTCCGACTCCAAGGCCAGTGCCCTATCCACTGTGCCACCTAATTGCCCCTCCAGAAAAGAATAAGTATAGAGGGGTGGAACCAAGATGGTAGAGTGAAGGCAGGAAATTCCAGAAACTCTCCCACAGGCCACTCCAAATACTTTCAAATGCCTTTAAACAAAGACTCTAATCAAATTCTAAAGTGGCAAAACACATAGAAAGACTAAGCAAAATAACTTAGGAAAGGTCTGTTACACTGGGTTGGAAAGGGACACAGCACAACCCTGGCCCTTCCAGCCCCACCAGAGCAAACTGGTTCCAGGATCCAGGAACAGTCTCTGGGGCACCTGGGTTCCTGGGGGCACCTAGGACCATGGCAGTAATAGTGGTTTCCAGATCTCTCAGCCCAGGGATTGCCAAGGACAACTTGGAAGGTCAGTGGGAAAACTCTGTTCCACCAAAATGAATATGGAGCCTAGCCCAGTGCAGTCCTCAGTACAATCCCACCCCTGGAACCACCCGGTAGCTGATTCCAGAGCACTCAACCTATGGACAGTAAGGGGGTCAGGAGAGATGGCAGAGGTCTCTCTGCTATATATCCCTGAGACAGGATTCTGTGGCTTTGCCCATACTTGGATCCCAGACTCAGAAAGAGGGGCTTTATTGTCATAGTGGAGCAGAAACCCTCCTTGCAGTTCCAGGGCCAGGAGAGTAGTCAGAGTCTCTCATAAGATCCTGGGGGGGTACCCCTGAAAATAGCTGTGAAAACCCTTGAAATCTTGGGACAATATGCCTTCCATCCTGGAAGCAGAGCTCTATCCTAGCAAAGACTTAAAATCAAGTCATAGGCTGGGAAAATAAGCAAACAACAGAAGAAAAAGAGTCTGAGCATAGGCAAATTCTTTGATCCCAAAGAAAATCAAAATGCATACTAAGAAAATGACAAGATCAAAGCTTCTGTATCCAAAGCCTCCAAGAAAAATATGAATTGGTCTCAGGCTATGGAAGAGCTCAGAAAAGGTTTTCAAACTCAAGTAAGGGAGATAGAGAAAAAATTGAGAAGAGAAATAAGAGTGACATGGGGAAATCATGAAAATAAAGTCAGCAGCTTGGTGAAAGAGAAAAAAATACTGAAGAAAACAACATCTTAAAAACTTGTTTAGATCAAATGGAAAAAGCAACCCAAAAAGCCAACAAGAAGAGTTCCTTATAAAGCAGAATTGGTCAGATGGAAAAAGAGATTAAAAAAGCTCTCTGAAGAAAATAATTCCTCAAATGTAGAATGGAGCTATGGGAAGCTGATGACTTTGTGAGAAATCAAGAAACAATAAAACAAAATCAAAAGATTGAAAACTTAGAAGAAAATGTAAAATATCTTATTGGAAAAACAACTGACCTGGAAAAACAGATTCAGTAGAGATAATTTAAAAATTATTAGGCTACCATAAACTCATGATCAGGGAAAGAGCCTAGACTTCATTTTTTTCCAGAAATTCTCTAGGGAAAATGGCCCTCATATTCTAAAAGCAGAGGGTAAAAATAGAAATTGAGGGAATTTGCTGATCACCTCCTGAACGAGATCCCAAGAGTAAAAACTCCCAGGAATATTATAACCAAATTCCAGAACTCCCAAGTAAAGGAGAAAATATTACAACCACAAAGAAACATTCAAGTATCATGAAGCTACAGTCAGGATAACACAGGATTTAGTAGCATCTATATTAAGGGCTCATAAGGCTTGGAATATGATATTCTGGAAGGCAAAAGAACTTGGATTACAATTGAGAATCAATGAGCATCTTCCTCTGGGAAAAGATAGACTTTCAATGAAACAGAAGACTTTCAAACTTTCCTGCTGAAATGACGAGAGCTGAGCAGAAAGTTTGATCTCCATGTGTGGATCTGAAGCATAGAGATGATGAATGGGAAGGGCAAATTATGAGGGATTTAATGATGTTGAATTGTTTATATTCCTTCATAGGATGATGATGATGATGATACTGATAATTCATATGAACATTTTTATTTATTAGGGCAGTTAGAAGGAACATATATAGACAAGGCACAGAAGGGAACTGAATATGAAGGTATAATATATTATAAAAAGGGAGTTAATGGAGGAGAAAGAAATGTATGGGAAGAAAGGGAAAGTAGAGGTAGAATGGGCTAAATTATTTCACATAAAAGAGGTAAGAAAAAACTTCTGTAATGCAGTGGAAGGGGGGAAGGTGAGGGGGGAATGTGTGAGATTCAATTCTTATTGGAAGTGGTTTAGAGAGCAATAAGGTACAGAAATCTATCTTATCCTAGAGGAAAAAAGGAGAGGAAAGGGATGGGGAGGAAAGGAGAGAGGGGAGATGTATTTGATGGAAGAGAGGGAAGGCCATGGGAGAGGTAGTCAGAAATAACACATTTTGGAGGAGGGACCAGGTGAAAGGAGAGAGAGAGAGAGATTAGAATAAATGGGGGTGTGGATGAAGGGAAATACAGCTAAGCAATAGCAACTGAGGGAAAAATTATTGAAGCAATTTCTCTGATGGACTTATGATAAAGAATACTATCAGTCCCAAAGACAGAGCTGATGGTATCCAAATACAGACTGAAGCCCACATTTTTTCTCTCACTTTATTTTTCTTGAGGTTTCTCCATCTTTGTGGAGAGAAGGGGATTATGCTTACTTTTACATTAAGACTATTGTAGTAATGCGAACTAAACAAATAAATAAATAGATGCATAAATAAATAACTGAATGAATGAATGAAAAGGGGAAAAAAGACTAAATTCAAGGGTTGACTGCATCCTTGAATTACCAGTAAAGTAAGTACCCAAAAGTTTTACCACTAAATGGGACTAACTCAGTGACACCTGGGCAGATTGGTAGTACTCCATAAGGAAGACTCATCTTCTTAAGTTCAAATCTAACCTAGACATTTACTAGCTGTGTAACCATAGGCAAGTCACTCGACCCTGTCTACCTCATTTTCTTCAACTGTAAAATAAATTGAAGGTCATGGGAAAGAATATGCCTTGAAAATGCCAAATGGTATCACCAAGACTGAAAATAACTCAACAACAACAATTCTTAGGGCCAATCAAACCTACCATGTCTCTTCAAAATTTGTCAAGGGCATTTCATGTCCTGTAAGATTATAAATGCTATAATAAAATCTTAATCAGTGAGCAACACTTCTACAACACACTTTGTACCTTGTACAAATAATTTTTCAAAGTAGAGAATAATAAGACAAAAATAAAAAATTGATTAAACTTTAACAGAAAGGAAACTATTACCAACATGGGAGTCATTTGAGAATAAGTTGTTGGTGTATAGTCAGGTTTACTGATTTGTTAGAGCACAGATCAAAATTACAACAAAGTTAGAAGGAATAATGAAGAGAAGAAAAAGAGGCATCATGCAATTAAAACACTGTCACCCCATCCTGCGGAAATAAGCTATTGATGATGAATAATGTAATATACATGAAATAAGGAACATAGATGCATACCACAAAAATTTCATAAACAATTTAAAATCTTTTAATCAAATATCATAAACAAGGAAATCAAAGAATTCAAGATACATCTTCACAAATGCGCATCTTACTTGCCAAGCAAAGAGAGATAGGAGCCAAGGGCAATTGTGGCTTACAATATAAATTCATTTTTAAAATCTTATAGAGTAGGATGATGAAAGATTACAAGTAGAATTGTCTCATGAAACAGAGAAAAATAATGGACAATAAAACCAGTTTTAAAAGAAATGTTGTGAGAGATCCAATCAAGTCATCACCCTGTGTGTATTTACTGATAAAATGAAAGAATAATAATCAGGAGAAGAGATCTGAAGATACAAAAAAACAACCTTTTTGACCCACTTGGGGACTGGAACCAGAACTATATCCTTAAATCATAGATCCAAATATGATACCACAGAGAAGAAAAATACAAAAAATAGAAAGATTAAATCAAATGTACATAGAGGAGATTGGTATTGGAGGCAGCAAAACTTTGAGGGTATTAAGAATTCCTTCAAATATTTGAAGAATAAGAAGACTACTCAGGAATTGGGGGGGGGATCTCATATCTTATGAATTCTGAGGGAAATAAAGATGACAGACAGCTCAACAACTCCTGATGAAAATGTCTAATTTCTAATCTACATCAATTTTTTTATGAAAATCATTTATACTTACATGAAGGACATCCTCAGAAGGAGCACTGGTATGGAACAGGCAGGTTGTTGAAAGTAATATTCCCCAGTAGTCCAAATCTTTACCACTGAACAATTGACTGAAATATAAAAACAACACAGAATCTCACTGTCCTTATTTTTGCTGATATCGTAAGAAATTTTTAGAAGTACAAAGCACCACTTTCAAAATCCTCTTCCAAAGAGTTATATATTCCCATGCTTATGTCAGAATTATTCAAGATACTTTGAAAGTTGAAATATTGAACAATAAGAATAATCTTTTTCAATGTTCCCCTCATTATTCCTATCAAAAGAGACATGAAATAAATAGCAAATGCTTCTCAAAGTTGCTCCTCACCAGCAGGGGGAAAATCTACAACAGTTTATAAAACAAAGAAAGAATTCCCATGGAATTAGATGATGAGGTCTTCCAGATAAGAGGTAAATTCAAGAAAAATAAAGACAAAATTAAAATAGGGAATAGGGAAATGGGTTAACAAAACAAATAAAAATACAATACAACATAGATAATATTAATTCGTGGTTTTCTAAATCAGTAAATCACAGGGCAGAGAACGTTTTCTATTTGAATTCAACACCAATGTTCAGATGTTCCTGTTTCTGAAGAGTTCATCTTTTAAGAACCTCCTAGATAAAACTCATAACTACTAAAAAGTGTGGTCTAACCATTCACATTGGAAATAACAAGTAGGTGAAGAGTGCATATTGCCCAGATTTGACATGCCATTTAATGAACAATCTATAGAAATTATCTGGACAGTGTATAAATTTGGAAAGGCATTGCAAAGAAAACAAAATCGGGGTGGCTAGGTGGCACTGTGGATAGAGTACCAGCCCTGGAGTCAGGAGTACCTGGGTTCAAATCCAGCCTCAGACACTTAATAATGACCTAGCTGTGTGGCCTTGGGCAAGCCACTTAACCACATTGCCTTGCAGAAGCCTAAAAAAGAAAACAAAATCAATCAATAAAGGATAAGGAAAGTGGCATAGTTTGCTCTCAAGAAATTACAAAACTCTTTTGACAGCCTCAAACTTCTTCCAAAAAGTTTGGTGATACCAATATCCCATCATTGTTGTTGTTTAACAAAATTCATGGAATCTTGACTTCTTTGAAGATTCTAAAATTAGTCTGATTCTGAAGGCAAGGAAAGGTGTATGGCAGGCCTGAGAAGATTATAATATATAATAAATAAGGAACTACCAAAAAGAACTGAAGGATGCCATCAAAGAAATGAATTCTAGAAGAAAAAAGGAGGAAAAGGATGGGGAAGAAGAAAGAAGGAAAGAAGAAGAAGGAAGAAGAAGAAGAGAAAAAGAAAGAAAGAAAGAAAGAAAGAAAGAAAGAAAGAAAGAAAGAAAGAAAGAAAGGAAGGAAGGAAGGAAGGAAGGAAGGAAGGAAGGAAGGAAGGAAGGAAGGAAGGAAGGAAGGAAGGAAGGAAGAAGTCAAAGGTGAAAGTTCTGAGAGGAATGCCATACTGATAACTGGTCCACTGAGTGACAGATTAGGATGTATAAGGTTGTCAGATGTCACATGCTAGTGCTGACCTGGTGTTGGTGGTGCATTATGGTTCCTTGCTGATACAAGAGGAAGAAAATCCAAGGAAAATATAATCTACTAGTGGTACCCAGACAGTGCCTTTTATCCTTGGAATCACAAGACCTAAATTCAAATCCTACTTTAGAAGCTTTCTAGCTTTGTGAACTGGGGATTCCTCTGGCCTCATTCTATAAAATGAAAGGGTTAGACTAGCTGGTCTCCAGTCTTCCTTTCACCTTGAGATCTATCACCTTTCGAGGGACCTTAGCTAAGTCATTTTAGAAAATTAAGTTAAATGGTTTCAGAATTACCTTCCATCTTTAAAGCTATAAGCCTATGCCTGGAGGAGAAGAGTTGGGAAGGAAAGGAATCTCTGCTATGGAAAATGGCATTATTTTTCCTCAAGGCAAAAAAGTATGGTGGCAGGATTGAAGAGCAGAAATATTGCCCAAGCATGTGGTGTATGAGGGGAATGATGGGAGAGAAAGCTAGGAAAGGAGATCATGACTGACATGACACCAATACACATAAAAGTTCAGCAACAAAACTAGGTAGGAATATGAAAAAATGTCAAAATATGAGGAGCCGGGAGCATACAATAAATAATGGCGTTCAGAGAAGGAAATCAATAGAGGATAGAAAGTCAAAAAAAGAATTCTGAAGGAGGTAGAGTTAGAATTGGGCCTTGAGCAATGGGGAGGATTTAGAGATATGGAATCTAGATCCCAGAGGGGCCATTAGGACTTCAGCAAATTAAGCTCCCCCAGAGCCAGAAGGACCTACCACAGGCTCTGTCATTCAAAAGTGTTTTCTCAGTTTATGAGGTATGACAGGAGAGCAATGAGGTCAATTTTCTCAGCAAACACACCTGTTTAGTTCTTTCCAGGAGCAGTCCCAGACGTCAGGGCCAACACTGGGTCATTCACAGAGCAAGGACACCTGGGAAGAAAGGTCAGTGAGTTGTTCGGAGTCAGCCTTAGGACAAAGCTGGTGAACCAGACTAAGCCATTCCTTCAACTCCCTCCCCCACTCCTAGTTGCTCTCTTTTGAGAAGAGTTGGATTCCAAAGATCTGTCCAGAATCCCAAATGTCTCAGAGGAGGCTATTTGGTCATTCATTTCCCAGAAATCAGTTCTCTCTCAGCCTGGACTGAAATGAAATAGACAGGAAATGTTAGTTGGCAGAAGGTTAGCCTAAATCCGGATTCCTTCATAAGATATCTGCCACTGGTCCCAAGGGGAAAATATTGTCGGGGCAAAAATAACTTTTGTCCTTAGGGAAATCTCACAACTCAGTATATCTCTTGTTTGTTCACAGTTGTTTGCAAGTTATTCCCCCCATTAGATTGTGAGGTGATTTTTGGTTGATTTTTGTTTGTTTTTTTCTTTATATTCTTTAGTATATATAACTCAGTACCTGGAAAATAATGGGTGCTTAATAAAAGCTAGCTAATAGTTCACCATAATTCATCTGTCCACCCCGGTGACATCCCCAATCCTAAAAGAATCAAAGACCTGCCTTGGACCAGTTTCTTCAACTGTAAAATTGGAAGGTGGTAATAAATGAATACCGAGATTCTATGAATAATTGATTCAATGTGTCTGAGGGCTGAAGGGTTGAGGGTGCCAAAAATAAAACCACTTTTATGTTTGTAGAATCTGCCCACAATAAACTGTTAATACCCTTTGACCCAGCAACTCCAATTCTAGGTCTATATTCAGAAGAAATTATATTAAAAAGGAGGAAAAGTCCCACAATATTTCAAAATATTCATAGCAGCTCTTTTTGTGGTGGCAAAGAATTGGAAATTGAAGAGATGCCCATCAATTGGGGAATGGCTAAATAAGTTCAGGTGAATACTTTAGAATATTATCGTTCTATAAGAAACTATAAATGGTCAGACTCTAGAGAAGCATGGAATGACTTATGGGATCTGATGCTGAGAACAATGCACACATCAACAACAACATTATGAGATGAACAACCTTGATGGAAGCAGTTCCTGTCAGCAGTCCAGAGAGCTAGGAGAACTGTGTTAGATTGGCTATGGACTATATTATCCTCATCCAGAGGAAGAAAAACAAAACAAAACAAAACAAAACACACAAAAAACACCCTTTCAGAATCTGATGAATACTTTATAAGAATTATCTTTTATGTATCTCTTTCCCTTAATCCTAATTCCTTATACCAAAAATCAAAATATGTATGTACAATGCTAACCTGACTGTTCACCACTGAGGAGAGGGAAGTGGGAAAGGAGGATCGAAGGGAATTTTGTAATTTAAAAATATGCATATACATATGGATGAATGAAAATAAATAAATAAGCATATTCTGGGACTGAAATTACATAGCTTGTGTCAGGGGCTCATTAAAACTGATGCTCAACATATTATAAAACACATTAAAGAGAATTTTGAGATCACATAGTCTAGGATGAGCAGTCAATTTGGAGATGCAGGAACTGAGGTTAAAGCCATGTGACCTTAGGCAAGTCATCTAACCTCCCTATACCGCACTTTCCTCCTCTGTAAAAATGAAGGGTTTATCTATACCCTGAAGAGATGATGAAAAAGGGTAAAAACATCACTTGTACAAAAATATTCATAGCAGCCCTGTTCGTGGTGGCAAAGAATTGGAAATCAAGTAAATGTCCTTCAATTGGGGGAATGGCTTAGCAAACTGTGGTATGGAACCATGGAACACTATTGTTTATTAGAAACCAGGAAGGATGGGAATTCAGGGAAGCCTGGAGGGATTTGCATGAACCGATGCTGAGTGAGATGAGCAGAACCAGAAGAATACTGTACACCCTAACAGCAACATGGGGTGATGATCAACCTTGATGGACTCGCTCATTCCATCAGTGCAACAATCAGGGACAATTTGGGGCTGTCTGCAATGGAGAATACCATCTGTATCCAGAGAAAGAATTGTGGAGTTTGAACAAAGACCAAGGATTATTACCTTTAATTTAGAAAAAAATGGTATGTTATTGTCTGATCTTGCTATCTCTTATACTTTCTGTTTCTTCCTTAAGGATATGATTTCTCTCTCATCACATTCAATTTGGATCAATGTATACCATGGAAACAATGTAAAGACTAACAGACTGCCTTCTGTGGGGGGTGGGGGGTGGGGGGAGGGAAGTAATATCGGGAAAAATTGTAAAACTCAAAATAAATAAAATCTTTAAAAAAAATTAAGGGCTTAGATTAAGGGGACCTCTGAAATTTCTTTTAATTCTATGATCTAGTCCAACTCCCTGATTTTCCAGAGAAGTAAAGGACTATGGGCAGCAGAATAATAGAGAGAGTGCTGGGCTTGCAATTAAGAAGAACTGAGCTCAAATGCAGCCTCAAAAATGTCTTAGCTGTTTGACCTTGGATAAGTCACTTAACCTCTGGGTGCCATGGAAGAGGAAATGGCAAGCCAGTTCAGAATCTTTGCCAAGAAACCCTCAAGCACAGGATCAGTGTGCTAAGATCTATGGGACCATGAAAAGTTGGACTCTTCATGGATTTAACAAAAAACAACAAAGTTGTTCAAATAAAGATTTTAAGGAATAAAGGACCAGAGAGGGTGACTGACTCATCTGATTTGAACTCAGAAAGATGAGTAAGTCTTCCTGATTCCAGGACCAGTGTTCTATCTACTGTACTCCCTACGGCCCCCATGGATAGTTAGGGAAGAGGAAAAGGAAAACTTTCTATTCATATTAATGTATATATCTCTACATTGTTTTTATATCTCTTCCTAAATGACAATAGCTAGGTATATGAAAAAAAATCAAAAAATGGGGGGGGGAGTGACTAGGATAAGCTTCCTCCCCCCCAAAAAACCCAGCATAATTTGGTAATAGAAGGGCAGCAGAAGGTAGAGTAGAAATGTGGAAGATGATGCTTTCTGAGCAATTTTTATGTTTCTTGAAGAAAGCAATAGGCTTTCTTAGCTGCAGGTCTTTCTGCTGGGAAGCTAAATTTATTGTTTGTTCCCTCTTCCCAGCTTCATGGCCCCCTGATGAGAATGGCACTCCCTGAATAGGGTCTCAGAGCACCCACATTCGATTTGTCTCCTCTCAGTAGGTCTCTCTCACAGGGCTCTCTCCCAGAGCAGGTTATATTTTCATCATTTTATTTATAGAAATGGGATTTGGAAGGGTGTGTGTGTGTGTGTGTGTGTGTGTGTGTGTGTGTGTGTGTGTGTAGGGTGAGGGCAATGTGTACTAATTTTAGCAGGTTTCTTCTATATGATCCTCTCTAGTATCTGGCAGCGAATATGGTGATTTTCACATGTTTCGCATCCCGTTGGGCATCAGTTTCATTTCGCCCCTGTTATCAGCCATCTCAGTCACAGAATATCCTTCCCACACATTCATTAGCAGAAATGGATTCTATGGGCTAATCATCTGCTGTTTCACTTCAAGGAGTGGGAAGGCAGATTCTTGAAATGTGAGTTCAATTTTTGTTGGTTTTTTTTGTTTTTCTCCCAGGTTATAGCAGATACTTATACAGGATCTCAAAGGTCATCTATTCCCATTTCACAGATGAGAATATAGAGGCACAGACAGGCCATGAAATCATAGATTTAGAATTGCACATGACCTCAGATACAATCCCTCAAACTTTATAGATGAAAAAATTGAGATCCTGATAAATCATAAAATCATAGATTTAGAATTGGAAAACTAATTAGTTCACTTAAGGTCACATAGGTGTTACGCAGTCTAGGCAGGATTTGAAACTATGTCCTTTGAATTGCAAAACTAGTCCTTTTTCTATTGTGTCACTTTGGACCTCTTAAGGCAGTCAGGTAACACAGAGGATAAAACCCTGGGACTGGTGTCAGGAAGACTCCTCTTTCTGAGTTCATATCTGGCCTTAGATACTTGCTAGCTCTGTGACCCTGGATGAGTCACTTCATCCTGTATGCCTCACTTTCCTCATCTGTCAAATGAGTTGGGGGAAGAAATGGGAAACCACTACAGTATCTGTCAAGAAAATCCCAAATGGAGTCATGAAGAGAGGAAAAACAACTGAAAAATAACTGAACAACATATCCCCTCAAACTTACTCATCCTCCAAATCCTTGCAGTTACTTGGATTCTTAAATGAAGAGTCAACTTTGATTCTTCCATCCCCCTCAAATACCATAATGCAATTATTTACTGAGTCTTGTATGTTTTTCTTCCCTGCAGTGGTTTTTCCTCTGGGCCATTAACAACAATAATAAAAGCATTTATAATGTATTTTAAGTTTTGCAAAGCATTTTACATGTTAGCTAATTTGATGCTATAAATAAATGAAAATTTCAAGAACACAGAGAGAACATAGACAGATTGGACAGCCATGACCCTCCATTCTTCCTACTGTGGGGGTATAAAGAGAGAAGGAAATGGAAGCAGTAGCAAAAGCAGGTGATCTATAGCCCCTCCTTCCTTCTTTCTCCTCCACAGGACCCTAGGGCTCAGAAGGATCCCTATCTGTCTACCTCCCCCCACCCAAGAACCTTTCACAGATGCCTTCCCAAAAGTGGGTCTACCAATGGAAAATCTGTTGGTTGATGCTAAGACACCTGAGGCTCCTTTGCCTCCCTCTTCTGCCCCAAGGTTGAGGACTGGAATTCACTCAAGAATAGCCCTTCCCTGGATCCTTATGATGTATCTCACCCCTTCCCCTACCTACAGTTGAGTCTGAGAGATGACCAAGACCCTAGTCCCATATTTATCTATCTATCTATCTATCTATCTATCTATCTATCTATCTATCTATCTCTATTTATTTATTTGTTTATTTATTTATTTATATGTCACCCCTTCCCCTTCCTCTGGCCAAGCCTGAGAGATGATCAAGGTTCAATGTCTTCCCTAGGTCCAGAAGCAAACATTTAATAGAGCTGTTTGTTCAATAACATGGCACAATCTGGACAAAGTGAGCAGTTTTTGTTATATCACCGATGTACACTGATGGCTAGGTGGTAAAAATGCATCTTAAAGTAAATACATGCTTTCAGGATCTGTGGCTTTAAAAGACACAACAGTGTCTTTGTTATGTCCCCAGCAGGGCTACTTTATAGCTGGTGACTCACTCAGGTATTGGTTTATTGGTGTTCTTTTCCCGTCACTTAAAAATAAATGGCTCACCCAAGGAGAAAAAAGTACAAATAAAAGAAGCCATAATTTCTATTGTTCACAGTTAAAATACTGGGACAGGAAATAGGATGGGTCTCTGTGTTGGTTACCTCCAGTTTGGGATTTGCTTTTGCCAGGGTTCAAGTCCAGTCACAGTTCAGCCATTTCCTCTGACAATATATGGCAAGGCAAGTGAGGTCATTGGACTGCCAGGCAGCTCTGGGTCTTATCAAGCCAGCCACTTAAAAAGCTAGGGAGGATTAAGTAAATCCTTCAGAAAAGGAAGACAGCTGAGGGAGCAAGTACAATTGAGGCTTTAAACATCTCTGGGATAGAAAATAGCAAGAGAGAATGAGAAAGGAGGATGAGAGGGAGGGAGAAAAGAGGACCGGTTTCCCTCTCGCCTTCCTATGGTGGCCAATCTTACTGGACCTCCCTACCCTTGTCCAAATAAGTCTCTCTAAAGCTTCCACAGGATTGTGTCTACACTGGCCAAGTAAAATATTAAATCATTCCCCTAATTGCACCTGAAACCAAGAAAACAAGTCAAAGCAAGACCCTACTTGATGCTTTAGGATTGGAAGTTTTGCCATTCTTCTATTATGCAGACTTTAAAACAGTGGATAACACAGTTATTTGAGTTGTATTATCTGTGAGACAATCTCCCTGGGCCTCAGTTTCCTCATCTGTAAAATGGAGGCCTGCACTGAATAACCTTGAAGGTCCCTTCAAGCTCTAGATCTATGATTAAATAACCCTGAAAGCCTATTGTCTATTAGCAGCAAAAAAAAAAAAAAAAGTCACTGGATTTGATATCTGAGGACCTAACTCTGCTATTTGCAAGGCTTGTGAATTATGGACAAAAGACTTCACCTCTAGAGTTCACCTTCCTTATCTGTAAAATGTGGAGCTGAACAAGATGGTCTCTGCTCTCCTTTCTAACTTTAAATCTTAGCTCATAATTTAGACTAATCCAGTGTTCTCTTTCACACCCGCCATATTGTCAGAGTGCAATATAGCATTACTAACATTAAGGATGACTGCCCTAGGCCTGAAAACAACCTTGAAAGGTGTTATCTGTGGCAACAACAGGACAGAGAAGGTTTTGTGGAGCAAGGGGGGAGATAGGTGGAATAGGGAGGTGAGAAAGACTTGGTTTTGCAGGAATGGGGGCTGATTGGAACTCCAAAACGGGTAAGTCAGAAAAGATCAATCCAGTGATGGCTAGAATGATATGTACTAGAATGGTAAAGGGTCAAGGGTCATAAAGCAAATAGCCAGAATTTGTCATTGAATTATTGCAAATAATAGAGAAAGAAACCAAATGGGGCAGGGGGAGGGAGTAGGAGAAGGGTGGAGAGGAGGTTTGAAGTCCAGACATTAGGAAACCAGAAACAAAGAGTCAGTTTAAAAAATGGGGGCAAGATTATAGAGACTATTATTGGTCTGCCCCTACCCAAGTCCTACTCTTGATTCTGGAATAGGTAGATATAAACTATAGCATTCATGGCCAAGTGGTCAGTTAACAAGCATTTATTTGAAATTAAATTTATTATTATTATTATTACTATTATATACTTCTAACTGATACTATTGGTTAGCTTTGGATTGATAGAAAGAACTCTGGATTAAGAGGTAAACAAGATGGTTTTAGAGCCCAATTCTGTGATCACGTACAAGTCACTTGACTTCTCTATGCCTTGGTTTACCTACCTGCAAAATGGTCAAAACAACAATATCCATAGTACCTACTTCACAGGTCATCATTCAACTCAATGAGATAATGGATGTAAAACACTTTGGAATCCATTAAAAACACTCTATAAAGGATTTTTATTATACTACATCTACTTTGCTCCTAGATTCCAATTGCGAATAATAACAATAAAAGCTAATATTTATAATTATATAATAATCATAATAGTATAATAATAGTAATAGCTAATATTAAATAGCCCCTTGCAATGTGCTAAGCACTTGAGAGACAATTGATCCTTACAACCACTCTAGGAGGTAGATACTGTTATTAACTTCAGCTTACAGTCAAGTAAACTGAGGCAAGCAGAAAGTAAGTGACATGCCCAAGATCATATAGCCAGTAAGTATCTAAGACCGGATTTGAACTTAGGTTCTTCTTCCACTGTGCTATCTAGCTGCCCTTGGAGACTAGATGACAATAATTATTTTTAATATATACAAATTAAAGGCATGATATGGAATTCAATTTAATAAACAATTAGAACTCAACACCGGACGAGTGCTCACTGAGGGCTCAGAGAACTCTGAAATTCTCTCTTAAGAACTTTGGAATTGATTGTGCAACATGGAAGACACTGGCACAGGACTGCCTGGTATGGCATGTCCTTATCAGAGAAGTAAAATTGAAATAGCTCCAAGGAAACATTGAATGTCCAAGTTTAGAGGTGTTCGCAGGTATTCATATGAACTATTTGTGCCCAACCTGTGGTAGAGCATTTCTAGCTCATTTTGGGCTGAACAGCCAGTCGGACACACTATAATTCATCTCTCTAACCTAGTGATGTTGTTTTGGTCTTTTTCATCAAGAACTAACCAACAAACATTTATTAAGTGTCTTCTGTATGCTACTGTGACATATAGATTTATAGTTAATATAGCTGTGTATTCTCCCTGTACAAATTACTCTGTAAAATCATTTTATATTTACTAATATGCACATATGTAGTAGAATATGTTTCCCAAGGGCAGGGATTACTTGTTTTTCTCTTTCTATCTCCAACAGCTAATAAATGATACAGAAATAAGGACTGGCCCTTTGACTTTAATGACTTGATTTTCCTGTCTGTGCCTGCTTTTGACACCCTGGAGTCTTATAAAGTTGACTGGAGCCTGGAGGGATTCAGGTGTGGGAGAGAAAACAAGGAGATAGTCAAGCTGGTCATTCCAAGAGGTCAAGGTCTCATGTCTCATGGAGGTACAACATAGAAAGGTCACTTGTCACTCATTTATTCATTCATTCATTCATTTCCCCAGGGGCACAAACCAATGGATGTCAGAAGCAGGACCTGAACCCAGGTCTTCTGGCTCTCTGCTCACTCTCTATCCACTATACCTCTGCTGTCTCTCATGGGTCTATAGTGGGCACCTAGTAAACATTCATTAATTTAATTCGTATGGTATTCATTGAATTTCTGTGTTGAAAGAACAGACTTAGAGTGTCAGTTGAAACAATGACGCTTGATCAGTTCCATTTAATTCAACCAACAATAATTAGGCACTGGCTTCTGGCCAAGGACCATGGGAGGTTCTGGCAATCCAGAGACAAAAATAGTCTTCAAAGAGATCCCCCATAATGCTAGTGCTTTCCCTCTGTTGAGTATTATATTTATTCTGTCTATAATTTGATTGTATAAAGTTCCCTGCATCTTGCCCCCGCCCAGTTAAGTGTAACCTCCCTGAGGGCAGGGACTGTCTATTGGGTTTCTTTGTACCCCTGTAGTGTACTTTAGCATAGTGTCTGACTGTGAAGCACGGTAGATGTTTCATAAATATTTATTGACTTGGGAAAATGCAACAGGGACAGTCCTTTGTGAGAAAGAATATTCACAACTTGGAAATGAGGGGGCAATCCAGAAGGAATTTTATGGGTATTCTTCCTGATAATCTCCTTGCCCCAAACCCAAACTGCTATTAGATTCATAACAACAAATAACCTATATTATCTCATTTGAACCTCAGAAGCCCTCTAGGAGGTAAGCTTTATTTATATCAACATCGTCATCATCATTGTTGTTGTTATTATTCCCATTTTGAAGAAAAGGAAACTGAGCTAGGGTGTTTAAAAGACTTGCTGTTAATAGGGTTCCAATATGGCCATTCAGTAGTTTCCAATCGTGTCCAATGCTGTGACCCCATTTGGAGTTTTCTTGGCAGAAATACTGGAGCAGTTAGTTTATCATTTCATTCCAGACCTCATGTTATAAATGAGGAAGCTGAGGCAAATAGAGTTACGAGTCAAGTCTTAAGTCAAATTAAGACTTACCCAGAGTCACACAGCTAGTGAGTGTCTGAAGTCAGATTTGAACTTGGGAGCAGGAAGACTCAACTTCCTAAGACTCAAAACTTGGGTCTTCCTGATTTCACACCCAAGGGTCCCTCTACTGACCCTGGTCTGGAGGCTAAAGACAGGCCCAAGAAGGGGAAGGTAGAAAGTAGGGGCTGAGGGGACCATGAGTCACAGTTCCCAGCCCATCTAGAATCTGAGGATGTAATTTCAACCCAGACCTAATCACTCTCACATCAGTTTTGATCAGATACAGAATTTAATCTGAAGGAAGCATTTACTATCTCATCATATGTTAGTTTTGTTTTGTTTTTGCCTTTCTGGGAATTACATAGAGAGCTAAGTAGATTTTTGTCTGAAATCTTTGTATCAGTAAACATACCACCAAGCACGATATGCCCCCACTTTGCAAGTGCTTCCTAATTCTATTAACATCTTAACTATGACACTAGGAGAAAGGAGAAAATAACAAGGTTTGCTCACATTTGAAGTGAATTGCAATCTTCTGTTCCCTAAGAAGCTGCTTTAAAGAAAGTGTCCAGAAATTATATTTTTCCATGTAGATAAGCATATAGACATACATTACATATAGGTACAAATATGCATACATCCTCCTATACATCATATATACCTCTATATGTGCCTATATGTGTACCTATATAATTATATATTTATATATAAAATAAGCAAAGCTCTATTTTGCTGTTGATATTTCAGTTGACTACAAAGTGACCATAGGAAAGGAATAAAGTGACATCTTTCTGCCTCCCCCTAATCCTTTTGTCCTCAGAAAGCCCAATAAAAAAACCAGACACAATGCACTGGAGGAAAAAAAAAACAATCAAGGAGGGAGGCAATTAAGTTCTGCTGAAAACAATAAATGTGTCTACAATGTGAAAGAAAGATGTGTTGAAATATTTGGCATTTGTTTTCCTGGACCAAAGACTTGGCTTTTCATAAGAAGCATTTTCTATCGAAAGAACGAGACAATTACAATGACATCTCCACAAAAGAATCGTACAGCTGCTGAGCATCAGTTCAGGACGGGGACACATGGGACAAATCACATAATTACAGGAGAGGCAGAATTGCGGGGACATGATGGCAGCTCCTTCTCAGTGATCCGTCATTCAGTCATGTGTCAACCTTTCTGTGTTGCACCTTCATGAGACATGAGACCTTGACCACTTGGAATGACCAGATTTCCTTTAAGCCTCAGCTTGACTATCTCCTTGTTTTCTCTCCTACACCTGAAAGTTACTTTCTGTATATTTTGTGTTCATATACCATGTATGTGCTTTCTGGTTAGCATGTAAGCTCTTTGAGGGAAGGGACTGTTTCATTTCTGTTGTCCTGGCACCCTCCTGGTGCCTATTCTTGAGCAAGTCACTTTACCCTCTTTGCCCAATTTCTTCATCTCTATCAAATGAGTTGGAGAAGGAAATGACAAACTACTCCAGCATGTCTGCCAAGAAAACCCCAAATAGGCTTACAAAGAGTCAGATGTGAATGAAAAATTATTTCAACAACAATAAATATTTGCTGAATTGAAATAATGCCTTTGATGAAATTATCAATCCACTACATTTAGCAATACAAAGATATTAGAATCTCTTTAATTATGTAGCCATAAATACTCATTTTACAGATGAAAAAACTGAAGACCAAGGACATTCATGCCTTGTCCAAGACCACAAAGATAGCAGATCAGATTTGAATCTTGGTTTTCTAACTCCAATTTGCTCAGTTTAGAGGTGCCTGTTCTGCTAAATCTCTTTCTGAACTCCTTGCATTCTGCCTATGACTTCTTCATCCAAGGGTAATGAGAGGATGGGGCAACATAACATTGCTTGGTATTTTTCCCCCTCAGCAAGAGGATCAGAAAGGAGGTAGGATGGAAAAAGTCTGAAAGAAAATAAAATATAAGCTCCTTTCCTGAGTTTGGAACATAAAAAGGCAATTATTAAATTCATCAGCCTCCATAAGCTAAGTATTACACTAGTAGCACCTGGGCAACATTTTTAAAAGATAAGATGACAAAAGGTGAAAGGAAGATTCAGGGAAGAGAGAAGCCTAAAGATGCTTGGTAAAACAAGAGTTGGATCAGAAACTGATACAGAATGGTGCTCTTTGCCTCCTATCTTCAGCAGCCTGGCCACATGGGATCACTACATTTGGTCCACAATAATTTCTTGGAGAAGAGAGTATTACATGATGTTAAAATATTGGGAGAGGGAAGGCTTGGGGAGTCAGATACAACTTTGAGCTCAGACTAGATGGTTCGGCAGACGGCTGTCTTTGAAATCCAAAGATGAGCATCAAATCTGATACTTGTTAGCTGTGGGACCTTGGACAAGATCTTTGCCTCTGGGATGCCATTTTGCTCATCTGCTCCAACACTAATCCAAATTAGATTACCCCTTTGGTTCTTCTAGCTTCAAAGCTATGATCTGGTCCAAAACAGCCAAAGTCAAATCTATCTGGTTTTAAGGTAAAATCCTCCTTCCCCAGTTATCTCTAGTGGACTATATAGTTGTCTTTCCCACATCAAAGAGATTAGGGGCCCAGCAACGCCCACAATCCGAAAATCCCATAAATTGTTTTGACCTTCCTATGTACCAGAAAACACTGGGTTTTTGTTCTTTTTCTTTCCTGGAGTGTTTAAAGTAGTCTACATATATTTTATGCATTTCTGGGATTCTAAACTTTTTCTGTGTTACCAGCTGTCCTACAGGTGCCATCTGTAGCTGCCATAAAACTCCTAAAATGTCCATCTACTATCTTATGCCAACCCAAGATATGTAGTAATGGGGGAAGTCATGATGGAGAATAGAGAAATGTAAGCTCCTTGAAGCCAGAACCTTCTTTGTTTATTTTTTTTTTTAACAAAGTCTAAACAAAGTCCTTCCTGGTCCAGGTCTGGTGACCTGTTATATAAGTGGTAAAAGGAGCTGCTCTATTATACTAGCTATGGAGGCAAATGGAGCTATCTCAAGTTAAACCTCAGTTTCTTCATCTGTAAAATGAGAGCGATGTCTAAAATCCCTTTGAAATCTAGATCTATCATATAAATTTAACTAGTGCCTAGTGTCCATTTGGGTGTGAAATTAATGCTAATTGATAAAATGTATCTCATCATAGTCTACAATACTTGTATTTATTGCTTGTCTTTTTAGCAAAGCAGTGGAGTTAAGTGACTTGCCCAAGGTCACACTGCTAGGCCATTATTAAGTGTCGAGGTCAAATTTGAACTCAGGACCTCCTGACTCCAGGGCCAGTGCTCTATCCACTGCACCACCTAGCTGCCCCAATACTTGTGCAATGATGGTGGATATTGACTGGCAAGACAGAGGTTAAAATGACTGCAGAGAAAATCTCTAAAGCAAGGTAAGATGGCTACATCGAGAGTTCTCCTTCATGGACCCCATAGGAGTCTTAGTGAGGATGATCCCTATATAATTAAAGGAGCAGAACGAGATCAAAGAGGGCTTGGTTCCCAGAATAGTTGAATAAATGGTCCACTTTAATTTCTCAGAGCAAAACAAGGAAGTTATGGAAGGAAGAACTGCAGTAAGTTTCATTTTGAAAACTGAAGCAAGAGGTAGAGGGGTAGAGAATCTTTTCTCCATTAATATCTTTCTTTTTCTTAGTTTTGGCCTTTGTGGTCCCAGATTACATGCTTACAAGAGAAAATTTTCTCAGTATTATTTTGGGGGGAAAAGACACAGAAATGCCCATTCTGCTAAAAAATAAAAACTTCTTTCTGAGCTCTCTACATCCTGCCTGTGGTTACTTTATCCGAGGGTAATGAGAAGACGGGCGAGGATAAGGCTGCTTTGTGGTTTTTCTCAGCAGTAGCAGATAGGAGGTATGATTGAGTAAGCCCAAAAGAAAGAAGTGAGCTCCCTTCCTGAGTCTGGGAAGAGCCGTAACAAAAGGCAGTTATTAAATGCATCAGCCAACTTAGGCCTCCATAAGAACTTGTTGCTAGCAACGACATTAGCTCACCAAGGGAACAGAAGGGAGGTCAGGTCAGATGCTCAGAGTGGCATTATCAAAATTTCCAAACTGCAGCAAATCCTATCAGCCCAAACTCAGGGGGGGCTTAGGCACTGAGAAGTTTCAAATTCTTTTTTCTTCCAGGCTTCTTTCTTTGTCACCTCCGCAAACTCAAATTATGACCTTGGGGAAGGTATTTAACCTCTAGATGCCTCATTTCTCCATCTACCAAAGTGGAGGCATTGCCAGGTTGGCGCTTTCCCAATGGAGAGCAAGACTATTGTTGCTTTCCTAGTTCCCTCTTCAAAAGAGGTGAGAGGGGAGTAAGATCTGATCCTATAGGGATATTTAGCCAAAAAAACTAAGGCTTCTCCCTTCAAACCCCAGCAGAAGTAAATGGTGTTCCTTAGATTGTAAAGACAAAAATATGGAATTAGAAAGAATCTTACAGCCCTTTAAGTTCAATCTCCTCATTTTAAATAAGAGGAAACTGAAGCAGAAGTATTTGCTCAGAGAGCCCCAGCTGGTGAGTAGAGGCAGCCTCTGAACAAAGTGCTTCCTGCTCCAGGTCTAAGTGATAAAAGGAGCTGATTTATTATACTAACTATGGAGGCAAATGGAGCTGTCTCGAGTTAAACCTCAGTTTCTTCATCTGTAAAATGAGAGGGATGTCTAAAAATCCCTTTGAAATCTAGACCTACCAGCCACCTACCTCACAGGATTGCCAAGAGGATCAAAAGATATAATTTGTACACAATAAGCTATAAATCTTAAAACCGGATCTTTAAAATATTCATAAAAAGATATTTTAAAATGTATTTTGATAATCTTTATCAGTGCATGCACTCACTTAGGGGCTAGGACAGTATCTTATAAACAAAATGCTCTCAATGAATGTTTTTTCGAAATTCAAATGATGAGGCTCAGAATCATCCATCCAGAGTTGGAAGGGACTATGGAGGCTGTCAAGTTCAAGTCCATTTTACAAAAGGGGAAATTGAGGCTGAGAGATTTAGTGACCTCAGTCATAAATTTGGGGCTGAAAGGGTTCTCAGTGTCCTTTAAATCCAACTGTCTCTTTTTACAAATAAGTAAACTGAGGCTCAGAGGAGTTAAATCTCTTACCCAAGTTCATATAGGTAGTAACAGAGGATTTGAACCACAAGCCTTTGAGTCTAAAGCCTTACTAATTCCACTGAATCAAGATGGAAGATGAAGATAATTACCTCCCCAGTATGCAGTCCAATCTTACAAAACCTGCAAGGATGAGGTTTCTCCTGAACAAAAATATATTACTACAGAGAAAGTGATGCAGTGGATTCATGATTAGACTAGTTGACCCCTTACAGGTCCTCTCTAAATTTCCTTCTCTGATTCTAGGTCACTGACCTCACCAAGCATCAGAGGTGCAAGAAAAATATTTCTAGGGGAAAAAAAATGAAAGGTGCTTAGAAACTTATATAGCCAACTTCTAATGGTTCCTATTGAGTTGGGGCAGGAAGAGCCCAGATAACCAAAAACCTCAGATAATCCCCACACTCTATTTGAGCTCATCTCCCTCCTCAAAGCCTTAAACCTAGAGCCGTTAACAAATCATCATCTTGTCCTTTCTCATTTCTTGATTCAAGGTCTACTGAGCAGGAGGACTGCAAGGAGACAGGAAAATCAGGGGAAAGAAGAGAATGGAAAGAATCAAGTAGACCCAAATACTGTACTTTGGGCCAAAAGAGTTCCAGAAATGAAGTTGGAAAAACCTGGGTTCCAGTCCTGATTCTGCCACTTGCTACCTCTAACAAACCACTCAACTTCTCTGAGCCTAAGTTGACTCATATGTAATATGAGAAGATTGGGTTTAGGACCTTCTAGTACTGAACTTAGGGGCCTAGGTCAATCTTGATTTTCTCATCCATAAAATGGGAATAATATTATATCACTGCTAAAGTAATACAGGGTTAAGAGCATTGACTTGGGTACTAGAAGACCTGAGTTCAAACGGTGGCTTTGCTAATTTATTATTTGTATCATATTAAGCAAGTGTCTTTGCCATCTTTAAAATGGGGAGTTGCAGATGATGGCATCCAAGGTCCTTTCCAGCCCTAGATTAAAATTCCAGGAAATCTAGGATCCTACAATTTAGTGTTTCCTTCACAGGGCTTCTGTGAGGACTAGATGAGATAACCCTACATAAAGTGTTTTGCAAAACTTAAAGTGGGGGTGGCTAGGTGGCGCAGTGGATAAAGCACTGGCATTGGAGTCAGGAGTACCTGGGTTCAAATCCTGTCTCAAACACTTAATAATGACCTAGCTGTGTGGCCTTGGACAAGCTACTTAACCCCATTTGCCTTGCAAAACCCTAAAATAAAATTTAAAAAACTTAAAGTGGCATGGCATTTTTTAAAGTAAATAATATACATTAAAGTGTCTACTCTGAATTCCTACAACTGAAATCATTGTTTTTATTAGGGCTTGGGACTAGATTATGCTTCCATTGGCATAAGGATCTCTCTCTATATATATATTTTTGGTTTATCTTAACATTCTCAGGGCCTAAAACAGTATCTGACATTTAATAAATAGTTGGTGATTTTACTTGAAGAAACTTCCTGGAAGAAAAACATTCATTGAGATCATTTTGTGTTTATAAAATACTGTCCTAGCCCCTAGGAGCATGCACTGATAAAGATGATAAAAATACATTTTTAAAAATCTTTTATGAGGATTTTAAATGTTTAATTGGTTTTTTAATTTTTTTTGCAAGGCAGTGGGGTTAAGTGACTTGCCCAAGGTTACACAGTTAAGTAATTATTAAGCATCTGAGGTCAGATTTGAATTCAGGTCCTCCTGACTCCAGGGTCAGTGCTCTATTCTTTGCACCACCTAGCTGTCCCAAATATTTGAGTGTTAATGAGGATAATCTCAAAATTAATAATCTCAAAATATGATTTAGGACACTAAGGGATGATATGTCCAGGGTTACCCAGTCAGGATGTGTCAAAGGTGGGACTTGAACCTAAATCATCTCGGTTTAGAGGACAACTCTATCCACTATGTCACACTGTCTATAATCATTATTACTTTACATCATGACCAATAACTTCCAAACTCTCCATCAGAGGCAATTGCCAATGCTAGTCTTATTTGGAGGTCACAGAAGGAATCTCTATGAAGATGAGAACAGGTGGTAAGGAACTCTGCCCCGCTATTTAGAGTTCAGTGCCAGGATCCTTGCCCTGAGCCTCAATGTTTTGGATTAAAAGAGTGGTGCTGGGCAACCAGTGAAATTAGAGAAGATGTTTCCAAACGTTGAGATTTTGACCTTCCTTGCAAGAAGCTCTGCATTCATGGGCAAAAGCCAAAATGGTAGAGAGGAAGGGTGAAGGAGATTCAACAAGGATGTCATTTAAGATCAAAGAGAAATCAGAAAAGGCCAGAAATTCTGCGTCCCTCCAAAATGTAGCTGAGAGTGGAGGAGGGGTCACTTAGGAAGACTGCCTCACCATTCGTTCTTTCTCCACTTGGCAGCCCCTCCATCAGGAGGACCCCAAAGTTCCAGAATCAAAGAACCAAAGGTTGTTCAGCAATTCTCTCTCGCTATTATTAAACACTGCCTTTGTTTCCAGGAACAGTTATTTGACAAAGTCAAATGCCATTTGCAGGATAATGAAAAAATAAAAACAATATTAGAAAATCTCCCAAACTAAATTATATGGCCCACTGTCTACCTTCCACAAGCATCTCCCTTCCTGCAATGTTGTCTTTTATTAAAATCTAATACTAATGTGGGGTTAATGTGACAGCTGTGAGTACACAGATGAAGTTATGAAGGAAATAAGGTTTTATTACTTTTCCAAAGACACAGCAATAACTTAGAATAACAGAATGGGCTGAAACTTTTCACCAATTCTGATTTTTTTCAGTTGGAAAAATAATTTCTCCTTTTCTCCCTTTAACTCACCAAAGTAAGTCTTCATCACTGTGAAATTAAAACTCAGCATTAGAGTCATAAGATGAAAAGCTGTAAGTAAGCTAGACATAAGAGGAAATTAGGCCTAGAGGCAGAAAGATCTGAGTTTAAATCATCCCTCGGACACGTATTGGTTGTGTGACCTTGGGCAAGTCATTGGACATCTATTTGCCTTGGAGGCTGCTGGATGGCTCGATAAAGAGAGAGATGGGCCAAGAGGTAGGAAGAGCCGAATTCAGGTTATTCCTCAAACATTTAATGTAACCTGGGTAAGTCACTTAACTTATATTTGCCTTAATCCACTGGAGAAGGAAATGGCAACTACTCCAGTACATTTGCCAGGAAAACACCACGGACGATATTGTACTGTGATCCTTGGGGTCACAAAGAGTCAGACATGACTAAACAACAGCAACCTTAGACATAAACTTGTTGACTACCACTGTTTATAGAGAAGAAAACAGGCTCCGAGAGGTTAAGTAATTTCTAAGGAAATGTTCTAAGGAAACAATGGTTATAAGTGACCACGGATAGATACTTTGATCTCTCTGGGGTTCCCTTTCTTTATCTATAAAGTAAACAAGTTGGACTCAATGCCCTCTCCTGCCTTAGACACTTAACAGTAAGTCAATTAAACTCTCACAGACTCAGTTTCCTTGTCAGTTAAATGGGGATAAAAATCTGATTCTTGTGAATTATTATAAAGATAAAACAAGATCATATTTTTAAAATGCTTAGCAAACCTTAGTCTTATAAATGCTAATTACTGTAATTGTTATTATTCATACAGCCTCATATTTCTAAAATATCTCCATTTCACAAAGCCAGTGGTCTTTCTAATATATCCCATAGCCTTCACTCATACAATTTCATGATTAATCAACAATATCATTTAAACTCTGTCCCAACTGGACAGTTCCACTGGAACTATTTTTAGGGTCAGACACAGAGAGGAAATCAAAGATAGAAAAAAAAATAGGGGGAATCAACTGGGAAAATAAATGAAGGGACTAGGAGTCAACTGAAGGCTGAGAGAAGAGCTTAATTTGGAAGAAGCCTCAGAGCTAGGGCAGATACCCAGGGAAAGAGTAGTCTTGGAACACCAGCCTATTTGGATTTTGACATAGCTCAAGACTCCCTGTGCTAAGCAGTTCAGATAGAGGAGGTTCACATGTGTCATATCTGAAAGAGATCTGGATGCTTGGTCTCCTTTTTGTTCCTCCAAAATCTATCCTTCTTCATTCTACCCATTTGTCTCTTTGGTCCAGTTCATCATGGACAAGATGATATTCTATTGAATTCGTATCTATCACATAAACGTCCCTTCTCATCTCATCACCTGTTCATCTTCCTAGAACCTCTACACAAAACTATATTAAATTCCAATATTCAATCATAGCATCGATGTTCCTCATCCTTTGTGCTGCCCAACCTAAGGGTCTCTTAAGAATGATCATCTCGGTAAGGAAAGGAAGCCTATACACATCAGTGGACAGACCAGACGTAGTGATTAGAATAAGGACATAAAAGAGCAAACAAGCTAATAGGGAGTTTATTCCCACACACCCCCTTCTCCAACGGTTATTCCTATTAGACAGTATGTGAGTAATATGACTCAGAATGTCATCATCACCCAATTCCACCAGGAATGTAGCTTCCTAAAAAGACATCAGATAGCAAAGTCTGAGTCATTCCACATTTATCAACTATGGCCAAAGAAAAAGTTTGAAAGTCATCGGTAAAGTTAAATATTGGACTTTCCCCCTAAACCTTTAAGCCTGAAGAATTAGGTATTCTAGTTGTCATACCAACATGTGTGTGCATTCTTTGCAGGCTCAGAGACCTGATTGCTGCACCCTTCCTGTTGCTATGGTGACCCAAATAAATTCTCTCTGGAGATTCGCTCCATCCTAGTGCAGATGACTCCAGGTCATCAGGCTGGCGAATGACGGACAGGCGCCAGGAATTTTCACTGATTCCAGTCATTTGTGGGGACCTCCTCCTCTTCCCAGCAGACCCAGAAGTCAACATTTCCAAACCGTCCTTTCATTAGGATTAGCAAAGAAGATTATCCTGAAGTTTTGACATTCATCTGTCTAACTACAAAGAAAAAATGTGTGGATTCTGACTGATAATAGTTTAACAATTACCTAGTGTTTTGAGGCTTACAAAACCCTTTTTGGTTGTTATATCATTGATCCTCACAAAACTCTTGTGAGGTAGATACTGTTATTCCCATTTTTCCGATGAGGAAACTGATATTGAGAGAAGGCTGAGAGAAGAGCTTAATTTGGAAGAAGCATCAGTGCAACGGCAGATGATACCCAAGGATTCCCTCTGAGGTGGGAGACAAATTTCAGTCTTGCTAACTACCAGTCTACTCTATTTCCCTAGGAAGACCTAAACCATAGGAAGGCATTAAAAAAGTATTAGTCCTCTACCACTACCTCATCGGTCTTTTGACCTCGGAATGGAAGGGCTCAGTGGAACAAAGACAAAAATCTGATGTAGCCTTTCATTAGCTTCCATGTACTATTTATTAAATGATTAATTAAATGATGGCTCTTTGTATTCAGAAGGGAATAAGGGGAAATAATAGCTTCTAAGAGCTAGCATTCACACAATACTTTAAGGTTTGCAAAATGTCTTACCAATATTATCAAATTATCAAATACAAATGGTTATAAACATCCCTAGAAAGCAGGTGTTATTATTGTCCTCATTTTACAGATAAGGAAACTGAGGCAAGCTAGGTTAAGTGACTTTTCCAGGTTCACACAGCTAGTAAGTATCTGGGACTAAATTTGAATTCAGGTCTTCCTGACTCCAGGTCTGGTGTTCTGACCCCCTATGACACCACCTAGTTGTCAGTCTTAGTATAGTTTAATGAAAAGAATGTTGGAGTTCGAAGGATCTGGTTGAACTCCATCTTCTGACATACTATGTTTGCATGACCCTAGGCAAGTCACTAAACATTTCACCTTCTTGAGCAATTCTAAAAATTTCTTGAGAGCTTTACATCTCAATAAAATCACAGATCTACTCTCAATCTTTAGCACAAAAACCTATCAAATAAATGATAAAGTGATGCTGGAATCAAAGGTCTTCCACAGTCTAAATTTAACCTTCTTTTCTAAACTTAATATAATGGAAAGGTTGCGTGGATCTATTTCCCATGGCTTTACTCACCATCCTTATCACATTCGGAACCAAAATATCCCTCTCTAGACATCCTTCTCATCATATGAAAATGTAAGCTCAATGAGGACAGAAATGGCCTCAGATTTTGTCTTTACATCTCTAGCACTTTAAAAAAATAGAAGAGTAAATGCTTTTTCATTCGTTCTTTTCATTCCCAATCCCCCTTTCCATAGTGTAGGTTCCAACCAAATCTAATAGCTCTCAACTGCATGTTGCCATCCTGCCCCTTTCCTGTGTGTCTGGGGCCTTTGTTTGGACCATTTTCATTTATGTATGATATAGATATAGATATAGATATAGATATAGATATAGATATAGATATAGATATAGATATAGATATAGATATAGATATAGATATAGATATAGATATAGATATAGATGTAGATGTAGATGTAGATATAGATGTAGATATAGATATAGATGTAGATATAGATATAGATATAGATATAGATAGATATACACATATACATAAAGAGAGAGAGAGAGAGAGAGAAACTACCATTTTCATGTCTTTTTGTATGTTATGTTTTTGAAAGGCAATGGACTTGCCCAAGATCACAGGGCTAGGTAATTAGTGAGTGTCTGAGGTAACATTTGCACTCAGGTCCTCCTGACTCCAGGACCCGTGCTCTATCCACTGCACCACCTAGCTTCCCCCATTTCCATTTCTTGTTGAACCCCTTCTTTCAAGGACCTGCCTAGTTGGTGCCTCCTTCATGGTTTTGTCTGACTCCCTTCATCTCAGTTAAAAGTAAGCTCCCTTATCAGTTTTCTCATAGCACCTCACCTAAAACCCATTCTTCACAATGATCACCTTCTGCATGGCCTCCCATTTACCTGGTCACTTATCAGTCCCTTTGTTCCTTCCACCCTATTAGAATATAAGTTCCTTGGGAACAGTCATTATAGCTAGCTTTGTAACTTCAACACTGGCCTCCGTTGTGTCTGGCCCATTAGTAAGTGCCTAATAAGTATGTGTGGATAGGAATTAGGATATCTGGGGTAAGGGATAAGCCTTAGACTCAAAGATTCAAGGGTAGCTAGGTGATTGAGCATGGCCATGGAGTCAGAAGGACCTGAGGTTCAAATCTGACCTCAGACACTTACTAGCTGTGTGACCCTGGATAAGTCACTTATCCCTGTTGGTCTCAAAATTTTTTTAAATTTTAAAGTTTCAAAGGAGGAAGCCAGAGTCTAAGACAGGGAGGGGGAAAGTGTTGGCTTGTTTGGGGTGTGGAAGAAAGCAAGATTATTAGGGCTGCATAATGAGATTTGGGGTTCAGATTCACCCCGAGCCTCAGTTTCTTCATCTATTAAAAAGAAGCCAATGTTCCCCTCCAGTTTTAAATCTATGAGCCTGTGATAGTTGCAAAAATGCTTACAAAGGGCATGTAAAAGGATGTAAATATGAGTTGTCAGCAAATAATAATAATAACCATACCCCAATAATAAAGAGTTGTTTTCTCTACCTGCAAAATATTCCATAGAACATTAAATTTAGAAGAGTAATGATAGGACAGCAGCCTGTCTTAGGACAGAGTCTATCTGAATTCCATCAAAACAGCTGAGAAAAATGGGAGGATAATAACAACATTCATCAATCTACAGTGACAATGACCTCAGTTTCCTCCAGAGTCTACAGACTTCACCAACATGTCCAACTGATTGATTGATTGATTACTAGCCCTAGGTACCAAAAAAGTCCTAATGAAAGCTCTGGAGAGGTATGACTCAATACTTAATGAATGAAAGGAAATGTTTGTATTTAATCATTTACCATGTGGCAGTCACTGGACTAAAAATGTAAGTATATTAGACGTGTGAACATACACATAATGTGATCTCCTTAAGGACTAAGAATGCTGTTTATTTTCTTTTAGTATCTGTGGCACCTAGTTCTACACTTCCATATTGTTCTTCAGTTGTTTGACTCTTTGTGAGATCATTTGAGATTTTCTTGGCAAAGATCCTGGAGAGATTTGCCATTTCCTTTTCCAGCTCATTTTATAGATGAGGAAACTCAGGCAAAGAGGCTAAAGTGACTTGCCTAGGGTCACACAGCTACTAAGTTTCTGAGGCTGAATTTGAATTCAAGAAGATGAGACTTCCTGACTTCAGGCCCAATACTCTATCCACTGTGTCCAGTGGATGCTCCACTTAAATTAGATCTTAATAAAGGTGTATTTAATTTGGGAAGCATTTGTAAAATGCAAGTTTTATGTAAACTCAATGAGCTATGGATACAGTATTTGGGATGGAAATAAATAAACATATATATAAAGGACAGATGATCCATAGTCTTTAATATGTCATAATTTTGCCCAGTTTTCCATTTCCTAGCATTTATATTCTAATTTGTAGTAATTCTAGTCACCCCTACTTCCCCTCTGTACTAGACTAGTTTAAGGACAAGAATCTTTTCATCACAATGTCTATACTCCCAGCACCTGTTTATAGCAAGGGCTTATTAAAGGCTTATTTAATGTTGAATCCAACAGAAGTTCAGGGAATGATGATGATTTTCTCCTTTTTTGTTTTTGTTTTTGAAAAAGACTATGGGTGACACTATGAATTGGATTTGAGTGAAGGGGTGCTGTGGAAAGTCACCAGCCTCACTTTTTCTTCCAGTCATCTGGGTCCAATGGCCAGGGAAGACTCAGGACAATTTGGATGCAAGGCAGTTAGGTTTAAGTGACTTGCCAAGGCTCAACTAGGAAGTGTCTGAGGCTGGATTTGAACTCAGGTCCTCCTGACTCCAGGGTCGGTGCTCTATCCACTGTGCCACCTAGCTACTCTAGTGAAGGGATAGCCCAAGACCACATACCATTAAGCATCAGAGTTGTGATGTGAACCCCATCTTCTGAACCCAGATTCTATGCTCTTTCCTCTACACCATGTTGCCCTCTTCAAACCAATCGCAATGAAATGTCATAAACTGGAGGATGTCGGTGATCACTGGAATTGTGACCTAAAACAGAGGCTGTGATCCAAAAGAGTATAAGTTAAGAACTGGGAATGTCCATAGAGGCAATTGGGTTTAAAGTGGCCTGGAGTCAGGAATCAGAGTTCAAATCCAACAGCAGGTAAAAAGTGTGTGACTCTGAACAAGCCATTTCACCCTGTTTACCTCAATTTCCTTGTCTGTAAAATGAACTGAAGAAGGAAATAGTAAATCATTCCAGAAGCTTTGTCAAGAAAACCTCAGGGGACAGCTTGGAGGCACAGTGGATAGAGCACCGGCCCTGGAGTCAGGAGGACCTGAGATCAAATCTGACTTCAGACGCTTATTAATTACCCAACTGTGTGACCTTGGGCAAGTCATTCAGCCCCATTGCCTTGCAAAAACTTTAAAAAAAAAAGAGGGTTCCTTCACCAAGAAGTGCTCCATAGAACAATGAAATTGCAGGCATAATTCACCGCCTCCAAAAAAAAGATACAAAGACAAAAAACTGGAGCCAACTTTTCTTTCAAGAATTTACCTTCTTCTGGGGCAACTAGGTGGTGCAGTAGATAAAGCACCGGCCCTGGAGTCAGCAGTACCTGGGTTCAAATCCAGTCTCAGACACTTAATAATTACCTAGCTGTGTGGCCTTGGGCAAGCCACCTAACCCCATTTGCCTTGCAAAAAAAAAAAAAAACCTAAAAAAAAAACCAGAATTTACCTTCTTCTGAAAAGATAGGAAAATAAACAAGTTTGTTACTATTGTTGTTCAATTGGTTCAGCTACGTCCATCTCCTCTTGGGGTTTTCTTGACAAAGATGCCGGAAGGGTTTGCCATTTCCTTCATTTTACAGATAAATAAATAATAGAAAGAAATAAAAAGTAACATCAAGAGAAAGATCTTCATGGGTCATTTAATGATGAAGAAACTAAGGTTCTGTGAGATCATGAAGATGCAAACTGGCAGAGCTGAGATCTGAACCCAGTTCCCACAAATATAATCCTCTTTCTCCATACCAGACTCAGCTATCACTGAGCATCAGTGCCACATGCTGGATTGGACCTAAAAAAAGTTTCCAATGTGATCCCACTCAAGTCTCCCTATGATATGTCTCTTTTCTCTCACTTCACCTGTCTCAAAGGGGTCCAAGGTCAATGTGATGATTATCTAATAATTTTGAGTCATATAGTTATATGTTCAATGATCATAAATAACTTTTTTTCTTTAAAATAAGTACTCCAAAAGATTTCCTAAATTCTGAAGGATAATTTTTTCACCTTTGGGGAAGCCAATGTTTTTCCATACTAGAAGATATGTTTGATTTTTTAAAAATCAGAAACGTAGGATTGATATGTCAAAACTGACTTTAAAGGCAACCAATGGAATAATCATGCTCTCTACATATCGAGGGATGCCCATTTCCCCCATCAAGGTGTGAGGGGGAGACACATTAATATTACTTTCAAAGGCAAAGCTAGAAATCATATAAAAATCAAGGGTCCTGGCATGACTCACTTGCTAATGTCTGCAGCCTCAGGCATAAAATGTCTCATCCACAAGTATCTTTGGTTACTCTAAAGGTTTTTTGAACCAAGCTGATTCTTAAGAGACAAAATGCTTCATTTTCCTCTTTCGTGCATTCTCCATTTCAATAATTTAATTTCAGGAGAATTAAATGAATTTCTTTAAAAAAAACATTTCCTCTAAATTGAATGAGGAGAAAATTTTTTAAAAAAGACGACACTGAAAATGGGCTAATTTTATTAGGAAAATGATAAATGGGATGAGTTGCAACAGCCTAAAAATCCTATTATATGCAATTAAGTGGCTACATTAATATAATTTTAGACTTCCTCACATTTGAGTCAAGTACACATAGTATTTACAGATAATTGGCAAGTAAGAATGGAAATGCAAGCTGTGATTCTTATGCACATGCCTAACACTGTCAAATTAAGAGCTGACTCCATTCCCCCATGAGTAATGAGACTTAGAAATCGAAACTTTCCTTTATATTTTCCAAGCTGAAAAACTTTCAAAGTGTCTAAGCACTCAGCTCCTATCTCTATATTTTCTTTCTTTCCTTTTTTCTTCTTTTTGGTTTTTTCATGGGGCAATGGGGTTAAATGACTTGCCCAAGGTCACACAGCTAGGAATCTACTTCTATGATTTTAACCTAGGTTGATCTCCCTCTTTAGAGTGCCCTCCTTCCTCACCTCATCCACATATTATTTCAATAGTCTATTCAGTTGTTATCTGATTTGAAAAGTCTTTCCTACCTTTTTTTTTTTAATTTTTCTGCAAGGCAAATGGGGTTAAGTGCCTGGCCCAAGGCCACACAGCTAGGTAATTATTAAGTGTCTAAGGCAGGATTTGAACTCAGGTGCTCCTGACTCCAGGGTCAGTGCTCTATCACCTAGTTGCCCCCTGAAAAGTCTTTCCTGACCTCCCTAAATTTTAGTGATCTCTCTCCCCTCCTCAAATAAACCTAATTAAATAATTTAATTTAAAATATTATAAATTATATAGGGCATATGCTACATTTTATATAGCAATTGTAATGCAGATTATAATCATATATCATAAATATAGTATAATTATTATATTGTGCATATAGTATATTTTGTGTTACATATAATATATATTATATATTAACTTATCTAATTTAATACATAATATATATTAAATTATTTAATTAAATACATTAAATCAAATTAATACTTATCTATTTTCATATTCTGTGGGAATATGGGACCTGGGAGAGACCTTAGCTTGAAAAATCCAAGGTCCCCCAGGGACTATTGCCAATCATCCTGACCTATGTCTTGGCACTAGAGTCAGATGACTCTAGGACTGACTGAGACTTGTGATTTTGCACAGCTCTGCCTCACTCATATCCAATTCCCCTGCAAGTCAAGACATTACCCTCTTGATGTCATTGGTGTTCTTTAAAAATGAAAGGCATAGAGGAGCTAGGTGATGCAGTAGATAGAGTACCAGCCCTGGAGGCAGGAGGACCTGAGTTCAAAACCAGTCTCAGACACTTAATATTTACTTAGTTGTGTGACCTTGGGCAAGTCATTTTACCCCACTGTCTTGTCAAAAAGAAACAAAAAAAAAAACAGGTACACAATACTAATAAAACACTAAATTACACATTATATTACCTATCATGTGTTATATATAATATATTATTAAATTAAATTAAATTAATTCTTGTCTGTTTTCATTCTCTGTCCTGTGGGAAAGGGACCTGGGAGAGACCTTAGCTTAAAAAAGACCAAGGTCCCCCAGGGACCATTGCCAGTCATTTTGACCTATATCTTGGCACTAGGGTCAGATGACTCTGGAGGGCTGATGGAAAGCTTATAATTTTGCACAACTCTGCCTCACTTAAATCCAATTCACTTGCAAATCAAAATGTCACCCCCTGATGTCATTAGTCCTCTTAAAGAATGAAGGACTAACAACAGCAATAATATATTAAATTATTTACTATATTATATGTCATGTATCATATATATTATATATTAAGTTATTTAATTTCATTAGAAAAATTAAATTAATGCTTATGTTTTAATGACCAGTCCCATCCCACTCCCCATAGAAAACAAGCTTCCTGAGGGCAAGGACTGTTTTATCTTTATATATCAAGCATCTAAGACAATGTTTTACATACAGCAGGCAATTAATAGATGTTTACTGGATGAGAATGTATAGTTTCTGCAAATGTAATGCCAGTTTTGCCTCTTCTTCCTTTAATGATCATTAAGGTGGGGGTAAAGGAAGGTGGATACCAAAATAAACATCAAGCCACCGTCCCCTTCCAACATACTAACGGCCTAGATGGAAACAATCCCAAAGGACTGAACTCTTCAGTGATGTCTGGACAGAACTAGGCAATAGCACATCATCATTCATCAAGCTCATGGAGAACTCATTCATTTTCACTAACAACAAGTTTAACTTTGCAGGAGGGGAGCTGTGTTATAAAACTGCAAAGAAAAAAATTGTCCTAAAATGTTGATATGATTGTCTATCGAGTGGAAGGGAGACAATTTGCAGCAAAATAATTGGTACATTTTCCCAGTGCATTATGTTTCTCAAAACATGCTACTGTGGGAGGAGATTAGCTTCTCCTTTGTTCAGGAAGAAAATGACTTGTCTTCTATAGTGAATGGAACTGTCATTCCAGGGGCTGACAAATGCTAACAACCTCTAGAGGTACCCAATTCTGGCATCTAAAAAATAAATAAAATAAAATGAAAAAGCCAGTGACCAAAGAAAGAAAGGTCACCAAGAGAGAAGGGAGGACTGGGGTAAATTTTAAACAAGAAAGGATTGGTTGGATATTGACTTAATGCCAGTCCTAACAAAAAGCAATACATAACAGCAGGAAAAATGGCATTCAGAAATATTTGAAAATTTAAAATCACCTTAATTAGCATGATTAAAAAATAATTGGGTTGCATGGTCTCAGTAAAGTATAGTACCGTCAAAGATGAAATGGATTCTATTCTCCTTCATTAAAAACATTGTAATATTGTGAGAATCAATGACATAGCATGTATAAAAATGATTTGTAATACTTAGTCTTATATAGATTGAGTTTCTGTTGCTGATGCTGCATTATTGACATCAAAAGAGATGGTGTCCATTTATTAGAGAAGAATGGAATCAGAAAGGTCTGAGTTCAATCCAGTCTCAGACACTTATTTGCTGTATGACCCTGGGTAAGTCACTTTACCCTGTTTCCCTCAATTTCCTCAACTGTAAAATGAGCTGGAAAAGGAAATGGGCAAACCACTCCAGAAAACCCCAAAGGGGATCACAAAGAGTTGGTCATGACTGAAACAACTCACTGACATTATTAACTCAAAAACAGTAATAAAGACAACCATGGCAAAGTGAATAGATAGAATGCTGAATGTGAAGTTCTTAATAAATTTCTGTTGACTGGGCAAGGTGGTACATATGGTGGAGAGAGTACTGGACCCAGGATCAAGAAGACTTCAGTTAAATCCAGCTTCAAACACCTACGTGATACTGGGCAAGTCATTTCACTTCTGTCTGTCTCAGTTTTCTTATCTATAAAATGGGGATAATAATAGCACCCAACAGACTTGTTGGGAAGATCAAATGGGATAATATTTGTAGAGTGCTTTGTAAATGTGCTTTTTTTTTGTTACTTGGAGAAAGAAAACCTAAGTTCAAATCCCACCTCTGAGATGAACTGTAACCTTGAGAAAAATCAGTTACAACCTCTCTGGATCTCATTGTCCATCTCTGTAAAAATGAAGGTAGACTCAATGGCCTCTAAGGCCCCTTCTCATTTCAAATCTATGATCCTATGACCTGTGACATATTGAAGGCACTTTTCAACACCTAAACTCTGTATAAATATATAAATTATATAAATAAATATAATTTTCTAAAATTGTATAAATATATAAATTATATACATATATATCATTACAGGTCTGCAAAATTATCATTATCATCATCATCATCATCACCATCATCTTTTCATTCTCAGCTTTTTCAATGAAGTTCAGTTAGAAATATTCCTGAATAAGTAGTTTTCCTATCATTATTTCCTTATTCTTTTATAGTTCATGTTGTCTGGACCACTGCTTGGGTAGATAAAGAAGCTCGTCTTTGTAGTTGAGTTTTCGTCACCACTAGCAGCATTATTATTCTCAGCTCAATGGAACAGACAAATAATGATACTAACTATTCATAGTTAGTATTTATATAACACTTGAGCTTTATGTCCTTCAGGATAGATTTGGAATTGGAAGGGACCTTAGAGGGCTTCCAGAGGAATCCTCCCATTTTATTGATGACAACACTAAGGGAAGTGACTTGTCTCAGGCCACACAAGTCATAAAGAGCAGAGCTAGGATTGCAGGACAGGTTTTTTTGACCCTCAAACCAGGACTCTATCCATTTTATCCTGCTAAGTCTCAAGATCTCAGGTTGAAACCCAGAGAAGAAGTTAAAAAGCTATTTTTTTTCTAGTTCAAAGTTCTCTAAACTGCCATATTGCCATGGATCTGAGATCTTATCAACATGGTTATGCCATCCCACCACCAAGAATGAAGACCAAAAGTCACCTATATCTACTGATTTCTTGAATTCTTGGGTCTATGCCTTCTGTGAGTATACCAAAGGAGGTCCCCCCAACATACTGTCATTCCTCCTATTTGTTCTGGTGACCTGTAATAGCAAAGTAGTCAGAGTATTGAACTTAGAATCAGGAAGAAAGACCTGAGTTCAAATTCAACTGTAGACATTTACTAATGATGTGTCTCTGAGAAATTCATTTAATCCCTCTCAGACTCAATGTGCCCATCTAAAACAATAGCACTTCACTTATTGTGTTACATGCTTTACAAATCTAAAGACCCAAATAAATGCTGCTGCTGATGATATTGTTTTGAAGACACACAGGTTATCCATACATTACCTCTCATTTTTATTATGTGAATGAACCATCTTTTTCCCCCCAGTCTTATATGTATTTAGGAATAGACATTATCTTGCTTCTCCTATGTAATTCTTAACATATCACATATTACAGCCTTCTTATACCCACTTCATTGCCCTTTGAGTGATCCCAAACTTTAATTCTTCAGAATTTGTGGTATTCTATAAATTGGAATGATGAAGGATTGGAAGAAAAAATATCTTTCCTAAAAATGAACCTTTGTTCCAGAAAGAACTTTAGAATTATTAACATAACACTGTAGTTTCCCAAAGGTGATCTGAGTTTCTCTTTTCTTCTTTTTCCATTCCTCCTCCTCTCCTCTTACTCCTTCCTCCTTTTTCCATTCTCCACTCAGTCATTTCTCCATTTCCAGAGTCTGTCCAATGGAGGTTCATTGCTATGTGGATCCTATAGTCTGCCCATCCATGTATAGCATGGTCTGGACCACTGGTATTGTCTATCCAAATGTGTTTTTTCCTCTATAGATTGTTAAGCAAACTCTTTTGAGTGGTTATGGATATAAGCTAGGTGCCCCTACCATGTTCTGACCTAAATGTATCCAAAGCAGTGTTATCCAAGAGTAGGGCATCATTCACAGAAAATCCTTTGTTAGCCATCAATCAGTCCATCAATAGTCATGGCCAATTTTTCATAATTCTATTTGCGGTTTTCTTGGCAAAGATCCTAAAGGGGTTTGCCATTTGTTTCTTCAACTCATTTTACAAATGAGAAAACTGAGAAAAAGAGGGCGAAGTGACCACCCAGGACCACACAGCTAATAGTGTCTGAGGCTGGATTTGAATTCAGGTTTTCTTTACTTCAGATTCGGTGCTCTAACTATTGCATTGCTTCACTGCCCACCCCAAAATAAACAAATAGGCAAAATAGAAAGCAGAAACGGAATATTGCAAATGAAAATATAAAGTTCTGTGAGAAATATAAAGAGGGGGAAACCATATTATTTAATAGCTCTTGGACCCCAAGCATTGCTCAATCAGTAAATCAAGTATTTATTGAAAGGCAAGTCTGTACCAGGCTGCAGAAGTAAGTGACCTAGAAAATTTGCCTCGGTCCAAGAGGACCTGGGTTCAAATCCTACCTCTAAAAAGTATTTGACTATTTTACCCTGGAAATTAATAAACCTCTCAGTGCCCTTGAGTCCCGCTCTATGTGACAGACAATATGCTAGACAATGAACATAGAGAGACAAACAGGAAACATTCCTTGTCCTAAAAAGAACTATTCTATTTGGGGAGACAACATGCATATGGTCTATTCAAAAATTAAAAAAAAAAAACAATTTAAACTAAATTAGAGAAGAGATCATGGAACATTAAAGCTGGAAAGGATCTCAGATATCAAAGGATCATAGATGCAAAAGTTAGAAAGGAGTTCAAAATTCATCTGGATCAACTTCTCATTATGCAGCCCATTGTCCCAAGTCCTGCAGCAAATACTTGGAAGAAAGAGGAAGTGAATGATGACCATAGATTTATGAATCATAGATTCAGAAATGGATGTTTATCTTTCTCAGATGAGGAAATTGAGAAGCTACATGAATCACCCAACACCCATACATCTACAGGCATGCTGATAATCTTTGGCACCATGGGGATTCAGTTTCAGGACTTTGGTGAATTCCTGTCCTGAAACCTCTCCCAACAAATTCCCATCACTTGTCTGAAGGCTTTGATCTCTCACCTACAAAATGAGAAGGTCAGAGAGATCACTGGGTTCCAGTCCTTTGTGGCTTGAAAATTTTCTGATTTTATTTTCTTGTCACTATGGATTATGCATTCAGATATGAAAATCGTGCCTCAAGTATTAGGCTGTCAGGTAGGGAAATGATGGGTGAAAGAGGAATCTGGTTAACATGAATGCATTCTGAGCATTTTTCTAGTTAGCAATAAGAAAAGAAATCTAGGAAACCAATTGGAGCATCACCATTTCACACTAAGAGCAAGTTGTCCCCCCAAGATACTGGCAAACATTCAACTCTGGGCTGGGTAATGCACAGAAATTTAGATTCTGGGGCTGGAAGGGAGCACAAAAATAGCCTTATTATCAAAATTATGAATGATAAAGACTAATAGCAATAATGGACATAAGGAATAAAACTAAGATTTCATTGCTATAAGAGAACACACCCAGATGAAGAAATCCCTCTCTCAATGTAGGCCACTACTACCCTCTCTGCAATTGAGAGTCTTAAGAGAGCTATCTAGTGCAATGAGAATCTTCATGGTTTGCCCACGTTTGTACAGAAAGTAGGTAGGACGTAAATGTAAGGTCTCCTGGACATTATAAACTCATTGTACTATGCTAAGAAGGCAAAAGGAAAGGAAGAACTAGGAAAAGGAGAAGGAGGAGAGAGAAAGAGGAAGAAGGAAAGAAAGAGGAGGAGAAGGAAAGAGAAAAGAAGGAAGAGGATGAAGAGAAAAGGGAAGAGTATAAAAAGAAGGGAAACATGATAAAGGAAGAAAGAAAAGGAAAGGCGATAAAGAAAGAAAAAGGAGAGAGGAGGAAGAGGGTAAAGAGATGGTGGAGGGAGCAGAAGAATATGGAACTCAACACTCAGATCTTTGTTTCAAGGCCAGAAATTTATCCATTTTATCATATGAGGAAGATGGGAAAAGAGAAGAGGAAGAAAAAGAAGGAAAGAAGGAGTAGGAGTGGAAGGAAGGAAGGAAGGAAGGAAGGAAGGAAGGAAGGAAGGAAGGAAGGAAGGAAGGAAGGAAGGGAGGGAGGGAGGAAGGAAGGAAGGGAGGGAGGGAGGGAGGGAGGGAGGGAGGGAGGAAGGAAGGGAGGGAGGGAGGGAGGGAAGAGGGAAGGAAAGAAAGAAAGAAGGAAGGAAGGAAGGAAGGAAGGAAGGAAGGAAGGAAGGAAGGAAGGAAGGAGGGAAGGAAAGAAAGAAGGAAGGAAGGGAGGGAGGGAGGGAGGGAGGGAAGGAGGGAAGGAAGGAAAGAGAAGGCAGAGAGTAAAGAAAAGAATGAATAAAAGAGAAAGGAGAGGAAAAGAAGGAAGGAATGTAGAAAAAGAGAAGAAGAAGAGGAAGAGGAAGAAGAAGAAAAAGAAAAAGAAGAAAATAGTAGTAGCATTAGTAGTAGTAGTAGTAGTAGTAGTAGTAGTAGTAGTAGTAGTAGTAGTAGTAGTAAGAAAAAGAAATATAGGATAGAAAATAAACAAAATCTCAATAGTGTAGGAGACTCCTATATGAGTGATGTCAAAAAAAAGAAGAAAAAAGTTTCATCAATAAAACATTTTCAAATACCCAGTAGAGAGAACAAAAAGAAGTTCACCAACAGACACACAAATAAGCAGGACAGCTTGGGAATGGTGAGGTTTTGTTTATTTATTCTTCCTTGGTCATGGGAATGACTGTTCTTTCTGCTTTTTTGTCAACTTCATAATAATACACAGATGAACTGTTTAAACTGGAAAAGGAAAAGCCTACTCAAAAAGTAAAAACCAAAAGGCTATTTGATGTAAAAGTGGGGCAACTATTACCCTGAAAGGAATCACCAGGGAACTTTCATGAAGGAGGTGGAATTTAAGCTGGTTTTGAAGTGTGCCAAGGTTGAAAGGGAGGTGACCAACCCAGACACAGGGAATAGTATTAGCACATGCATGAAGACCATAAATACTCAGCATGTTTGAGGAAAAGGCAAACATTGTCATTCAGGATTATTTCATTCTTTCTACTTGCATCCACATAGGACAGCTAGGTGGCACAGTGGATAGAGCTCTGGGGCTAGAGTCAGGAAGACCTGTGTTCACATCTGACTTCAGAGACTTCCCAGTTTTGTAATCCTGAGCAAGTCATTTAACTCTGCCTCGGTTTCCTCATTTGTAAAATGAGCTAGAAAAGGAAGTGGCAAAACCACTCCAGTATCTCTGCCAAGAAAACCTCAGATGGGAGCAGCTAGGTGGGGCAAAGGATAGAGCACTGGCCCTGGAGTCAGAAGGACCTGAGTTCAAATCCAATCTCAGACATGTAATACTTACCTAGCTTGTGTGACCTTGGGAAAGTCACTTAACCCCATTGCCTTGCAAAAAAAAAAAAAAAAAACATCAGATGAGGTTATGAAAAGTCGGACATGACCGAAACAACTAAACAACCAAAACTTGTATTCACAGCATCTCGCCCAGTGACTAGAATGTAGATGGCACTTCATAAATGTTTGTTGACAGATGTGTTCATTTGTATCCCCAGTGTCCACCATGGTGCCTGGACAAAGGATAAGCTAAATAAATGCTTTCTGATGTATTAAGTAATTAAGGAGAAAGATCCATAGTGGAATTAAGTAGGCTGTAGTCTATCAGTGATGACTTGCAAAAAAGAAGTGCACAAAATAGTTATCAAGGACACAAACAAAACAAGTGGCTAGCACAAGTGGTACCCTGGTAGAGCCATCCAGGGGCCCTAGCTTGGTCTCTGCTCTTTCCAACTCTGAATTATTCCAGAGTTTTGTTCCCACTTTATATTTCTAGAATTGTTCTTTCTGTGCTTGCACAATTCAGATTTTATAGTCAGTCCCTAATTCCCCTGCTGAGACTGGCCAAGTCTTAATGTTTGTTTATAATCAGTCACTTTATAGTGGCTTTTGGGCCATGCTTTGTTTCTAGTCACCTAGTGTCATAGATCTTCTCTTGATTCCTACTGCCTACTTTCTTCTCACAATGACCCTGTTGGTTTCTGCAGCCAAAGCCAACAGTACCAAATGGAACCCAACCGCCTTCTAAGGAATGACTACTCTGATGACATCTCCATCACTACCTGCCTTCAAGTTTCAGAACTCAAACAGGTAACTCAGAGTAACTCATGCCTAATGAAACCCATGATTCACCTGGTAAACCTCACCCAGTGACCATCTTGGTTTAGTCCATTAGTAGTCAATGTGCTTGTACTATCTTTGTCTTGGTCCTGATACCTGAGAGGCAAGAAATGCCTGATACAAATAGACCCTAGAATTTCAGGGGTTTTGAACTGGGGTCCGATCATTTATTTTTTAATATTTTGATAACTGTATTTCAATATAATTGGTTTCCCTTGTAATCCAATGAATTTTTATTTTATTCATTTAAATCATTATTTACCAGACTTGTCAGAAGGGTCTATGTTATTTAAAAAAGGTTAAGAAACTCTGACTTGATATTAAAATAATGGAAAGAAAGCCTAGCTTTTGGGGTGCAGATTCTTAAGGGGAATTATTAAAATTTGTGGGCAGATTTACATAGAATAAGAAATCATGAAAGAGCCACAATCAGCCTAGCATTTAAGGGAATTCCAGGGTGTACCATTATCATCCCAGACCTGTAGTGTTAATCAATCTATTCTCACTTACTGTTTCTCCTTGAAGTTCAACATATACTTAACATTCCCAAGATCACAAGTAACAAAAGGGTTAACAAGTTTTCTCTTGCACAGAATCCTCCCTGATACTCTAATTTTCACCACTTCTTAGTTTAATTTCTGAATTCTTAAAATATAGGATTCTCATCAGTTCTGTTTTTATATCTGGCACTTTCCACTTTAATTTCATTTTTTTCCTACTGTCATAATTTAATTCACATGTACCATGGTAACTAATTCTGCTGTGTTTATATCCTTTGGATATTAGTTGATCACTATCTCTAACACAACCCCCCTCCCTTAGTTACCATGTTGATGAACAATACATATTTAATTATTTTAATTTTTACAATCCACATAAATCAAACCCTCCGGCCCTGAAACCCTTCCTGGCACTATTCGCAGATTTCTATGTAGTTCACCCACATCTTTCTAATATACAAATGCAATGATTCAGTAACATCTCCCTAGAATTAAAACTGAGGGGAAACTATAATTCCCTTGCTTTAGATTTACTGCTCATTGTTGCTGCCCCAATCACAATAACATTTACAGATGCACTCTCATAGAGGTTCAACCCATGTTCAGCAATTACTGCGATGAGGAAAGCCAAAGTGCCCCGAAAACCCCTCAGCCAGGAGACAATTTATCCAGCTGCCAACTACAGACTGCATGGCAATCAACAGCAGCCCCAGTATAGAACAGAAGCTAATTTGTAAAGTACCACAGAGCAAAGTAATAGAATATTATGAGCAAAATCTCATTACAAAACAGAGAAAAATGGAAGACAAAAAATATGACTCCAAAAGCAATGACTCTAGTTCCATTTAAGCTGGAGAATGTTTACAGGTGAGGAGAGGAAGAAAACAAATAGATCAAAATTAGAACAGATCTGCCAGTATTTCTAAAATACACTATTTTTAAAATGGATCCTCTGAATTTAGACTCAGCATTTCAATCTGATGTCCCAGATGACTAAATGTGATCTTATATTGCCTCGTAGTTTCATAGGAAATAGATAAGCAAGAGTCCTGCCCAATTCTATTCTAGTCTGCAAATGGGACACTCCATTGTGCTTACCACATTTTATAAAGGGCGCTGATAGGGTCTTGTTCAGGTTGACAAACGGCCTTGAGATTTCACAAAAACAAATGTTGGTTATAGGAAACAAGATGTTGAGTTGCCCAAGTATTTCATCCAAAAATCCAATGAACTGACTCAGAAGGCAGTGAGTGTCGCCTCAATGGAAGAGTCTAAAGAATGATTCTGTAACAACTAGGGACAGAGGAGAACAAAAGAATATGTTGAAGAGGAAAAATATCAAATTCAAATTAGGGTAGGAAGCCTTAGAGTTTCCCATACTTTAAATTCTGAGATTCTATAATTTTGTGAATCATAGCTCAACACAGTCTCTAAAGGATCCACATTAGAGGGGTTCAAAAGACAACAGATAGCTGCATGCTGAGTATGCTGCAGCTGCCCCCATGATGACTTGCTCAGGGGAAGAAAAACAAAATGTATTATCGTGGACATGTAGAGTCAGGAATGGAAGTAGGTCAGTCCTGTGGTAAGAGCTAGTTATAGCAAATTTTAAACTGATATCCAGAGAATTTTCAAAGACTTGGGAAAAGGAAATAGCAATAGTCTTAGAAGTAGATGGGTGACAACTTGTCTTAGTAAAGAGTCCCTACTAACAATGATATCACAAGTCCTTGAAAATCTGAAGAATTTAAAAAGGGAATAAATGCCTTCTTGGGAATCTATTTGTGAGAGACTTCTGAGTATTCAGTTTAAACATTTTTAAACCTATTTAAATATGCACCTTTGACTTCTCTTTCATTATTCAGTCAGAAAGAGGTCCTGGGAGTAAAAGATAGCAAATAAATATTTCTTTAATTGACCTTTTTATCTTTTTCATTGAAATAAGATATTTCCTGCCCTCGTGAAGCCTACAATCTATTGACATATGGTAGGCACTTAATAAATGTTTCTTGATCACTTGGGAAGAGGGTTATAAGTGTCAAAAATTACATTAAGGGTATTATATCATTTCTGGATATATCTGGAAAAAGTCATATTATGTCCTTTTAGAGACTATATATCAGTATAAGTATCATAACCTAGTAAAATAGAGAATTTTAAATGGCATTAAAATTAATACTTGCTATATATATAGACATAGCTATATAATTCTTCAATCCATGATATTTTATATGCCCTCCTTCAACCTGAACCCAACATTTAATCTATTTTAAGTGCCATTTTCAAATCAAACATTAAGATATAAAAGCAAACTCACTCCTTCCGCCTAAATATCCCTGAGTCATCAATGCCTTTACTCAATTTATTATCATTTTTTATTAGTGGCCTTCCAGATATCTTTCAACAACGAGACAGGTCAATTTGAATTAATTCTGCCTATAAAATTTCATGTGACACTATCAAAAACTTTGATAAAACAGATGTGAATTACATCAACAAAACTGAATTACCTTTATCAACTGATCTTGTAATTCTATCAAAAAAACCATCATTCCTGTCGGCCAAGATCTCTCTCTCTTTTTTTAAATCTTTGTTTTATATTACCGTCCTTATTATCCTTTGACTAACTAGATGCTTATGGATTTTCTATTAATGTACATTCAAATCCTTAACTATGGATTTCGGTTAGTCTTTGTGGAGAGTGATTGTTAACTATTTATGTCTCTAAGGTCATAAATCAAAGATGAGTTGCTGGCCTGCATTGGTGGAAGGAGATTTTGCCCCAGAAAAATCTCCATATGGATAAGCATAGAATAATAATAATGAGGAGGAAGAGGAGAAATGACTAGCACTTAGATATCATTAAGGTTACAAAAGATTATATCATTTTAACCTCAATTATTATCCCCATTTTAGAAGTGATTTAATAGAAGTTGTGAGTTGCCCAAGGTTGCATAATTTGTAAATATCTGAAGCTAGATTTGAACTTGGGGTCTTCCCAGCTCTAGGTTCAGCATATTATTCACTGTACCACCTCACTGCCAACATATATCTGGACCTAGGACAATAACACTTATTATTATTACTACCTAGCAACAATCTACTAAATATGAATTAAAGAGAGAGAGAGATTTCAATATTATAAGTATTTACCTAAAATATGTGTCTAAGACTATTTAAGACTAAGTATTTAAGCGTGTGGAAAATATGTTAAATAGGAATGGAAATTGAATGTTAGCTCCCAAGGAGTGTATAATTCTCTTGGCTAAAACAAACCATGTGTGTATGTGAAAATGATAAAAATATAAGGTAGCTGCCAATAGCTTTGTCATTTCAATGCTCCACCACCGCACTGGTATAAGATGTAATTTCCACAGGTGTAGACTGTGACCCAACCTCTTCATGTATTCTTGTACTGAACAGTCATTAACCATTGCTTTTCAAAAAGTCTATTCACCGGATCCAGGCAACACCGTAGCTACTCTTTATAAAATGCTGCATTCGTAATTAGGAATACAAAATGTTTCATTTTTTTGTCTTTCTATATCAGCAGACACAGGGTCTGGCATAGAGTGGTTACTTAATAAATACTTACTGACTGACAAAAAAATAAAATGCTGAAATTGTCAGCAGAAATACAGACCATTTTGCTCTTTGTCTTTCTATCAACTCTATCACCTGACACAAGAGCTTCAGTTCTATAGCTGATATAATTTTCACAGTGCTGCACTTCTTAGATACCAATACAACCATCTGGATTTCCATCAATTATACCTCATTCTTGATCCATGATTGATTCATTTTGTTTTCTGCTTGCACATATCCTTATGAACATCTTGGGTGCCATGTTTTGATCATAAGTCATCATTAGAAACATGCTGAGACCAAGACAGGTCATAATCATTGAGAAGTAGGATAGCCTAATGGACAGAGCGCTGAAATTAGTGTCAAAAGGTCTCAAAGTATACCTCAGACACTTATTACATGTATGAACAAGGGAAAGTCAATTAATCTCACTGTGCCTCAGTTTCTTCATCTGTAAAATGGGCTTGGTGGGAAGATTCAAGTTCCATAGGATCCACTGCATTTCTAAACCAATGAGCCTAAGTTCAAAAACACTTAGTAGGAAAAAAATTAAGAAGAGTGAAGCAAAATAAAGGAGAGTCATCCCCATGAGTCAAAATACCTGGGAAATAAGTCTAAAGAGAAGAATAAACATTAATTATTCAGTATTCTAATGGGAAGTACATTTCATACTCTCAAGTGCCATGTGCACTTCAATTATTGAGTTATTGTTATTAATAAAGTATAATTTCAGGATGATATCATTAAGAATATGAGAAGTGGGGTGATCCTATAGCAATTATAGCCCATGTGCTGCTATCCTGCTACCTATGAAATGCTTTAGGACCTAGAAGAAAGCACCCAGAGACTTGGATCAATCACCTTTGAAGGATTTATGGAAGAACATGGAGAGCTGATCAGAAGAAAAATAAAATTATCAGCTGAAAGCTGGAATGAACCTTCAATCAATCAATCAGTCAGTAAATATTTAAGCACCTACAAGATAATGTGCTAAGCACTCAGATACAAAAAGAGACAAAAGATGGTCCCTGCTCTCAAGGCACTTACAATCTATTGTAAGGAACCAACCATATACAGGATAAATAGGAAATAATTAACAAAGAGAAGGTCCTAGAATTAAGAGGAACTTATTGGGAAAGACTTTCTGTAGAAAGCTGGATTTTAGTTGGGACTTAAAGGAAGCCAGGGAAGTCAGTGGATGGAGCAGAGAAGAGTTAGTGTCCTAGGCATGGGGGGAATAGACAGAGGAAATTTCCAGTTGAGGGATGGAGGGTCTTATTCATAAGCCAGCCAGGGGTTCAATGACACTGGATTAATAAGGACCTGTGAGCAATTACAGTAAAAAGGGCATGAGATGATGAGGACCTACACCAAAGTGTTGGCTAGGTCAGTGGTGAAAAGGGGGCATATTTGAGAGATGCAGCAATTAACAGACCCTGACAACAACGTGCCTATGGTAGAGTAAGAGATAGTGAAGAATCAGGATAGATGGTGTTATCCTCTAAAGTAAAAGGAAAGCTTAGAGGAGGAAAAGATTTGGGGAAAAAGGTAATGAGTTCTGCTTTGAATATTTTGAGTTTGAGATGTCTATTAAAAATACATCTTGAGCTGCCTGGAAGTCAGTAAAAGGTCATAAAATCCAGTCTCCTCATTTTATCAATGAGAAAACTGGGGCACAAGGAAGTTAATCAATTTGCCCCATGGTCAAACATTTGTCTTTTGAGGAAGGATTTGAATCCAGATCGCCCAAACCCATGTCCAATGTCTTAGCTACATCACTATGTCTCTCAAAGTGTGTATGCATTTCTATCAACACCAATAAAGGATACCCATATCAATGAGATCATGGACCCATCCAAGTATCCAGATGACATTAAAGATATACTAAGGCTATTGTGAAATGGAATGAAGTCATAAAAACAAACCAAGAAATAAAGGGGGGGACATCTATTTAATGAGGAAACAACTACCATCATAAAATTTACTGATAATAGAACATCCCCACATGGTAGAAATATTGCCTAAATACAGAAAGAAAAAGGGGAAAATGTCCAGCACAGTTGGGAAAGAAAGTTAATGTCAAAGTGGAAAATGGGAGGATCAGAGTAAATCTGGGGTATTTCTTGTAACTTCATGGGACATATTAGAAAACTGAGTGGATCGATTGGGTTTTAGTGTTAATTCAAAAAGCTGTCTCTAGAAATTTTTACAGTGCCACCAGGAGCTTCTTTTCCCCATTTCCTTTAATACCCTTCACAAGGGCTCATATTATTAAAGGAGATTACACCCTAGTCATCTGCATGACTATAATAAAGCAAAAAATATGCCTGAACTTTTCCTAGATGCTTCTCTTTTCTCTAGGGAGTTCTAGTAAGCTCCACATATTGGCATTTCATTCATTCTCATCCTATCCCTACAAAGACAACAAAAATGAATCATATTATTATTATTTATTAAGATTGGAAAGAGAGAGAAACTGAAGTTCCAATTTGTCCAAAGAAAACAAAATTGGCGGTGGTGGGATCTGAATCCCAGATTCCAAACCCCATTCCCATGTACTCTCTATTCAACAGTCCCTGTTATGAAAAAGTATCTTTCTTTTGTTTTGCTTTGCCCAGATCTCTGGTTCAACCAAGATGATTGATAGGGAAAAAATGAATTTTCAAAATGTATCATCTTTCCTTCCTGATCACTCTTGCCTATTCATTAGGAGCTATTTTTATGTGGCTAGTTCCACTTCATCTTTTTTCTTCAAAGTTAAATTTCTAAAGAATAATTTGGTAGCTAAACAAGCCGAGACTCCATAATTTAACTGCTTCCTGCATTCATTAATAGAATTCCTTTGAATAGAGTATCACCTGCTCCCTGTCCTGAAGGTCACAGACTAGTCCTCTTGGCTTATTCTATTAGCAGTAAGGATTTACTCTGAAACTGGAAGCAATAATTTTGCCCTATGGGGAGGGGGAGAAATTATACTGCACCACTAATTAAAATATCTATAGAGTATTTTATAGCTAAATGAGTATTTTATGCTCATATGTGCCAGACAGATTCAGAGATAGAAATTGAACAGGGAAGATAAAGCAGGAGAATAAAATACCAAGACCTGCTGCATGCAAATCATTGAACAGTAACTGGAAATAATTTAACAAGTCCCCTGAGTACATCATTTGCTCTTGCCACAACAGACTAGGGCTAAAACCATGATTAACAAGCTCATAGATTCATGAACCTTTAGAACTGGAAAGAAACACAAGCCATCTATCCTAACTCCAGATGTTTTGTTATGGTACTGGTCTGTTCTTTTTATTTTCATGTTCTCTCTATTCCCTGGAGAGGTTTCAGTGCCTTTGCTTATGATGTATTCTGTTCCTGGAAAGCCTTTATGATGGATAGGGCTCTAAATCTGGAGTCTGAAAGATCTGAGTTTGAATCTGTCCTTAGACATATTAGAAAGCAGTCACCCTGGGCAAGTCATTTCACTGCTATCTGCCTGGGTAAGTGATTGGAAGTCTTCCTGATTCCTATTAGGTCACTGGACCCAGATGGCTCCAGAGGAAAAAGTGAGGTTGGTGACTTAGGATAAGACTCCCTCATTAAATTCAATTCACTTACTTGTCATGGCATCACCTTCCTGATATCATGGTCTTCTTTGAGGACAAAGCACAAATATCATCATCATCTAGTCATACCAATTCACTTAATAAGAGACCTGGTAAGGTAAAGTGATTTGGTCCAAGTCATACAACAAGCAAGTGGCAAATCTAAGATTCAAGCCCAGAAGCCTGGAAGGATTTGTATGAACTGATGCTGAGTGAGATGAGCAGAACCAGAAAAACACTATGCACCCTAACAGCAACATGGGGTGATGATCAATTTTGATGGACTTGCTCATTCCATCAGCGCAACAACCAGGGACATTTTGGGGCTGTCTGTGATAGACAATACCATCTGTATCCAGAGAAAGAACTGTGGAGTTTGAACAAAGACCAAAAACTATTACTTTCAATTTAAAGGAGGGGGGGAACCATTATCTTATTATGTAATGTTTCTATCTCTTATACTTTATTTTTCTTCCACAAGGATATGATTTTTCTCTAATCACTTTTAACTTAGATCAGTGTATACCATGGAAACAATGTAAAGATTAAGAGACTGCCTGCTGTGGGGGTGGGGGGAGGGAAGCAAGAATGGGGGGAAATTGCAAAATTCAAAATAAATAAAATCTTTCTTTAAAAAAAAAAAAGATTCAAGCCCACGTTGTAGAAGTCCAGAGTTGAAATGACTGACTTAGAATCATAGATTCTGAAGTGGAGGAGACCTCCAGCAGTTATTTTTCCCAGACTCATTTGACAGATAAGTAAACTGAGACCCATTGTCTCAGTTTAATTGACTTGCCCAAGGTCACGTGGGTTCAACCACTGTGATTCATTTTCAGCATGGAAACTCCACCAACATAAATAATTGACTCATGCACATAACTCATCATCTTCTAGAATTGTGGGGGAGGGGGGTCCTGAGAAGTTAAATGAGCAGTCTGAGGTCATCTAAATTGGATGGAGAAGTCACACTGAATCCAGGTCTTCCTCACTTAAGACCAGACCTTTACCATTAAGCCTTACTGTCTGTGATTCATTGTTATCCAATGGTTTCCAAAGATATACATAGAGTATCTTAGGAGAAGGGCCAATGGTAATGTTTACCAGCACAGCTGATCTATAATCCCTGCCTATCTACAGAAGCCATTATATAACAGTATAAGACAGGCTATGTGCGTGCTGGAGCCCAGAAAGTGATCCCTGTCTCTGATGAAAAATGAGAGCAAGAGCCAATGCTAATGTTCCCCATACAACCAGCCCTTGCTCTTATGCTTGCCTAGGATGGAATTCAGAGACATGTCTCCTTCATGAACCAGCACCCTCTGTGGATAGGCTGGGTTGTCTTGGAGTATCAAAAAAATGTTGAATTCGAATATACTTAAATAGGAAGACTTTGAAAGTTCTTTTGTTGTTGTTTTGCTTCAGATGATGCGAGAAGGAACCAGAATTTGCCATTGAAAATTTTAAAAATGAGGACCAAGGAGAAATAGTAACCTAGAAGGGAGAAGGGGATGCCAGGCAGACCTGATTTCCTTAAAGAAACTTCTCTTTGGTCATTTTAAAACAATCCCTTTTAGGAAACCCAGAGACATCTCTAAGAGAGAAAAAAATTGCTTTTAACTTTCCTGATTAAATTCCTTAATATGTGAGTATGCTCACATGTATGAATTAAAATATGGGTATGTGATATGTTGTGAATATTCACATACATATAACATGTGTGTTGTTTATCTTTGCAATGTATAAAATGCATGCTGCATGTAAATGTGTGCTTTGTATGCATTTATTCCTGTGTTGATATATGTATGGCATGTATACATATATGTAAGTGTATAGTATTTATGTGTAGGCACATATTCAAATATATTCAAATATAATATCAATATAAATACACATGTGGATGAATTGTTTTTAAATGTATATATGAACACACATCTATTCTACCATCTTATCTCTCACATCTTGAAAAATAACTCCAAGGAATTTCATCTCCTAGTCACTCTTCATTATCTGTTCTCAGGGCCTGTCTTAATTCAGTTTCATCGGGAGGATCAAATCTAAAGCCCATCTGCAGTTGTGATTAGGTGTTCACTAAATGTGATTTTAAAACTCCAGGCTCGTGATATCATCACTCTTGTGGGGACTGTGAAGGTCAGCAGGGATTACACCTCTCTCAATTAAAGGCACTGTCCCCTTTCCAAGGTGCTGAACACAATCACATACACACACTACCACCACCACCTCGATTTTGGCATGAGACAAAAATAGCTTCTGACCTGGCTTCTCCACTTAAGCTTTTCTATATCCATATGTCCTCAACTTCTAAAAAAATCAATTTCTCCCTGGTTCAGCTTCTTCTTCGTAGTTGCCTCTCAGTTTAATCTTCAGGGTCATCTCAATCCCCATAAATCTAAACATAGCAATCAAATGTCTTGTCTCTTTAAAATGCCTTGCCACAGGTGGTGTTCAAATCCCCCCTCCTGATTGATTGGGCAATTTAAAAGAAACATTGGGAACAGAGAAAATTATATCTCCCAAGAAGGGCCATTTTTATCAGAAACATTGGGGGTGGGAAGGAAGCTTTTGTTTTTGTTATTGGCAGGATTCATATTTTAATCTCTGCTCTCTGGATGGTTTGGTTTTTTTTTCCCTTGAAAGGATCTTGAGTAACAGCTGAAGACTGAGGGGCTGGGAGCTCACTGAGGGTGTTTTGGCAATTTAAACCAGAGGGTGCCCACTGAGGTGGGAAGGTCTTGAGGGTCTAATACAGACTGAGGCAGCTGAGTGATTAAATTAAATATTATGCTTCTGGAATTCTTACAGTTTGTGCAGAGAATATGGAAATTTTGATTTAAGGGCAGAATTGTGACCAACATAGAAGAGACCTCACAGTCTACCCTTTCATTTTTACAAATGAGGAAATTTAGTCTTAGAGAAATAAACCAAAGTCATGAAGGTAGTAGAAACCTTTTTGGGCATTTCATTGCAATGATTCTCCATTGGTTTAGTATTTCCTTCTCCAGTTCATCCAATAGATAAGGAAACTAAACAAAGAGGATTAAATGACTTGCCCAGGGTCACAGAGCTAGTAAATATCTAAGGATGAATTTGAACTCAGACCTTCCTGACTTCAGGTCCAGCCCTCTATCCACTGTACCAGCTAGCTGCTCGGTATAGGGTAAAGTCAGAGTTTAAAGCCAAGTCCTCAGATTCTAGACCCAATGCCTAATCACACAGGACCATGCAATTTCTTTATTTCTATGTTCATTTATTGATTTATTCCAGATATAGACCTATGATGTGCAATGTATTGCCCTTAATGAACTTCCAATGCAATAAAGAAGACCTACTATGTGCAGTGTGTTGTACTTGGGGTTATGGAGAATATAAGCATGTATAGGACACCATCCCCGCCCTTAATGAACTTCCAGTTCAGATAAGAAAACAACATAAAGTCGTACACCATAGAGAGCAACACAGATTTAGAACTAAAAGAGGCCTCAGAGTTCAGGGGGTCTTAACCTAGGATCACTGGATCTCCAAGGCATATATGGATAGATTATAGTAATACTGTGAATATTGATAGGAAAAACATTACATCTTCATTTTCACTACTAGCCTCTAACTGAATTTCAGTACTTCCTTCAATTCTGAAGAGTCTACAGGCTTCATCAGACCACCAAAGGAATTTATAAGATGACAAAAGTTCAGACCCTTCATTTTGTGGATGAGAATATTAAGAGTTTGAACAGTTAAATAATTTATCTAAGGTCATTCAGGAAATAAAAGGGGGAGTAGTGTTGGGGGGAGCAGTTAATAAAGATTTCATCTTGGATCCTCTGGTTCCAAATGCAGCACCCTTTCCAAAGTACCATCTGACTATTCCTGCAAAGAGTGAGAATACAAGACAGAACATGGAAAGGGCCCCTAAGGAAGGGATGAGCAGAGGACATTGTGAGAATCTAGAAGACGGAGAGGACAGATGGTAAGGAAGGTTTCACAGAAGCTGTATTTAATATAGGCCCAGAGGGATAGGTCAGACTTTACCTGGGAGCATTCCATAAACAATGGCCCCAAAGTAGGAAACTAAGAGGGTTTGGAGCAAGGATAGTCCCATTTGGATGGAGTGTAGGATATGTAAAAAGGAGTCATAAATTAAAATTAACTGATTGATTTAATGAGGAGCATTGATTAAGAACTGACTATGGGCAAAGTACTATGTAATACAGTCTCTATTCTTCAAGAACTCAGATTCTAATATGAAAGATTCACATATATACTTATGCATATATAATATATGTTTATATGTATTTATCAAAATGTCATACATGAAAGAAAAAGAAGAACATTAACCCAATAGGAAATAGGGAGCTATTGAAGATGTTTGAATAGAAGAGTAACCAGATGAGAATTTTGCACGAGAAAGATTCATCTGGGGGACAAGACAAAAGCAGAGAAATCATAAAATTTAAAGTTGTAAAGAATCAGCCTTTCAAAAGGCATCTAATCCAGAGATTGTCAACTTTTTTGATGGGCTTCTCTGGAAAACTATCTCATACCTATAGATCCCTTTTCATAATAATATTTAAATGCAAAAAATATAATATACTATATATATATGTAAGATTACAATGGAAACCAATTATATTAAAATACAATTATTAAAATATATTTTTTAAACTGGTTCTCAGAACTCAGGTTAAGAACCCCTGATAGAGTCTAATTCTCATTTTACATATGAGGAAACCAAGGCTCAGGAAGTTAAGTGTTATAGGGTCACAAAGCTAATGAGTAGTTAGCTCTCATAGCCCCTAACCCATTGTTTTTAGCACACTTCCTCTCTTTCTTTATAGCCAAACGCAAACACAATTCTGTATACTCTACTTGGGCTGTCCCAAGAGGAAATACTTATAGATGTACTTACAGGTCAACAGTCAAGTCAGTCTACAATCCAGTATTACATACTTCCCATGAACCAAAGGCTAAATGACCAGCTGTCAGAAAAACTATAGAGATGAAGCTTTTTCAGGTAATAAATGGCCACTGAAGGTGCTTCCTACTCTGAAATGCAGACAATACTAATTCTGTACATAGCAAACAAATATTTTTAAAGAACCCATTTATTGGACATATTGGTCCACTTCCAATTATTAATAGAAAGAGGCCAAAATCATTACTCAAATCATTCAAAGAGTAAATAAATATTTATTGACTGTACATGGGGGATCTAGGTTTGAACACCAAGATTAAATGTGACCACAATATTCAGCCAATTAGAAACAGGAAATCTCACATGCCAGTATTTGGGTAACTTTAACACTTATACATTCAGTAAACATTTATTAAGCACTAACTATGCATTAGATCCTGTGCTAGAGGCTAATCACACAAAAGCATATGGAAAAACTGGACCCTGTCTTCAGGGTGTCCAGATTAATGAATAAATTGAAATGCATTTATTAAAGGCTTACTGGATGCCAACCATTGCTCAAAGCATTGAAAATATAAATAGAACAAGTCTGGTAGTCCTGACTCTGAAAGGGTTCACAAAAATAGAATGGGTGAATAAATGGATGAATGAATGAATGGATAAAAATTCATTTATTAAAAGTTTACTCTATGGGTTGGTCTAGTCCCAACTCTCAAATCTCAAAATGTTTTATTAAAAGTTTATACCAATCACTATGCAATATACTGATACAATAGAAAAAGTTGGGTATTCCTAACTTTCAAAGGGTTCATGAGAATGGAATGAATAAATGAAAGAAAGAAAAATGGAAAGGAGAGTGTGAGAGAGATGGAGAGGGTGGAGAGAGGGAGAGAGAAAGGAAGGGGGGGAGAGAGAGAGAAAGAAATGGATGAAATAAAGAATGAATAAAAGAAAATACACTTATTAACAGCCTTCTCTATGCCAAGTATTAGATTAAGAACAGAGGAAAAAAAGAGACCAAGTTGGCTAGCCCTAGCTCTCAAGGAATTCCCAAGAATTCCTAAGACTTGTCAGCTGATTGCATCTGAGTGAGGAAAAGATTAAAGAACTAAGGATGACTTCTAGAGTGTAAGTCTAGGTTCAAAGAAAATTAAAATCAGGGCCTGAGCAGAGGGAGTAACATGATAAAATTCTAAATGGTTGAAGAGTTTTAAGTAAGCAGTCAACATGTTGAAATAGTTCAATGTATGAAGAGCTGGGTTTAGCGAGATCCTGGGCCCTAGTGCTGAATCTGAAGCTGCTTTGGACCAGGCAAGTCATTATGGAGGGTGGAAAGATGAGTTAATCCAGGGAAGTAGTAATAAGATTCCCAAAATATGATAATGGCAGTGGTAAGGCAAAGGATGGAACAAAGTGGAGAAATACTCTCGGGATCAAAATCAACAGGATTTGACATTGAAGCTAATGATGAGGGATGGTTGTAGCAAAGGAATAGGAAGGGAAGATTCTTTTATTTTTAGGTTTTTGCAAGGCAATGGGGTTAAGTGGCTTGCCCAAGGCCACATGGCTAGGTAATTATTAAGGTCTGAGGCCGGATTTGAACTCTGGTACTCCTGACTCCAGGGCCGGTGCTCTATCCACTGTACCATTTAGCCACATCAGGAAGATTCTTTTGAAGAAAGGTTTCCTCATTCTGAGGAGAGGAAAGAGAAAATAATAAGCCTCAAGACATCTTCTGTTTGCTATTTCCTAATGAGTAACCAATAACTCCAAATCCTTATCCTGTCTGCATTATACCCAGTCTTGATACCCAGATAAAGGTTTCTTTAGTCCCTCAAAGACTCCCAGGGTCCTCTAGAGATAGAAAGGTTCCATCAGAATTTTGAATCTTCTTTGGAAATGCTTAACCATGGAATGAGATATTGAACTGTGGAAAAACATTGATAGTTAATAAATTCACCAGATCAAAATTGGGAAAGCCAAGAACAAGGTTCTGATGATGTGTTTTACCCATCTGCCCTTTGAAATCTAAATTAAACAGTTTTTTCTATGAGTTGATAATCAACATGTTTTTTTTTATTTTTACCTTCTGCAGGGTCTAAAGATAAAGAATTATTGTGCAAGCTCCCAATTCTTTAAACATTGAATTATTTATGATGAAAACATAATTTTCAAAATCATTAATATGACCACATTTGAAAATTCATACACATTGCAGTCAGTATCTATGGGGGGAATTATAGACAATTGGTTTTGGAGTCCACAAAATCTCAGCTCAAAACTTACTGACTCTGGGGAAGTTGCTAAACTTCTCAAGGACTCAGGGAGCTTTGTAAGACTCTAAAGAGCAGAGTAGATATATGTCAGCAGAGAGAGCTACTTCAACAAATATTCCTTACATGGATGAAATCATAAGATAAAAATGGGAGTAAGGAAAAGAAAATTCATTAAGTGTCTATTTATCCCAGTCATTTTTGCTAAGTATTTTTCAAATATCATTTCATTTAATCATCAAAACAAAACTGGATGGCAGATGTTATTATTATTCATCCCATTTTACTGGTAAGAAAATTGAGGCAGACAGAGATTAAATTGATTAAATTGTGGGTAGGTTCACAAAGGTAACATGTATTAAACTTGAGTCTTGGGTTCCAGGCACCCTATCTACTGACATTTATGTAGTACTTTCAAATTTACAAAATATTTTGCCTTCATCATACTCTTTTCCCAAAAAGTTGCACCCAAACTTTGGAACTTCAAGGACTATTGGCTATTACTTACTCTAACCATCCATTCAGACACATGAGAAAGTTGAAGTACAGAGAAATGTGACATCCTAGAACACACATATAAAGAGATTCAGGGTCAAAATTTGACTTCTAGAACTGTCTACCAATCCACTGTGCTACAGCAGCCAGGTGGCATAGTGAATAGAGTACCAGGCCTGAAGACATGGAGACCTGAGTTCAAACCCAATCTCAGATATGTAAAAACTTTATGACCTCATGCAAGTCACCTTATTTACCTCAGTCACCTCATCTGTACAATGGGAATAACAGTACTACCTAGCTCCCAGGATTACTCTGGGGACAAAATAAGATAGTATTTGAAAAAGTTTTAGCATAGAGGCTGGTAAATAGTAGTTGTTATGTAAATATTGACTATTAGTATTATCTCAGAAGAAGCAATAATATTGATTTATGAAGATAATAACATTAACAATGAATCAATAGACATCTATTAAATACCTACTATGTATGAGGCAATAGACTAGAAGCTAAGGAAAAGAGCTTTCTAAAAGGAAAGAGGAAGCTATCAATGGCCAGAAATAAAGATGGCGTACATTCTGAACATATAAGATAAGTACATGAAACTTATTGCAAAGAGGGAAGACAGTAGGATACAATTAGAGAGTATATTTAGAGTGTATAAATGCAAGTAATATATGGGCAGGATGAAATGTTGAGGGTTGGGGGAGGCAGATTGGCAATGGTCTTGAGTGCCCAGGTAAGAAGGTGTTCAAAGGTAACTGACTCATAATATTTGTGTGGAGGATAAGTTCACTTGCAAAATATGCCTTGTTGGTGAAACTGTGAACTAATCAAACAATTCTGAAAGGCAATTTGGATATGTAGATAGTCAAAAAGTTATTAAATTGTGAGTATCTTTTGATCCACTGATACAGCTACTAGGTTTATACCCTAAAGAATTAAAGGCAAAAGCAAAGAACTCAAATGGACAAAAATCTTTATAGCAGTTCTTTTCTTGTAATAAAGAATTAGACACCTGTCAATTGATAAATGGCTGAAAAATTATGACATGTGAATACGATGGGGTACTATTGTGGTATAAGAAATGATAAGGAGATTGTCTCAGAAAAACCAGGGAAGATCTTTATGAACTGATACAATGTGAAGTGAGCAGAGCCAAGAGAACAATGTACATAATAAGTTCAACAATGTAAAAATAATCCACTTTGAAAGACTTTATCATTTTGATCAGTACAACAACCCACCAGAATTCCAAAGGACTCATGAAGAAAAATGTTTTCCAACTCCAGAAAGAGAACTGCTGGACCTTTAGTGCAGATTTTTTTCTCTCTTTTTCTTTTGATAATGTGGGAATTTCTTTTTTAATGAATTTTGTATTTCTTGACTTCTCAATGAGTGGGGGGGAGGGGAAAAATCTGAAAAATTTAAAAAATTGATTTTAAGATAATACAACAAAAATAAATAAAATTTAAAAAAAATGTTAAAAGCTAACATCTTGATGAGTGACATCTTCAAGCAGAGAGTGATGCCTCACAAAATAGCCAAAGGCAATTGAGAAGGAAACAAGCCTGAAAGAGTTTACTAAGTCAATACTAAAAGCATTTGATGATGGAAACTGAAAGGACAACACAGAAATAAAATGGAACAGATCTGCAGACAATTTTATTATAATTTATTCTGATTGGTGATGATAGAAGTATAACCCTTGCAAGATCATAGCATCTGTTCTGCAACTTATAGTCTTAGTGAATTGTTTGGGGGTGTCAAGAGGTTGCCAAGGTGCCTCAGATGTCTTTGAGATATTTTACAAGATGAATTTGCAATCAGAAACTAGATGCCACCAAGACTGTCCTAGGAATGGGAGGGTTTACACTGACGCGATATCAGTAAACTAGAACTTCTGTACTTTGGTCTCATCCTTATATATAGTGAGGTCATCTATTTGACATGGTCATTTGTACCATCAATAATGCATTTGACACTATTTTTCTTCATTAGAAATATGTTACATCCACCACACATCTTTCCATTGCCAATATGGCTAGGTATCATTTTAATATTTCTGAAATCATGGTATTCCAAGAACTACAGATATAGAACACTGCCAAGGGGATATTGGCATTAAAGAAATGGGCTTACATGGCATAGAGTTTCCTTTGACATTGTTGGAAACACTGTATAATTTCCCAAATGGTGCCAAAATGAACTGCTAAACATAAATAATAAATCTATGCTATCATATCACCCTTACCCATTCTGTATTTTAGGAAACCAAATTAAAGTCGATTTATTAGTTGACTGAAAACCAGAAGTTGAACCAATTAACCAATATTATGCCTGGAATTGTTTTCTAGCTCCCAATTTCACCATTGGTCATATATTTCAGCCTAGACTCTCTAAAGGCATCAAACCGTATTGATATCATTATCGGAAATCATTATTCCAAGTGTCTCTAATTCATTCAAAATGCCATCCAGGAGACAGGCAAGTGAAATGCAAAACAAGTATTTTTTTAAAAAGAGAGAGAGAAAAAAACAAATGAATACCAAATTGACAAATGTATATGAACAATAAGAAACTGGTTAAGTCATCCATAAACAGATTGTTGACCACTTTGAAGTTCAATGGAGTTGATAAAAGAAGGTCAAGCTTTTAAGAAAAGAAGGTATGCGGGCCGGCTAGGTTGTACAGTGGTTAGAGCACCAACCCTGGAGTCAGGAGGACCTGAGTTCAAATCTGACCTCAGACACTTAATAATTACCTAGCTGTGTGACCTTGGGCAAGCCACTTAACCCCATTGCCTTACAAAAAAAAAAAGAAGGTATGGCAATTGAGGTAATATAAATAAAGGATTGAATTGGGTAGACTCATACCTGGTAAGTGCCCTAGAATCCATTATCCATCCCTTTAATTTTCCTAGAGACCTAGAGAAATTCAATGCCAGCCAAAGTCACATGGGTGACAAGTGACAGTTGGTATCACAGAGCATTCCCAACCTAACATTCTTTATACTGTACCATAATATATGGGTTATAAGTTCAGGAAAATGTTTCAAAGGGAGCAAGTGTGAGGTAGGATTGGTCTTCCTCCAGAAAAATCTAGCACTACATGTACTACAGCATGTTGCCTCTATTTGTTCACACATATGTTAGATTTGCAGTATAAAGTTTGGACCTGGGATGGCATGAGTATAGGGAACTCTATCTCTACCAACACAGGTCAATACTTTGCTCTGTAAATTAACCTTAAACTGGTATTGCCTTGGGATCAATATTAGACAATAGACTATTAACCTAAGAATATTGCCTAGGCAAGTGTCTTGCCTAGGATTATACATTGAGCTTATGTCACAGATCTTGAACCCATGTCTTGCTAGCCCTGATGTCAGGTATCTCAAGCTATATGGCTTCTGAAATCTCAAATTCCCAAATGGATCACAAACACCTCAAACAGGGAACATGGCAATTATTTCCTTTGTTCCCTGGTGCTTTGAAGGTAACCCTAAGGCTTAAATACAGAGGCTAAAAAAATAATGACCTAGCAGGTAAGAATTATCAAAGCCTTATAGGATGAGAAGAGGATTCGGTTATACACACACACACACACACACACACACACACACACACACACACAAAACACACGCATTTATTTGTCCCTAATTTTCAAAGAAGACCACAACATTAGATGATGCGATAATAAGCATGTAAATTGGATTGCAGTGAGGGGGTATTATGCTAAGTTGTAAGCCTTACTGTCTCCTCCAGAGCCATCTGGGTCCAGTGGCTAAATATGAATCAAGATGACTAGAGATGGTCCTAGAAGCATAGTAGTCAGGGTTAAGTGACTTACCCAAGGTCACACAGCTAATAAGAGTCAAGTGTTTCAGATCAGATTCAATCTCCTGTCCTTCTAACTCCAAAATCAATGCTCTAGCCACTGTGTGACCTAGCTGCCCCAGAGGGTTAGATTAGTGTTACAGAGGAAAAGAGATGGAGAGTCATCAGAGTGTTACCACCAAAATATTAAGAGAAGCAGAGGAAATTCTGAAACAATAGAGTGAGACCTGGAGAATTTGGGGGAGAGAGTGGACTAGCATTTCATGGATGACTTGTGAAGGGCAGAGGTGAAGGAAGTCTGTGTATAAGCTGGTCATTGGTTAGGGCCAAAGTCAAAACCAATATCAAATCAGAAGAAAGGATAAAAATGAAACTAAAATGCATGCATTCAACAGCTCCACCACCACCAATGTCAATGAGATCCATAATGGTATCAAAGTACAGTGCTCAGCCTAGAATAAGGCACAGCCCAGAATTAATAAGTACTCATCTCTCTGCTGCTAACTTCTATTATCCATTTCCATTCCCTGTTAGATGTTAGGGAATATTATTCACAGACAAGAGAAGGGCACTCATGCTTGTGATGGATTCTTTTTTTCCCCTTTTCATGTTGAGTTATGCAAATCAACCCTGCACATTTTATCTTTCCGGCAGGAATGGAGTGGTATTAATTTGATCTAAACTGAGTTGGGAGGGCGACGCAAAAGTCTGTAGAAGTTAAAACTTTCTAGTAGGAGAGAAACAGCAGGCTGCCTTATGTTTTCAACATTAGCGTTTAAGTTCACTGCAGCTGAACTCAATCCCTATCAGTAGAGATTTATATCAACCAGTGGGAAGGCATGTCATAGCCTACTGCTGTCTTGAAGAATTATCATCAGACATGTAGACAATTTTAGCAACAAATAAATGGTCGTTAGGGAAGTAATTTGTGTGATCAAGCCTTATAATGGTCACTCCTTGGTTTAGAATCTTTTCACTTCCTATACGCTTGATTTCCAAAGAAAGAGAAAAATAACGCTCTCCTACAGGCACCTTGCAAAATATAGTATCAAAATACCGAAAGATAAAGAACATCCTGTGAACAATTTTATCATTTGAGGTGTAGAGAAAAACAACTTGGAGAGTCTTTAAATGATTACAATCAAACAGGAGAAAATTGTATACAGGATGTTTCACTATCATTACTATTACTGACATCTCTGGAAGCTAGATGGTAAACAACACCATCATCATCTTGATAGAATGTACTATAAACTACCCTTAAAGACTGCTGAGATACCAATAGCTAGACATCTATTTTTAGTGGCCTATTAGAAAAAAGTCTGGGAGAAAAGTAGCCTTTGTGAGACATGCATGCATAGAAAAATTTATCAACTAAACCAATTCTAAATATTGGGATCGGCTAAGCAATGCATGCACTGATGTTTTCTAGATCTCCATTAGGCTTCCTACAGGTAAGCAGCTGTGACATTCCATCTTCATCTCTGTACATTTCCAAAGACTGGGCTCCCATGTCTAGAATGCTTGCCTCATCTCTTTTTCTAAGAAGTCCTAGCCTCCTTCAAAACTTAATTCAGGGGGAGGTTAGGTGGTGCAGTAGAAAAGAGCACCAGCCCTGGAGTCAGGAGTACCTGAGTTCAAATCCAGCCTCAGACACTTAATAATGACCTAGCTGTGTGGCCTTGGGCAAGCCACTTAACCCCGTTGCCTTGCAAAAAAAAAAAAAAAAAGATTCATCTTCTTGACTTCAGATATGATCCCAGACTCTTACTAGTTCTGTTCCTTGGGCAAGCCACTTAACTTTGCTTACCTCAGGTTCCCCATCTGCAAAATGAGTTGGAGAAGGAAATGGCAAACTACCCCATTTCTTTGCCAAGAAAATCCCAAATGGGGTCGAGTCAGACATGACTGAAACAATTTAGCAGCAACCACCTATGTGCATATATTATTTTCCCCAAAGTTCAAGGCCAAAGACTATCTCGGGTTTTTTTTTGTCTTTGTATCTCCAGAACCTAGCAAAATGCCTGGCACATAACATGATTCTTTGTAAATTGTGATGTTCCATGTTTTACCATCTTACAGCATCACAGAAGGTTTGGTTAATCTGGAAGGGTTCTTTTTTGTTATCTTTTTGTGAGGTTTTTATACCAGAGAATAGTTTAGAGTTTTTGAAAGCACAATGCTCTTTCACTTACATTAGCTCCAAACTATAGACTAATTGTTTGGTTGACTTATTGACTGGCTAAAGTGCAATTCCAATGGCTTATCAAAACATGGAGCTTATTTAAGTTCGCAAAAGCTGGGCTAGTGAAATACAAGTGAAACACAAAGACACACAAGGTCCTCTAAAGGGTTTTCTAATCTAGAAGGGATTTCAACATGGCCCTAGTACCATATTCCATGTCTCTTGTCCAAGCACAAATCTATCACCATAAGAAGAGGTCACCAAGTCATGGGTATTGCTCTGATTTTGACCATAGAAACTCCCAAAACCATTTATAATGATATGGTATTGGGAGGCTGGGTGTAAGCCAGGAATAGTCCATATCAGAAGAAAGGCTATACAAAGTCTTAGATCATTGCCATACTGAAAAAAAAAGATACAAAACTTATGTACCAGGAAAGGTCTAGGTATCCATTCTCACAATCTTTGAATATATAACAATGCTTTAATAGAGTAATAATCTCTGATACTAGAGCTCCCACCAGCTAACAATCTATTCAGTACCCTTTGGTCCTGTGATATTTTTGAATATGCTTTACAGAAATCATCCATAAAGCATTCACCATATGTCCCAGAGGCCCTTCTCCAGATTTTTAAACATCCTGTGGGTACCAGTACAATGCATTTGTAGTCCATCCTTCATCCTCCAATGTCACTACATGATGGGCCCCCTATTTCCTAACCATACAGTTCTTCATTGATCTTTTTTTTTTACCATTTGTTAATGTGTAAATCCTCTTTAGTAAAATACTGAAGACCACTTCCAGTCAGTGTCACCGTCCATGTTGATTCTTTGTAAATTGTGATGTTCCATGTTTTACCATCTTGCAGCATGACAGACGGTTTTGCTAATTTGGAAAGGTGCTTTTTTTTTGTTATCTTTTTGTGAGGTTTTTAATACCAGAGAATAATTTAGAACTGTTGAAAGCACAATGCCCTTTCACTTATATTAGCTCCAAACTCACCTATTCAAACAAATTAGAGATGTTCAAAAGCAGAATGGGAAATCGATAAAGGAGAAGATATTCACAAGGACTCACATCATTTCCTATAATTCAGGAAAAAGTAATTGCCAAAGCAATGAGATCAAAAGAATTTCGAAATCTCCTCAGCTAACATCCTCTTTGATAGCTGTTGAGTGTTAAATCACTTATTCCAGTTATAGGAAACAATATCCATAAACACAATGGGTTTCAGAGGCTGATTATTTTTTTTGAGGATTTGGCTGAGTTTCTCTGATTTTCTCCTGCCTCTCCCTATGCTGACAAAATTTGACCATTGTGTGGCTATTAATATCTCTACCAAAAAGCAGGACAAGAAAAGGAGTTAAGATTCAAATATGAATCTACTTACTTTACAGAAACTGCCTCCACTCCTTTACTTCATCATGACATGGCAGTGACTCTCAAATGTGATACTACTGGGGCACAAGATCTGGCAAGTTCAATAGTACAGTGATGGATTGTGTGCCTGCTGTCTGAGGATGAGCCTGGCTGAGGACAGAATAATTCATCATCAGCAAGGGACCACTAGGTGATAAGGTTTTTGGTCATGGTAATACATAATAGCTCTGACACAGAGAAAGAATAGTTACTATTGCTTTATGTTTATATAGAGATTTTCCAAGTTTTAATATAGGAAAAGTGCTCCTTATTCAAAAACCAATTTGAATCTAATAATAAAAATTACTTAGAATGAATCCACTTAGGGGACAGCTAGGTGGCTCAGTGGATAAAGCAAAGGCCCTGGAGTCAGGAGGACCTCAGACACTTAATAATTACCTAGCTGTGTGACCTTTGGCAAGTCACCTAACCCCATTGCTTTGCAAAAAAAAGATTAAAAATAAAGATCAACTATTAAAAAAAAAGAATGAATCCACTTAAAATGGTAAAAATTGATTAGGACTTTGTTTTGAAAAATAAAACACTGACACTAATAAAATCAATGCTGCCAAAATTAGAAGGAAAGCAGAAAACTGGGAAACAATTTTCAGAACTAGGGAGTTCTGCTCATTTCTAAAATATATAGAGAATTGTATCAAATTTATAAGGTCACAAATCATTCCCCAGTTGGGAAATGGTCAAAGGCTATGAATAGACAGTTTTCAAATAAAGAAATTGAAGCAATATGTAATCATATTAAAACTGCTTCAAATCATTATTGATTAGAGAAATGCAAATTGAAACAACAATGAGGTATCACCTCACACCTATCAAATCGGTCAAGATGAGAAAAAGGGAAAATGATCAATGTTGGAGAGGTTGTGGGAGGACTGGGACATTGATGCATTGCTGGTGGAGTTGGCAATGGATCCAACCATTCTGGAGAGCAATATAGAACTATGCCCAAAGAGCAATAGAACTGTTCATACCCTTTGAGTCAGCAATTCCAATTCTAGGTGTATATCCAGAAGAAATTATAAAAAAAGGGAAAAGTCCTACATGTTCCAAGATATTCAAAGCAGCTCTTTTTGTAATGGCAAAGAATTGGACATTGAGGAGATTCCCATCAACTGGGGAATGGCTAAACAAGATATGCTACATGAATATTAAGGAATATTATTGTTCTATAAGAAACCATAAATGGTCAGACATAGAAAAGCATAGAATGCCTTACAGGATCTGATGCTGAGGGAAGGGAGCAGAACAAAGAGAACAATGTACACATCAACAACATTACGAGATGAATAACCTTGATGGAAGGAGTTCAGAGAGCTAGGACAACTGTATTAGACCAGAGATGGACAATGTTATCCCCATCCAGAGGAACCAAAAAACAAAACAAAATACACACACACACACACACACACACACACACACACACACACACACACATTCAGAATCTGATGAACACCTTATAAAAATTGTCTCTTATGAATCTTTCCCTTATTCTTAATTCCTTATATATAAAATAACTAACCTGTAAACATGTTTATCCAAAATATGCATGTACAATGCTAACCTGACTGTTCACCACTGAGAGGAAGAGGGTAGGGAGGGTGGAAGGAAATTTTGTAACTTAAAAATATGCATGTGCATATGGATGAAAATACTTTTAAAATAATAGAAGAAAAAAAGAAAAACTAAAAAAGAAAAATGAAACAATCACAAAAATGTTATTTGATCTGCTATTTAACAAAATATCACAACTTATAATCTTTCACAGTATGATACTTGTTGCAAAAGCACTGTAGAGCTTCATCAGTTTTCCTAAGGTTGGTTCCTAATTAACCAGTAATCAAATCATTCTTTTCTGAAATATCTACCAACCACCAGGGAAATGCTGAGTAATAAAGATGTCTTTGGATAAATATGGGTAGTAATAGATACTTAGGTAAAGCAGGAAGGGATATTTGAGGGAGGAGTCATTTTTCAGCAGCAGTAGTAATAGTAACATAGGACAGCATGAGAAATTGAACTAATAGCAGATGATGGTCATGGTGATGGGTGGTGGTGATGGTGGTAGTTGCCACAGAAGCAGTAACAACCAGTAGTAGTAGGAATAACAGTAGGTAGTAGTAGTACTAGTAATGGTGGTAGTGAGGTAGCCTAGATGATGGTTGTCCTCAGAGTCATCTACATGATTCAGTGGGTCCAGATTAAGGAAGACCTGAGTTCAAATCTGGTCTCAGACACTTACTAGCTGTGTTACCCTGAGCAAGTCACTTCACCTGTGTTTGCCTTCATTCATCGGAGAAGGAAATGGCAAACCATTCCAATTTCTTTGCCAAGAATATCCCGTGAAAGGTAATGGTATGCTTTGGTCTATACCATGGGGTGGGGGTGGGGGGGATAATTGAATGACTGAACAACAACAGAGTCAACAACAATTCAGATCTCGGGGCGTCTAGGTGACGCAGTGGATAAAGCACCGGCCCTGGAGTCAGGAGTACCTGGGATCAAATCCAGCCTCAGACACTTAATAATTACCTAGCCGTGTGGCCTTGGGCAAGCCACTTAACCCCATTTGCCATGCAAAAACCTAAAAAAACAAAAAACAAAAACAATTCAGATCTCATCTCTAACACATACTGGACATGTGATCCTGGGCAAGTTACTTAACCTCCCAGTGCTCTGAGTGACCCTAAGATGCTACATAACGTAACAGCCGTCCATATGAATTGATAGAGGAAATTTCAATAACTCATAGATCCATTCTGAAGCAAAACCAAGCTTGTAGAAGAGCAAAGACTCAAATAATGAAAATATGGATACAATTGTAAGGATTTCCTGCATATCACCTAATTTGATTCTCACTTCAACCTTTGAAGCAACCAGAAAAGCTATTATAATCATCCCCATTTTACAGATAAAGAAACTAATCAAAAGTTCCTTAAGGTAGATTATTTGTGGATTTTATTTAGTTTAATTAATGCATTTGAAATTATCATTAATCCTCAGGAGTTAACATTAATTTACGTGTTCCTACCTAAAAACCTTATGATAATTCAATCCAGGCTGAAATGATATTTACCTTCACTCTATGAAATATCCTAAGTAAATAATGATGATTAAAGGGAACATGTTTGCCTTACTTATGAGAAAAAAAATGTGATCTAAGCTTTTAACCAACTACATGCAAATGGATGATAACAAAAGCAAATGAATCAGATATATCAGTACTTGGAAATGCTTTACTAGAATCTAGATCAAACAATTTCAAATTTCTGAGAGTAGAGAAACTATATTTCTTACAATATCATTTCATTAGGACTTTCTACTAATTAACTGCATTCAAGAGATCTGTGTTCAAATCCCTGCTCCAGCATTTATTCATTATCATGAATAAATACCTAGTTTCTCTAAGCCTTCATTTCTCTGTCTGTAAAAGGGGATAATACTGCTTGTATTATCTTATAGAATCTACTTAGTGGAGTTGTTCTAAGGAAAGTATTTTCTAAACATTAAAGTGCTATAAAAATTTGGGTGATTATTTCCTCGATTAAGGCAAAATAATAAAAGCTTATACTATATACAAAATAATCCCCTTCAAAATTATTAGGTTTTTATTTTCCTCTAGATTTCTGATAGGTCCTGCATTTCATTATTTCAACACTTTAGTAAGCTTCTCTTGATTAAAAAAATTATACTTCTTATGTAGTTGAGGTCCCTTTGTCCATCTAGAAAAGATGTTCTAACATATACAAAATGTATGATCCAAATATTTGTGGTATTATTACTACCTCTTTCTTTGCATCTGTGAGAAAGTCATCAGTCTTGAACATCTTTACTGGCTCTTCAGTCCAATAATGGGTTGGTCTACTCTTTATATGGTTTCTTGAATTCTAATGTGTTGTCATTGGAAGAGTAGAATATCTGGTCTCAAGAAGTCATCTATTCTATCATTTGGACTCCAAACAAATTATATCTGCAGATTTCCTAATGTAAAGACTCCTTCAACCAAAGCAAAGCAGACAACTCATCTTAAAGTTCTGGAAAGTTGTGTGGGACCCTGGAAGGTAAAGCGATACATAATCATAGACATAGTGTGTACCAGAGATGAGGTTTGAACTTGACTTCTTGGCCAAAACTCCATGCAAAGACCATTCTAATATAAGATTTGGAAAAGCCAAAGACATAATGTTAATCCTACAATAAAACAAAAATACTCTCACGGAATCACAGTATTTCAGAGTTCAGAAGGACCTCACCGGTCATTTCTTGAAAAAGAATCCTTTTGTTATCATTCCTGAAATTTGGGCATTCAGCCTTTCCTTGAAAGACCTACAATAATGAGGAACCCCCACCTCCTTCAGCAGCCCATTCTAATTTGAGACAATTCTATTTGTTCAAAAATGTTTCCTTATACTAAGCTTATGTTTGAATTCTTTTCATAATGGTGTTACATTATTAAGCAGTATGCAACTATTCATGACCCTTCCCCTCATCTGGAGTTGTTTCGGGGATTTTTTTGGCAGAGATACTGGAATGGTTTGCTATTTCCTTCTCCAGTTCATTTTACAGATGATGAAACTTGAGCAAACAGACCTAGGTGACTTGACCAGGCTAAAAGAGGGAGTAAATGTCTGAGGCTGAATTTGAACTCAGGAAAAGGAATCTTCCTGATTGCAGGCCCAATACTTCATCCATTGAGCTACTAAGGACAGGAACAGTTTGGGATTTTGGTGTTTTGTGGTTTATTTACTCCTATTACTTTGCACAATGCCTGTGATATAGAGATTGCCTAATAAAAACCTATTGAATAAATTAATGAACCTCCTTTGAGGCCCACAATAGCCCTGTGAAATAGGTACTATAAGTCTCCTTTATGGATGAGGAAATTGATGTTTAGAGAGCTTAAATAATTTTCCCAAGCAACCAACAATAGTGTCAGAGACAAGATTCTCAAGTTTTTTTTTTTTGACATCAAGTCCAGTGCTCTGATCATTGGACCACACTGCCTCCCATAGTGAAACTTGGATGCAAAAATGGTATTTTTTTTAAAATACAACTTAAAACATTTACATTTCTTAAACTGATAAGAGGGTGGTTATTTGCATTTCCAAAGGATTCTTTGTTATATGGAAGGAACCATTTTCTTTAAATAGCAAGCTTTTCTCATGCTTTTAAATATGAATCCATTTTTTCTAAAAAAAAAATTGATTTAGCCACAACACGTCTGTTGTATAAAATGAGATGCACCTGCACTTGGGGTGAATGAAGAATACTAGATTAACACTGTTTAGGGCCGTTCCTTTCTTTCCTCTTGCAGAAGGTCCCTAGAGTAGAGAAAAAAAGCCCATGAATCAGACTGTGTTCACTTCTCTGATGGTAAAGCTGTGTGATCAGCTAGCCTCCTTATCTCAGCAACCGACGTAAAAAATGCTATTTCCTGACAGCTCACATTAAGCACCACGTAGAAAAAAAATGCATAATTAGTGTTTCTGGGCTAATTAAAAGTGATGCTGGGTTCCTTCCAATATCATGCTTTTAAAGGCTAGTGTCCCAAGAGAGCAAATTTTAACCCCCTCCTCTGAAAAGACATTTTCAATGGAAACAATTCCCCTAGCCCCACTGCCATCCGGTGGAACCGTTCTTAAATGATTAGGAACCGTGTTTCTGTTGTTGTTAGCTCATTATAGTGGTGGTCTATAAAATGCCTTTTTTCCCTTAATCTGTTTACTACTCATGCATTTTTGTCTGATTTCCAGGTTTTGTTTTTGCCCTTTTTAAAAATCTCCCACCTTTGGCTTGAAAGTTTAATTAGGAATTTTCTAAATAGTGCCCTTCTGAGAGACCAAATCTGGGACTTGCCTATGGATGATCTAAAGTAATAGAAATATATCATGGCATCGGGGTCAACCCTACAGTGAAAATAAGGGAGGCCAGTACTCCCCTTGATACTTTGCTTTTTCAAATAAATTGATGCACACTATTGATCAGACACCTTTTTTTTTTCAAAATAGCCCAATTATTCCAAGTCAAAGAAGTCCACTGGGGTGTTCAATGTGGCTTTCCTCACCACCCAATATATATGAAGCTCACCCAGAGGTGGGGAAATGAGTGTTCTCCTGTTCAGTCACATCCTTGGCCCATTAAATCAACTAGAGGAATACTATAAATTAAGCTTGCACTGCAGGTCAGTGAATTTCTATTAAGCCACTTATTATGGAGGAAAAAGAAAAGGAACACAGACTGGCACTGACCCCATCAGTAGAGGCCAGCTGTCACTCTGTTTAACTTTTACAATAAACGCCTCCAGACCCTTCACTGCCGATGAAGCAGGAACACCATTTGGCATTTCAACTTTCTTTGCTGGTATGAAACTCGGCAAAGAACCAGCCCGAGATTGATCACTTCTCTTGATTTAAAAGGTCAGGAGACAGTGAATCCTGTTAATATATGAATGTTGTGTATATGTGCTTCCATGGAGCTGGGGACGGACAGAGAGTGCTACAAATATATACGGATTTACAAACCAATCATTTGCAAACTTAATTTCCTGACCTAAGCAAGTGGCAAGGCAGCAGATTAAAAGTGGACACTGATGCCTAAAGCCAATCTTTTGTTTTCCATCCCTAGAACTAGTGAAAATGGATGCGCTCAGACATGTAAAATTATTTTTCACAGAGCCATCTAGTGGCTATTAGCTCTAAAGGACCAAGTGGCCTGGATGAGTTGATCCAAGGGGCTGAAGCACACAGCTTACATGAAAGCAGGATCATTCTAACATCAGCCTGTCTTGGTCTTATCAGCACATTCCCAGGCAGCCTCAAGATAAGGCAAAGTTGAGTTTAGATGAAGCTCTCACTACTGCATCAGCTGCCTCCCCCTCACCCTTCGATTCAAGTCAATAAGGGATTTATTGGATTCCAGACTCTGAGATCTAGGACTAAAAAAGACCATCTAGTTCAACATTTCATTTTAACTATGAGGAAACCAAGACCCAGGTGGAAAGGTTACTTGTCCAAGGTCACGCAGCGTTGTCAAGATCATACATCTTGAGCTACTGAGGGCATTTTTATAAATAAGGAATCGAGGTCCAGAGGAGTGACATATGTCATCTAAGGTTACACATGGACTAGATAGCAGGGCTGAGATTCAAACCTAGGTCCCCTATGTAAGGAGTTTGGAATACAAAGGAAAAATGGGGAGGAGAGTCAAAGAATCACAGATTTAGAGCTGGAAGGCATCTCAGAGGCCTCCGAGGACAATCTCATCACTTTATAGAAAAGAAAAGCTAGAGGAAGGAACATTTAGTGACTTCCCAAGAGCACATAGCTTGTAAGAACAGAACCAGGATTCAAACCTAGAGACTCTTTTTGAACCCAGGTCCTCCTGACTCCAGGGCTGGTGCTCTACCCACTGCGCCACCCAGCTGCCCCAAACCTAGACACTCTTATTCTAGAACCTGTCCTTTTTCACTGCACCAAAATTATTTATGTAGTCTATTCTCAGGCAAATGAGAATTTTTATCATTATTATTTGTGCAGTTATCGTTTTTCTTCCATTATCACCCACCCTAACTTAGGGAAGACAAAACTCAAATCTGGCTCTTTAGGTAGAAGAGAAGCCTGGTAATTATTGGTATTAGATTATAATAATAATACATCTGGATAGACAGAAAAAGAGATACTCCAGGAAAAGAAAGAGGGATAGAGAGACAGAGACAGAGACAGACAGAGACAGAAAAAGAGAGGGGGGGGGAAAGAAAGAGACAAAGGAGCAGGGAAGGGAAAGAGAGATAGAAGAAAAATCAAGGACAGATGAGAAAAGGAGAGAGAGGGAGAGGGGAAGAGAGGAAGAAGGGGAAAGAGGGAAAGATGGAGAAAATGAGAAAGAATGTTGGTCAGGTCTGCAAGTGGATGTTGAGAAAGGCTCAGAATGTATAGAATTGGGATGATCAGGCTAGATCATATGCAGAAAATAGAGCAGGTTTACCAATGATGCACCATGGCTCATTGCTCCAAAGGCCCACAAAGATATCCTATGACCTCAAATCTTGAAATTCTATGATCTCAGAAGAATTAATTTAAAAAAAACTAGGTCACTGAAAGATCAAATAATGGCAGGTGCTATGACCCGTGGCACAATGCCAAAAATGATATCATGATAAAACATAAAGTCAATGAACTGATTTGAATATTTCTAAATGTTATTTAAAGTATTTATTAAACACCAGTACTATAGTACTATAGACACTGCTAAGAGCTAGGGACCCAAAGAAAACTCTTGCCCTCAGAGAACTTACAATGTAATTGGGCAGAGACAAAATATAATAATTAAATACATAAATATCTCCAGGGTAGACAAACTAGGGAATCCTCTCTGTCTCTAAGGTTAATCAATTCTTCTACCCTTCCTGATGACTCTGGTCTCTGAAGAGCATGAATCTCTACTACAAAGAGGGTCCTAATTTTCACCATCACAGCTAGGCTACCTGTGTGACTCTGTGTCTTTTCTTCCTAAGGCAGGGAAGGGATTGGGAGAGAGGGAAAGAGGAGAGCAGAAATAGAAAAGGAGTGATTACTGCTTTTGGCAGCAATTCTCACTTATCCAGGAGTTGATAAAGTTCTTTCTTTTTTTTTTTTCAATTAAAGTTTACTACAGAAGTTGGCACCTAGTATAATCCAGAATATACTGGACAGAGCACTGAACTGGAAGTCAGGGAGACCTGATTTTGAACCCAATATTTACTAGCTGTATGACTCTGGTTAATTTGTTAATCTATGCCTCAGTTTCCTCATCTGTAAAATCAGGAGGCAGGATTCAGTGATATCTCAAGGACCTCTAACCTTAAATCTATAGTCCTATGATTGCTTGTTCAATATCTAAATCACAGAAAATCTCTCTCTGGCAAATGATTAGGAGTCATTTAAGGCATTATTAGCTAACCTAGGGTAGAAGAAATTGGAAGTAGGATCCAAGACAATGTTTGCAAACAGTTTATTCAGAATGAATAAATCTCTAACTGACCTTAGAACAGAGATAAGAATGTCATGAATATCATCTAACCTGGACAACTTAATATGAACTTATTTTTTAAAAAATTTTTGATAATTATATGTTAGTATACTTGGTTTCCTTTTTTAAATGCTATGGGGTTTATTTTAGACATTTAAACTTATTATTCTAAGATGGAATCCAAAGATTTCACTCTACCCCAAAGGTCCAGGACAAAAAAGTCTATATCAAGTGCCAGATTCAGTCCTTTGTCTCATTATAGTTAGAAATGTTGCTCTAAACTCAATCATTGCAACCCCTGGGGGGGGGGGTGAAGCCACAGAAAGGTCCTCATAGGGACAACAACATTTAGAAGGAATCCTCTGAATTCACCAAAATGAATTGAAAAGCTAGAAACAACGGTCAGATCATTCCTTGCTACTTTCATACTCTTATTTTTAAATCCACAATTATATCATCCCCTTTAGGACACAACTGTCCCTCATCTAAACCCAATTTGCCTGGGGAGGCCAAGGGAGTAAAATGTTATGAAGCAATGAAATGAATTAATAAATGCTAGGTTTTGATGCAATGATAGGGAGGCTGTCAATTTGTGGGGAAGAGGGGAACATTTTTCATTAAATATCTCTGATTATCAAGATGTACAAGGAACATAAATGTATGACTAAGAGCCAAAAAGGTAAGTCAAAGAAGAATATGAATAGTTCTCAAATGATTCCAAGCTTTTCACAATCATGTGAAGAATGCTTCAAATTACTAATAAGAGAAATGCAAAAGAAAACACCTTGAAGAAAAATTGTTAATGCTGAGAAAAGATGAAAACAGTCAATGTTAGAGGGTCTATGGAAAAGTGGCCATATTGCTGGTGGAGTTGTGGAGTGCTCTACCTACTCTGGAAAGTAATTTGAAATTATACTAAGAAACTAAGATGTCCACACCCCTTTGGCCAGCAGATCGCCATGGTACGAAAAAGCCCTCAATAACAAAAAGAACGGCTGTTTTGATAGCAAGATGTTTATGATAATCTTGTTTTTATATTAACAACTGAATACCCATAAAGAGGAGAATGGCTAAACATGTAATGGCAAATGAATGTACCAGAATATTACTGGACTATAAGAAACAATGGATTTGAAGATTTCACAGAAGTGTGGGAAGAATCGTATGAACTGATACAGAGTGAAATAAGTAAAGCTAAGAAATAATATAAGCAATGTCTGCAACATTCTAAATGGAAAGTACAATGACAAAAATTAAACTGAATTTTCAAAACCGAAGAATTTTAATAACCAAACTTAACTCTAGAGAAAACACTAAAAAATGCAATTTCACTTCTTTGCTTAGATGGGAGACTCTGGGGGTGGAATATTATAGCTTCTGTCAGCCTTCTTTGGTATGTTGATTAGTTTTGCTGGACTGATTATTTTTCCTTTTTTTTATTCTTTGTTACAAAGAATGCCTCTCTGGGGAACAGGGTGGATGAGTAATATGTTCAGATATGAAGGTAATATAAAAACAAAATATCACTACAATTTTTTAAAAAAGCAACCTTCACTTCTAAGCTTTCAAAATATTCTAAACAATTCCTGACCATCTGCCCTTCCTTCCCTTCCTCCCCCATGGAAAAAAAATAATCCTTTATTTTTTTAACTCTGCAAATAGGTTCTCAGTGACTGCCTAGAAAAAAGTATCTGTTGGAAAATAAGTCTACTTCATAACTTCATAAGAAGAGGATTACATACCACTTCCAACCAGTAAATTCATTATTCATTCTGTGAAAAAGGGATTCAAGGTCTCATCCTTGGTTAGATAAATGGAGAGAGAGAGAGAGAGAGACAGAGAGAGACAGAGAGATAGAGAGACAGAGACAGTCAGAGACAGAGAGACAGAGAGAGGGAGTTTATAGATGGATAGATGGATGGATGGATGGATGGATGGATGGATGGATGGATGGATGGATGGATGGAAGACCAGAATTTGAAGCCTCTGAACACCAAACTGTGAAAGACTCTTATAGACATAGCAGTTTGAAATAATTAGGTGATTGATGTATGACTATAATATAACATGCTATGAACATGCCTAAATGGCAACCTCTGCCAATAATAGAAACCATTACTATAAAGACAAAACCCAATGACTGGGTGGAAAAAATTTTCCTTCCAATACTACCAAGTCTCTTCTGGCCATTTGTTAGAGATGATGCTGCAGAATCACAAGGGAACTCTTCTTGGTTTCCTCATTCCTGCATTTTCTTTTTTTTTTAATGTTTTGCTTGGTTTTGCCTTCTGTGCTAGATCCAGTGACCATAGTTATGAATTTGATCTCCAAAGGACTAAAATGGCTATTTTCTTAAAAATTTACTTTATAATGATCTTTTCATAAGTAGAACTCTGTACACCACTAGAGGTGTCAGAGACCTTAGATTCAAATCCATACTTTACTATTTACTGCTTAGCTTGGGTGACATCAAATAATTCAATTAACCTCTCTAGAATTCCTTCTCCTCCTATATAATATTAGAGACGATTGCCAACACTCTTACAACTCTAAATTCCAAAGAGCTGATGGTCTCCAGTACTTTAGCTCCTCTGTGGATAGGAGATCATATAAGGGGAATGAGCAGGTATTATATACTTTCGTCTGATCTCTGAGAGCAGCACTAAACAACAGGTTGATGTGACCAAATCTGACCACTAAATAAGAAAAGAAATTCCTGTACAGTCACAAGTTTGTCTAGTTAGCCTCTGAGGTCACTTCCAGCTCTGGATTGATACGGTTCCTATTTTCTACCTAAGTTGTTAATAATGTCCCCCAGGCAAGGTACTCTTGGTACCCATGTGCCCTTAATCTACAGTGCTGACTGGAGAGTCTCTTTTCTTTCCTATCACCATGTCACCCCATAGGGCTTTGGGTGGAGACTATGACCTCTGGTCCTAGAGTTTCTTTCCCCTCATTTTCAATGCCACAGAGACCATCTCCTTCACCCATATGTCCCCTTCCTACCTTGAAAATGGAACAATCTTGACTGCCCCTCCAATACCAGTTCCTCTTAGAGATTGTTTTCATGAAATGAATAGAGCTTTTGGCAGGAAGGCAGCTGCCTCTGTGACAGAACCAAGCTTCTTACCTAGATTTTATTGCTACCTTAGCCAAACTAACCCAGAATGAGAATGCATTCTCTGTAATGACATACTCCGAGATCACATCCCTGTAGAAAGAATCGCCTCTGTAAAGCAATGTGGTAGAATAGAATAAGCAAACACTAGCTATAGTATCAGAGGACCTAGCGTCAAATTCAGTTCAATACTAACTGAACTATGACTTTGGACAAGTAACTTGAACTCTCTAGAATTCATTTGAAAAGGGAGAAGCCAGTGGTGTTATAATGAGTCCATCGTGAACACTCCATTAAATTTTGTAGCTTTTTTTCCTCCAACTACTTTATATAATTGGAACCATAACACTTCCAAGTTCTATGACCAGAAATGTCAAAGAAAGATTTCACATATTAGGGCTTGGGCAATGTAAACTTTGATGAGCTTAGAGTCTTAAAGTTTTTCTGATGCAAACCTCTCATTTTACTGAGAAAGTTCAGAGAGTCAAAGTGAATTGTCCAAGATCTAACAAAGAACAGAACTGGGTTTTGAACTCAAATCTCTCCCAGAGGTGTCAAGCTCAAGAGCCATAATTCTTCATGATGCCCAAGAAACTATCCCAGTGTGGTTTAAACTAGATTAAAAGATAATTGGGAAATAGCAAAATGCATAAAAATACAATAGGATAAAGAAAATGTTAATATGTGGTTTTCTAAGTCTATTTGGGACCTGCAATAAACTGGCATATGTTTGAGTGGTCCCTTTTTCTATTTAAGTTTGACACTACTGTTCTATACTATACTGTAGTTGCCTCATATTAAGTGATTCTGGAACCCAAAGACACCAAGAAATAAATAAGATCCTTTGGGACGGGATCTGCCAAACCTGTATCATCTTTGGTAACCAATCCCCATTGCCTCTTCAACAACTGCCAAAATTGGAAGCCTCTGAGCACCAAACTGTGAAGGACTGTTATAGATATGGCAGTTTGTAATAGTTTGGTGAATGATGTATGGCTATAACATAACATGCTATGAGCATGCCTAAATGACAACCTCTGCCAATAACAAGAACCATTACTATTAAGACCAAACTCCAATGATTGGGTGGAACAAACTTTCCTTCCAATACTACCAAGTCTCTTCTGTTACTCACTCTGTCAGTGATCAGATTACTGGTTCACATCAGCAGAGACTTGAGGTGTGTCTAATTCCTTCTACCTAATTTATTCATTACATCCATGTTCTCATGGCCTACTCCATCTTCTGAAATAAGTTCCTTGGAGTATGAAATGGAGGAAGACTATGGAGGAAGGATGAAATGGAAGAAGGCTGTGGAGGAAGGAAGAAATGAAGGAAGGATGGATTCAAGGACACTAGTAAGAAAATTATAGTGATCTAGGTGAGAAGTGATACATACCCAGTTTTGGTGTGAGTAAAATGATGGGGGTCAAGAATATTGTGTAGTTATAGTCAATACTCTGAGATATGAGTTATTTTGGAGTAGGAGAGAACCTTTTCCAGCTGTGGAATTATGTCATCAACATAGCCCTCAACTACTTTAAAAACCCCTTTGATATACATATATATTTGCAAATAGTAGATACTTAAATTATTATTCATTCATTCATTCATTCATTCATTCATAGGCTTAGATAGTAAAGGACCTAGAGAGGCATCAATTAAACAAGTATTCATTGGATGTTTAACAAGGCCAGATGCTATGCTAAGAAAGTCTTAGAAGGACAAAATGAACACATTTCCCACCCTCAGAGGGCTTTCCTTCTGCTCAGGATATGTGATCAAATTAAAGTTCTGAAATAGATGCAAAATAAATACATAGTAATTTTAGAGAAAGTTAATCACTAATAGGGCAATTAGGCAAAGTGTTTTGCAGGCGGTAGCATTTGAGCTAATACTTCACAGGAGTTAACATTTCCAAAGAGACGAGGTTGAAGAGGGAGAGCCTTTCAGACAGGAAAAGCAACTTGTACAAGGGCTTGGGGGCCAGATGGGGAATATCACCTATGGGAAATTGCAAGTAGTTGGCTTAGCTTGGGATGTAACAAGTTTTATTTTTTTCCTCTGTCAGCGCTCTCAAAATGTTTGTTGGTTTGACTTTACTTTTGTGGAGGTCAAGGAACCAGCCTGAAGGACAGACTGGAGCCAGAGCATCAAGGGATTTAAAAGGCAAACAGAAGAATGAGTATCTTATACTGGGAGCAATGGGGAGGCTATAACTGCTGTTTAGCATGGGAGTAGCATGGTTGGACTTGTCCTTTGGTCATCTCTGAGGAGGAAGGATGAAGTAGAGGAAGGCTGTGGGGGAAGTATGAAATGGAGGAAGACTATGGAGTAAGGATTAAATGGAAGAAGGCTGGGGAGGAAGGAAGAAATGGAGGATGACTGGATCCAAGGACACCAGTGAGGAAATTATAGTCATATAGGTGAGACGTGATCTATACCTCGTTGTGGTATGAGTAAAATGAGGGGCAGTTACACTCAATAAGACTTTGAAACTGGCTGAATATGTCAGTGATGGTGAGGAAAGATCCCAGAATGTCTCTTTTGTTATAAAACTGGGTTGACTAGTGGTAACCTTAATAGAATCATAGAAATTAGAAGGAGAGAGGAGCACTATTGCCAAGATTATTCTAGACCTGAAAGGGTCACATACAATGCAACCCCCTCACTTTAAAGATGAGGAAACTGAGGAATAAAAAGGCACCTTGGATCCCACAAGTGGTAAGGATCAGAGGCAGAATCTGAACCCAAATCCTACAATTGTTCATTCTGCTTTCTACAGTATGACAAGGTTTCTGTGAGATCTAAAAATGAACCAAGAGTTCATTTAGCTATTAGTCCCCACCGCCACCACCTAGAGGGTTCCCTATCTGGTTCATACCAAGATGTGGATATTTATGCCACTGTACTATAATCTATAATCACTACTCCCTGTAAATAAGCTCTGGTGTATGGACTCTGATACCAACTGATCTGTTAAGTAATTCTATATATTAGTATGGATCTGTGTGAAGTGAACACTCCACTGAATTCTCTAGCTTTCTGCCCCCAAATAGATTTCTTATATAGCTATAACCATGAGACTTCCAAGTACCATGCCAAGCTAAAAAGGAGAAGAGAAGGCTTCATGTGGATGTTGGAGTCTAACAAGGATTTAGGAAGTATAGAGGGTGGAGAAACAGACTTCCTAAATCAGGTAGCTTCCATTTCTTTTATTATCAAACCACAATGACCCTCCCCTCTGCCCAACTAGCCCTACCTTTGCATGGTACAGAACAAGTCATCCTGCCTCAATGACCTCATGAGCTTGGAGATTATATAAGAGAGGGATACAAATCTCGCTAAGATCTGTCATCTAAATCTGGTCACAACATATATGTGTGTTTTGTTACTCAGGTTTCATGACCCCAAAGGGGGTTTTCTTGGCAGGGATACTGGGATGTTTGCTATTTAGTTCTTCAGTTCATTTGAAAAATGTGGAAACTGAGACCATCAGAGTTATGTAACTTGCCCAGAGTTATGCAGCTAGTAAGTGTCTGAAGCCAAATTTGAACTTCTGAAATGGAGTATCCCTGATTCCAAGCCTAGTGCTCTGTGCATTATGGTACCACCTTGCTACCAAACACACACACACACACACACACACACACACACACACACACACGTGTATATATATATATATATTTATATAAATATGTGTGTATACATGTAAAATATATGTATATACATATATATATATATATAAAGAGAGAGAGAGAGAGAATTCATGGAGAGGGAGACAAGGAGAAAAGGAGGGAGTTAAGGGAGATAGATGGATAAAAGATATAGAAAGATATAAATATAGGTGTGTAATGTGTTATTTCAATTTTACAGATGATAAACCTGAAACTTTGAGGTTAAGTGACTTGTCCAGGATCAAACAGCTAGTAGGTAGCTAAAGCAAGATTAATCTCCATCCATTGTACTACCCACCTATAGGACAGATTTCAAGCTGTCAGGGTTCTAGATCTAGCTCTAAAGTTCACTGGGCCCAGCCTTCGCATTTTACAAATGAGGTTACTAATAAGAAGTCAGATACAGTGAAGCACAGATCTAGGAGTTTGGAAAAACTGTTGCCCAAAGGTTCTGAGGAAGACTAAGTACGATCACGTGCACTAAAACTCTTTAGATTTCTTTTTCCTATGTCAGACCAAGAGAGATGGGAAGTTCTCAAAAGTGAAAGTGAAGATAAAGTAAACAATTCTGATGAAGAAAAAATCATCTAAAACATGTGTCTGCTTGAAACCCTACATTGATAGAGAACTCCCTGTCTTCTGGAGAAGTGCATTCTACTTGGGGATGCTCACATTGTTCAACAGGTTTCTCTTACAAGTTTAATTCTACTTCTCTGCAAAGTATGGCATTGATCCTAGTTTTGACTTTTGAGTTCAAAGGAGGACAAGTCGTACCTAATCCCTCCTTCTTGTGGCAGCCTGCAGATATTCCATGATGTCTATCATATTGCCTCACATTGCCTGAAAATAGCTCCCCCGTCCTTCAGCTGATCTTGGCATGGCATGATCGTGAAGTGGTCCTTCACCACTCCAGAGACCCTCCTCCATGCTAACTCCTTGTTGATAACCTTCTCTTAAAAATGATGCTTATGACTGAACACAATACTCCAAAGGTCATCTGATCAAGGAAGATTGCCAAAAAAATTTATAGGAACATGGGCTTCAAACCAGAAGGGACTTTAGAGGTGAATTAATCCAGTCCCCTCCTTTTCTAAATGAGGAAACTGAGGTCCAGAGAGGTCACGCAAATAAAAAGTGAATCCCATTCTCCTGGCACCATATCCAACACTGATCTTTTGCATCGCTCATCTTTTGATAAATTATATACTACCTCCAAAGAGATGAGGGGCTACTAGGGAAGAATGCTGTAAACATTGCTTTCAAGTTACTCTGCTGGATATACTTGTTCAAATCGTTTTCCTTGTTAAAAGGGAGGGTCCCATTCTGAGATCTAGTTGAGAAATATTTCCAGAAATAGGAGTTAAAAAATTAAGATGAAAATAAAAATATATTTTGTATAATAAGATAAAATATATGGGAAAATAACTAAGAACAAAGTTTCTTTTCCCAATAGATAAGAGGTAATGAAATATGCCTCTTTCCCACTGGCAGAGAAAAGAAAGACTATGAAGTCAAGAATTTGTGTACTTATCAGATAAGATCACCATTACAAAAAACGGGGTTCAATTCTAGAGGGCAAGGGAGAAACGGGTATATCCAGAAATGAATCTTATATATAAAGAAAAAAGTAACAAATTCTTTTTCATTCATTTTGTTTTTAGAAAAAAAATGTGAATGATCTTTGTGCTCCTAACCTGTGGTTAAAGAAAATATTTTTTTTAGGTTTTTGCAAGGAAAATGGGGTTAAGTGGATTGCCCCAGTCCACACAGCTGGGTCATTATTCAGTGTCTGAATCCACATTTGAACTCAGGTACTCCTGACTCCAGGGCCAGTGCTCTATCCACTGTACCATCTAACCGCCCCCTAAAGAAACTATTTTTTAATATTTTGATAATTACATTTTAAAATCCTTTTTATTTTATTTTATGCATTTAAAAGCATTATTTTGAGAAGGTTCCAGAAACTTCCGCAATTTATCAAAGGGGTCTATGATACAAAAAAAAAATAAAGAAATTAAGAACAGAAGTTAGGAACCCTGAACTAGAGTAGCCTCATAAATTAAAACATGAGATGGGAATTGACAGGCTTTCTTGGACAATTTTCTGTAGTAAAGCCCATCTCCAGTCACATACCTGACTGAGAGATGTGGAGAATATAAGATCCCACAGTGTTTATTGTTTATTGATTTTTTTAAAGCATTTAACTCATTAGAAAAAAATGCAGCTTCAAAAGCTGTTCTCACACAAGGTGTCTACCATACATACATTAAAGACTTGCCCAACTCTCTGGGAGATTGAGTCACTGAGAAATTTTTGTCCCTAAGTATTGACAAGTCAGTATAAAAGTATAAAGTATAAAAGAAATACAAAATGTTCACCAAAAGGCCCATGTCATGGAGGATATCTCAAGGAAAGCCCAAACAAGAGAAGGGATGCTAACCAATGGCAAGGATTTTTAAAATACTTTTCTTTGTGTTCCTCCATAGTGAAATCTATTACAACAAAAAAAGCTATGAGTCTAACCATTATTGAAAAAACAAAGTAGATAAAAATACAAATTTTGTTAAATATACAGAAAACATTTTCTAATACCTAGAGGTATTTCAAAGTAGAATATATTTCCTTCAGAAGTAACTAGGTGGTGCAGTGGATAGAGCACTGGCCCTGGAGTCAGGAGGACCTGAGTTCAAATCCAACCTCAGACATTTAATAATGACCTAGCTGTGTGGCCCTGGGCAAGACTTGCAAAAACTACCAAAAAAAAAAAAAAAAGAAATAAATTTCCCCACTTTAAATAGTTTTATTTTCCCTCTCTTCTTCTACCCACCTCCTCTCCAGTTACTTTTCCCCCATCACCCCACTTTTTCTCCAGTTCTGGAACCCTAATCAAATCAATGTTGCATTGCTATTGAAAAAAGTCTAGCAATCTACTCTCCTATGGTATCCACTCAACTTGACTTTTAACTTTCCAAGCCAATACACTCCTACCTAGCCACCATGTTTTCCTCAAGTAATATGAGCTTCTTAAGAGTAGAGATCTTCAGGGGGCAGCTAGGTGGATAAAGCAGCAGCCCTGGAGTCAGGAGTACCTGCGTTCAAATCCAGTCTCAGACACTTAATAATTACCTAGCTGTGTGGCCTTGGGCAAGCCACTTAACCCCACTGCCTTGCAAAAACCTAAAAAAGAGAAGAAGAGTAGAGATCTTCACTTTTGTCAGAGTATTTCTAGTGTTAGTATGATGCTTTGAAATACAGTGTTTAATAAATTCTTTTTTATTCACTCATCTGTCCAGTTCTAATTCCACATTTCCAAGTACCCATTGGAGGTTTCAATTTAAATATTCTGCCCAGCACCAGAAGCTCAATGTGTCTAAAATCAAATACCATCTCCCCTTGTCCCCTACTCATCCTAAAGCTCCTCTGTCTGACATTCCTATTTCTATTTCTGGTATTTCAGTCTTGCTCTAGGTCTCAAATTCATTCCTAATTTCACTTTTTATCTAAAATCTATCCATGCCGAGCTCTGTTAATCTCATTCTCACTATCAGGAATTATGTGTTGTCTTTTCACATCAAAATATCACCACCTCCCAGAAAACAGTGTCTTGTTTATTTTTATTTTTATCTATAGCACAATGTCTCACCCAAAGTAGGCATTTAATAAATGTTTGTCAAAATTACTGTGGCTCCCTGAGAGATCTCTTAGTCTTCTTTGTCTCCCTCATCTAAGCCATCCTGCACATCACTTTTATATTAATGCTTTCACAATATCAATTTGATCATGCCATTCCCCTGCTCCAAAAACTTTGATAGTTTCTCCCTAGCCATGAAAATAAAAAATCCCAGCATTCATATTTAACACCTAAACAATGGTCTTCATCTCTTTCAATCCTTACTCCCTTATTCTAGGTTTCAATTAAAGAAGACTATTCTATTAGATTGTTAACTTGAAGGAGGGCAATGTGTTTTTGCCTGTTTTTGTGGCCCCAGTGCTTAGGACAATGCCTGCAGGATGCACAGTAGCCACTTAATAAGGTCCTGACTACTCATCAGTCTCAAAATATGAATTGTTTGATTTTTCCACTTCTTAGTCTTTCCTCATAGCTGGAAAATCTCCACCTCTCCTCCCCTCTGAAGGCCACCTATTCAAATTCCACCTATTGTTCTAGGTTCACTATAAATGGCACCTTTTTTTTGGGTTTTCAAAAGGCAGTGGGGTTAAGTGACTTGCCCAAGGTCACACAGTTGAGTAAACATTACATGTCTGAGGTCAAATGTGAACTCAGGACCTCCTGACTCCAGAGCTAGTGCTCTCTCCACTGCACCACCTAGATGCCCCTGTACTTTATGAACAAAGAGGACAATGTCATTATGTTTATGATGATATTATTTGCACATTATGCTTATTAAAATGAAGGGAGGGTTATAAAAAAATATCCTCACTCCCTTTTCAGGAACTGTCTCATCCCTTGGCCTGATTTGATAGGAAACAGGACTTCTGATGACTTCTAGATATTGTGGAAGTCCTTGGTCTTATCCATATAGTTCCCCTCCCATATTAGCACAGCACCATGGCACTCCAGCAACACTGGACAAAGACCAGATATAGCTCAAATATCACATGGATTATTCCCTGCCCTGGGGAGACAGGAGGGAAGGAGGGAGGGAGGGAAATGTGGAACTCAAAAATCATACAAAAATGAATGTTGAAAGAACACAGAGACAGGCCAAGATGGCGGAGAGAAGCCAGGCGCAGTTCTGAAGTCTCCTCATCTCTTCCCCATCTATCCCATGAAACAAACCTCTTAGAAGAAATCCGAACCAGGAACCCCAGAAAGAAAAGCCAGGAGAGGAGCATCTAGCTCAGCACTCGTCTCCCGCAGCGGCCTGGGCTGAGTCCCGGCGGGTGAGGCCGAGCTCCCAGGGAAGAGCAGCCGGACCAACAGCTGAATCGGACCCGGGAGTCTGAGGGCCCGAGAGCCGGAGCCGCTGGAGCAGCGGTGGGGCCGGACGCAGGGGGCCTGGGGCCGCGGGGTGTCGGGGCTGTCCCCCTGGAGCTTGGGGAAGGGGCCGGGGGAGAGGTCTGGGGCAGGACAGCTGCGGACACCATCCGGGCTCCTCGGGGCTGAGACACTCGGAGCCCGCGCCTCCACCGCACCGAGGCCTCTTCTCAAACAAATGCAAATGACTTCTGCCTCAGGCCCAGGGGTGTGAGCAGAAGAAGCAGCCCAGCTGAGGAGCCGCCTCAGGCCGGGGTAAAGCCCGCCAGTGAGTGGAGGCAAAAGAACTCAATAGCTCCAATGCCCTCCCTCAAGCAAAGGGAGAAGGCCTCGCAACCAAGGTCACGGACACCCCAGAGAGGGCAACCAGCGCCTCCTACTGGCCAGCCAGAGAAACTGCACTCAGTAAAGCCTTTAGCGATCCCAAGCCCAGGTGAACCAGCCCCCCCCAACTCAAGGTCTTAGCATAAGGAAGAAGGGTCAGCGGAAAGGTGGATCCATAGAAAAATTCCTGGAAGGGAAAGACCCCAACCCAGAGAGACCTGGAACCTCTGAGGAGAATGCAATCTGGGCTCCGGCACAGAAAGACTTCCTTGAAGAATAAGGAAGGAGTTTAAAATTCAACTGGAAAATTTGGGGGAGAATATGAATACCTTGCAAAATGAGAATAATTCTCTCAGATCCTCAAATGAGCAAATGCAAAAAGAAATGAATTCTCTCAAAACCTCAGTGGGTCGAATGGAAAGCTCTTTCAAAAGTAGAATCGAACAATTGGAAAAGGTTAATGAAGAAAACTCCTCCCCCCAAAAAATAATGGAGTCTACAGAAACTAATGACTCCACGAGACAGCAAGAGTCCGTTAAACAAAATCAAAAAATAGAAAAAATAGAAGCAAATGTGAAATACCTCATCAACAAAACCACTGACCTCGAGAATAGATCGAGGAGGGGAAACCTGAAAATTATAGGACTGCCTGAAAACATTTAAGAGAAAAAAAAGCCTGGACTTAATATTACAGGATCTAGTGATGCAAAACTGCCCTGACATCATGGAATTGGAGGGCAAAGTAGTTATTGAAAGAGTACATCGATCCCCACCAGAAAAAGATCCTAAAAGGAAAACACCAAGGAATGTTGTGGCCAAACTCCAGAACTATCAGATAAAAGAGAAAATCCTGCAAGCAGCCAGAAAGAAACAATTTAAATATCAAGGAGCCACAGTAAGGATCACGCAGGACCTGGCTGCATCAACTTTACGGGATCAAAAGGCCTGGAACAAGATATTTTGAAGAGCACGGGAGCTTGGAATGCAGCCAAGAATCTACTTTCCTGCAAATCTGAGCCTTCTCTTCCAGGTAAAAAGATGGACATTTAGCAAAATGGAAGAATTCCAAAAATTTCTGATGAAAAGACCAGAGCTAAGCAGAAAATTTAGATATCAAACAGGAAGTTCAAGAGACACATGAAAAGGTAAAAAAAAAAAACAAGGGGGGGGGGGGTAAAAGGAAAAAAATGCAATCCAGCAAGTTGAAACTGGCTATATCCCAGCATGGGCGGGGGGGGGGGGGGGGGGGGCGGGTAGAGACGCTCATAAATCCTGAGAATCCTGAGAAATGTAACTGTAACAGAGAGAATATACCTAGCCAGAAATGCTGGACATACATGACCTATCCACGAGACTGATATCTAGTGGGATGTAACTGGCTTTAACTCCACTGGGGAGAAAGACTCTAATAACTCTCAGGAATTTAGACTCTATTCAACAGAACATACTGAACTAGAAGGGACAGACACTCAGAATTTTCTATGACTTAGATAGAATGATCTAAAAAAAAATACACTACCTCCCTAAAAAGGGGAACAGGAAAGAGATGGGAGGAGGGAGGGGATTGAATGGGACAAATCTCATTACACTAAGAGGTACAAAAAACCTATGGTAATAGAGGGGAAGAAGGGAGTAGAGGAGAAACACCTGAATCTTCTTCTCATCAGACTTGGCTTAAAGTCAACCTACACATACTCAGTTAACTTATAAAACATCTAACCTTTCAAGAAGTAAAAGGGGAAAAGGGGAGGGGGGGGACAGAGAAAGGGGAGGGGAGTGGAGGAAATAAGGGGAAATAACAAAAGGAAGGGAAGGGAACAGGGAAAGGGGAAAGAAAGGGGAGGGAGTGATATAGGAGGGCAAACACACTGAAGGGGGTGGTATTCAAAAACAAAATACTGGGGAATATGGATAAAAGGGGGGGAAAGGGGAAAAATACAAACAGAGGGAAGATAGCACAGAGGGCAATAAAGAATTAGTAATCATAACCTTAAATGTGAATGGGATGATCTCTCCCTTAAAAAGTAAGCAAATAGCAGAGTGGATTAAAAACCAGAATCCTACAATATGCTGCTTACAAGAAACTCATTTGAAGCAGAGAGATACATATAGAGTAAAGGTAAAAGGTTGGAGCAAAATATATTTTGCTTCAGCTGAAGTAAAAAAAGCAGGGGTAGCAATCCTTATCTCAGACAAAGCAGCAGCAAAAATAGATAGTGTTAAAAGAGATAAGGAAGGAAACTCTATCCTCCTAAAAAGTACCATAGACAATAAAGTCATTTCAATATTGAATATATATGCACCCAGTGGGACAGCACCCAAATTCTTAGAGGAGAAGCTGAAAGAATTACAGGAAGACATAGACAGCAAAACTCTACTAGTAGGAGGCCTCAACCTCCCGCTATCAGATCTAGATAAATCAAATCATAAAACAAACAAGAAAGAAATTAGGGAGGTAAATAGATTGTTAGAAAAATTAGATATGGTAGACTTATGGAGGAAACTGAATGGGGATAGGAAGGAATATGCCTTTTTCTCTGCAGTACATGGAACTTATACAAAAACTGACCATGTACTAGGACATAAAAACCTAATGATCAACTGCAGAAAGGCAGAAATAGTGAATCCATCTTTCTCAGATCACAATGCAATAAAAGTCATATGCAATACTGGGCCAAGGAGATATAGACCCAGAGCAAATTGGAAACTGAATAACCTCATCTTAAAAAATGAGTGGACCAAAAAAAAAAATTATAGAAAGAATTAACCATTTTATCCTAGATAATGATAATAATGAAACAACATATCAAAACCTATGGGATTCATTCAAAGCAACTCTCAGGGGATATATTATAGCTCTAAATGCTTATATGAATAAATTGGAGAAAGAGGAAATCAATGAACTAAACATGCAACTAAAAAAATTAGAGAAAGAACAAATCAAAAATCCCCAAATACCAACTTAGAAATTTTAAAAATCAAAGGAGAAATTAATAAAATTGAAAGCAAAAAAACTATTGAATTAATAAATAAAACCAAAAGTTGGTATAATGAAAAAACCAATAAAATTGATAAACCTCTGGTCAATTTGATTTAAAAAAGAAAGAAGAAAGCCAAATTGCTAGTATTATAAATGAAAAAGGTGAACTCACCACCAATGAGGAGGAAATTAAAGTAATAATTCAAAATTATTTTGCTCAACTTTATGCCAATAAATTTGATAATCTAAGTGAAATGGATGAATATTTACAAAAATATAAGTTGCCCAGGTTAAATGAAGAAGAGATTAAATACCTGAACAACCCTATCTCAGAAAAAGAAATTCAACGAGCCATTAGTGAACTCCCTAAAAAAAATCTCCAGGGCCTGATGGATTCACAAGTGACTTCTACCAAACATTTAAGGAACAATTGGTTCCAATCCTATATAAACTCTTTGGAAAAATAGGGAAAGATGGAACTCTGCCTAACTCTTTCTATGAAACAAATATGGTACTGCTACCTAAACCAGGAAGAGTTAAAACAGAGAAAGAAAAGTATAGACCTATTTCCCTCATGAATATAGATGCAAAAATCCTAAATAAAATCTTAGCAAAATGACTACAACAAGTCATCACTAGGATAATACATTATGATCAAGTAGGATTTATTCCAGGAATGCAGGGTTGGTTCAATATTAGGAAAACTGTTAGTATACTCAATTATATCAATAACAAACCTATCAGAAACCATATGATCATATCAATAGATGCTGAAAAAGCTTTTGACAAAATACAGCATCCATTCCTATTAAAAACACTAGAGAGTGTAGGAATAAATGCACTGTTCCTTAAAATAATGAGCCGTATCTATCTGAAACCATCAACAAGCATTATATTCAATGGGGAGAGGCTAGAGGCATTCCCAATAAGATCAGGGGTTAAACAAGGGTGCCCATTATTACCACTACTATTCAATATTGTATCAGAAATGTTAGCATCAGCAATTAGAGAAGAAAAAGAAATTAAAGGAATTAGAATTGGGAAGGAAGAGACAGATGACATGATGGTCTACCTAGAGAATCCCAAGAAATCATCTAAAAAACTACTGGACACAATTAGCAATTTTAGCAAAGTTGCAGGTTATAAAATAAACCCCCATAAATCCTCAACTTTCCTATATATGACTAGGAAGAAACAGCAGGAAGAGCTAGAAAGAGAAATTCCATTCAAAGTAACCTCAGACAGTGTAAAATACTTGGGAGTCTATTTGCCAAGACAGACTCAGAATCTTTTTGAAAACAATTATAAAACACTTCTCACACAAATTAAATTAGATTTAAATAACTGGGCAAATATCAACTGCTCGTGGATAGGTAGAGCTAATAAAATAAAAATGACAATTCTACCAAAACTAAACTATCTGTTTAGTGCCCTACCAATCAAAATTCCAAATCCTTACTTTAATGAGCTAGAAAAAATTGTAAGTAAATTCATATGGAGAAATAAAAAGTCAAGAATTGTCAGGAGCTTAATGAAAAAAATGCAAACGAAGGTGGCTTAGCACTACCAGATCTAAAATTATATTATAAAGCATCAGTCATCAAAACTGTTTGGTATTGGCTAAGAAATAGAGTGGTGGACCAGTGGAATAGACTAGGTGTAAAAGCAGGAGAGGATTATAATAATCTGCTGTTTGATAAACCCAAAGAGTCAGGCCACTGGGATAAAAACTCCCTCTTTGATAAAAAAACTGCTGGGAAAATTGGAAGTTAGTATGGAAGAAACTTAGATTAGACCAACACCTCACACCCTTTACCAAGATAAGATCCAAATGGTTACAGGACATAGACATAAAAAACAATACTATAAGCAAATTAGAAGATCAAGGACTAGTCTACCTGTCGGATCTATGGAAAGGGGAACAGTTTATGACTAAGGAAGAGTTGGAGAACATCACTAAAAACCAATTAGATGATTTCGATTACATTAAATTAAAAAGTTTTTGCACAGGTAAAACCAATGTAATCAAAATCAAAAGAAAAGTAGTAAATTGGGAAACAATCTTTACAACTAATGATTCTGACAAAGAACTCATTTCTAAAATATACAGAGAACTGAGTCATATTTTTAAAACAAAAAGCCATTCCCCAATTGACAAATGGTCAAAGGATATGCAAAGGCAATTTACAGATGAGGAGATCAAAGCAATCCATAGCCATATGAAAAAATGCTCTAAATCATTAATTATTAGAGAAATGCAAATTAAAGCTTTGTTGAGGTACCACCTCACACCTCTCAGATTGGCCAGTATGACCAGGGAGGATAATGATCACTGTTGGAAGGGATGTTGGAAATCTGGGACACTATTACACTGTTGGTGGAGCTGTGAACTCATCCAACCCTTCTGGAGAGCTATTTGGAACTATGCCCAAAGGGCAACAAAAATGTGCATACCCTTTGACCCAGCAATACCACTACTGGGTCTATACCCTGAAGAGATGAGGAAAAAGGGTAAAAATATTACTTGTACAAAAATATTTATAGCAGCCCTGTTTGTGGTGGCAAAGAATTGGAAATCCAGTAAATGTCCTTCAATTGGGGAATGGTTTAGCAAACTGTGGTATATGTATGTCATGGAACACTATTGTTCTATTAGAAATCAGGAGGGACGGGATTTCAGGGAAACCTGGAGGGATTTGCATGAACTGATGCTGAGTGAGATGAGCAGAACCAGAAAAACACTGTACACCCTAACAGCAACATGGGAGTGATGTTCAACCTTGAAGGACTTGCTCATTCCATCAGGGCAACAATTGGGAACAATTTTGGGCTGTCTGCAAAGGAGAGTACCATCTGTATCCAGATAAGGAGCTGTGGAGTTTGAACAAAGTACAAGGACTATTCCCTTTAATTCGGAAAAAACAAAACCCAGATGTCTTATGGTTTGATCTGGTTACCTCTGAGAATTCTGTTCTCTTTAAGGATATGATTTCTCTCTCATCACACCCAATTTGGATCGAGGTACAACATGGAAACAAAGTAAAGACTGACGGAGTGCTATCTGTGGGGTGGGGGTGGGGGAGGGAAGCAAGATTGGGGGAAAACTGTAAAACTCAAATAATATCTTTAATAAAAAAAAATGAATGTTGAGGGGGCGACTAGGTGGCACAGTAGATAGAGCACCAGCCATGAAGTCAGGAGTACCTGGCTTCAAATCCAGCCTCAGGCACTTAATAATTACCTAGCTGTGTGGCCTTGGGCAAGTCACTTAACCCCACTGCCTTGCAAAAACTAAAAAAAAATGAATGTTGAAAACTATCTTTAACATGTAATTGGAAAATGAAATTAAAATTAAATGATATATATAAAAAAGAGGGGGGGAAATATGCTAAACTCCTAGTTCACATTCTACCTGACTAATTGCTTCTGTATCCTGATATGCATGGTTCTCTGACCCCAACTTTAGAAATAAGACTTCAGCTTAGCAGACAGAAGCCACATGCTTTGCCTATATTGCATCCACCATAGCACACTGTATCTCCTGACTTGATCTCCATTTTACAGATGAGGAAACTGAGGCTGAGAAAACTTAAGTAATTTGTCCAAGATTGCTTATCCTTGCGAAACACAAAGTAAAACCATTAATGGATCTAGTTTTGTCTTTCCAGTATTCTCGAGAATCTCCTTCTGCCTTCCCAGATAGGAGTCTCTCTGACTTCAGAACAATCAACAAAGCATGATATTTGAAGCCTTGGTTATGGAAAACTGGAAAAGATTTACAGAGGAAATCAAAGTTATTTTTAAGTATTTGAAGAGTTGTCATATGGAAGCGGACATAAATGTGCACATCTATTTTAGAACAAAAGGATGGAAGATTGGCACTAATGCAGCCTTGCAAATACCCCTGAATGGTGCCTATCTAATGAGCCTAAAGGATAGGATGTTCATTAGTCCATCACATATACGTCTCAGGTAGAGCCACAGTTCAGGTGATTCAAGTAAGCAAAATGGAAAAATGGGACAGCTGTCACTCTGAAAAGATTGCTTAAAAGAAATTTTGAACATATAAAAGAAATTTTGAACATATATTGGAGGGGGTAAGCAAGCCTGTGCACTGATGCAAAAGTGAGTATTATGATGACGAAGGACACCTTGAGAGCGATGAACAGAACAGACATCAGAGAACCTGGTTCTATAACTTCCTGGCTACAGAACTTAGAACCCTTACTCTCTGTGTATCTCATTTATCTAGCGATTATAACACATGCAATGCCAACTTTGTGGTATTTTATTTTGTAAGGAGCAAACCAGAGAATATATGTAAACTAAATAGATAGAATGTAGTTACACTTGGAGTCAGAAGATCTGAGTTCAAAAAGGTTCTACCTCTGACCTTACTGTGTGACCATTAACCTTTTTGTGCCTCATTTTCCTCATCTGTAAAATAGGGATAATCATACCTGGGCTCAAATTATGAAAATAGTGTGGTAAAACAGATTCAATCCTGGCCTTGGAGGCAGGAGGATCTGGGTTTAAATCCTTTCTCTAAGAGATCTTGCTCTCCAGGCACCATCCCCCTGCCGTAACTCTCCATAGGCCACCACCACCAGTATCTCGGACTCTGTTCTCAGATATCACCTGGGCTGTAATATTACTTTATCTTGCTTAGAACATGCCCTCTACACCACTCACTGACCATCTGTACCCTGGAAGCTTATAGCTCTTCTCTCACCTAAAGATTCCATACAATGTATTAGGCTTCTCCCAATAGATCCTTGAAGGCAGGAGTTGGCTGGTTTACATCTATTTGTACTTCTAGCATTTAGCAAAATAAACATTCAAATAATCTAACGATTCATCTATCCAAGCATCAATTAATTAGTCAATAAACATTTTATTAAGGGACAGTTGGGAAGTACAGCGGTAGCCCTGGAGTCAGGAGTACCTGAGTTCAAATCTAGTCTCCGACACTTAATAATTATCTAGCTGTGTGACCTTGGGCAAGTTGCTTAGACCCATTGCCTTACAAAAAATACATTTTTAGTCGACTACCCTGCAGGGACTCCATCCATCTATCTACCATTCTCCTGTCTATTCATCCATCCTGCCAGCTAACTAGCTAGTTATTTTGAGCAAGTTATTAAACCTCTATGATGCTCAGTTCCGTAGCTGTTAAAAAAAAAATAGAGGTTTGAGCTAAATGCCTTCTAAAGTCCCTTCTACCAGTTCTAAATCTATGATCCTGCCTCTGTCAAATGACTCTGTGACTCTGGGTGAGTCACCCCTTAGGACTAAAAGACATTTATCTAATGCTATAAGATGAAGAGGAAGGAATGACCTGCATTATTAAAGAGAGCTCTCCATACAAGGCAGTCACAGGACCAGTCCCTATCCCCATTCTTGAAGAAAGAGGTGGTGGGATACCATAGATAATCAGCCTTCTACGAGCTCTGCCTCTGACACCCATGAGCTGTGTGACCCCAGGCAAGTCTCCTAACTTCTCAGTGCCCCAGTCAACATTGAAGTACCAGATCAACTGCCAATCTGCATTGATAGACAAGGAGACCATAGGAAAGTCTTAGCAAATTAAATCATAGGTCCAGGGGGAAGACGAAATCTAGAGAACATCACTCTCAGAATTATGTTTCAATTTCAAAGGACATAAGATACAGAAAGTCCTTTGCAGACCCCCCCAATTAGATAGATGCCAGCTGTTTTTACTGACCTTAATGTCATATAGAAAGTCAGCTACTCTTATGATCAGCTCAGGACTAGGGACAGCAGCTGTGATTTCATTGATATAGGGAATTCCTGAATGAAGACACCCCCAATGGCAAAAGGGATTAGCATCTTCTCTGCAAGTGATAGTTTGGAGAGAGGCCTAGAGAACTTAGAAATTCATTGTTTTACAGGTTCACTCAGACAAAATGGAAAGGAAGAAAATAAACATTCGTGTAGCCCATACTGTATGCCAGACATCTCATATGATCCCCCATAAAAACCCATAAAAACCATCTTTCATTTTCAAAGAGGATCAATGACATCATGAGGATGAAGGGGTGATGTACAGAGCTAAATGAAACCATCAGTCTCACTCTCTCCCCCAGAGCCATCGAAGTCCTGTGACAAGACAAAGGTCAAGATGACTGGTGATGGTCCAGGACGTATTGAGTGATCTTGGCCTTTTTATTATTATCCTTACTTTATAGTTGAGGAAACTGAGGCAAAAACAAGTTAAGTGACTTCTCCAGACTGACACAGCTAGTAATGCCTGGAGATGGATCTGAACTCAGGTCTCCTGATTCCAGGCACAGCATATCCACTCCACCATGTAATCAATGTAGGAACACTTGAAGCTAGAATCATCCAAGCTCTGAGGCAAGCTCTCTGTCCATCACACCATACTGATGCTCAGCAACTTTCATTAGCATTTGCAGCCAAAACTGGACGGTAACCTGAACCATGAATAGCCCTTCAGATAGGGTACAATAAAAAAATGCAAAAATCAAATAGCAAACTCTTATATTTTCCCCTAAACAAGACAAGTACAAATGTAGGCAGAGAGCAGGTTATAAAACACTTTTAGAAAGGGAGGATACAACTTTTGGCTAATTTTCCCCAGGTACATTCACAGGAAGGGCAAGTTAGGATGAGAAATTCTGCAGCTGTCCTTGTAAAATGACAGTTCATTATCCCCAAAGGAATTCTGAAAATTTTGGTATAAATAACATATGACTTATTCCATACTGTATCCCTTTAGTCCTCATACCTGGGTCACTGAAACACCTACTCAAAGGCTAAATCCCACTTTAGAATTAAGAATCAATCCATCTTTCATGCATCCAGAGTTCATTTGCTTAGTTTTGAAACAATCCTTATGATCCCTCTTTGACCTTATAACCCAGATCCAGGAACTATTATTCATTCATTGCTTGGACCCAAGTCCAATCTGGAATTTCAATTATTCTGTGTCTCTATATTTATCTGGTTGCAATCATGTTCCACATGGGTTCTTTGCTGAGTATTTTAGTTTCTATAAGAGAGATTCTTGGTGGTTCACTTAGAATTGCTTCCATGGAGGAGAACTCTACTCCTTGGAACTCTATTTCTGACTGGGTTTCCATTCCTCTAACGCCAGAAGCAAATGGTCCAGCCGCCTGCCTAAACCTCTGCCTCACTTAATAACCTGCTGTTCAACTCTTTAATATAGATCCTTCCTCATGTCTCCCCACCTCTTCCACTGCCTTTAGCCTACATTAACCCTGATCATTATTTACAACCATTTCCCAATTTGTCTCTTTGATTCCAGTTTCTCCCTTCTCCAAAATAACCTCACCTCCCAGGATCAAATTGATAACCTCAAAACACATATCCGGTCACATCATCCGTGAACTCCAAGATCTTGAATGATTCTTTATTGTCTGTAGGATAAAATGTGGTATTTAAAACATTCTACAATTTAGGAACCACTCATTTTCATGTTTCCCCCCCTTCATTCACTCTCTATTCCCATCAAACATGTCTATTGACTTCTCATTGTAGGTTTAGGCACTCAGGTAGACCAACCATTTACTTCTGGATTGTCTGACATTAGAGAAATTGGCACCCAGTCATGGAGTTTAGGAACAAGGAGTTTTCTCTCAATTCAATGCTTTGGCATGAGCAGTCTACCATGCACTTCCTCCTTATCTCCAACTCCTAGAATCCCTAAGATTCCTTCATTATACAGCTGTTTTCACCTCCAATACATTAGCAAATGCTTGATCCTCACAATGATTAGCCCACTCTCCCTCTTGAAATTCTTTTGCTTATACTCAGGATTGATTTATTTTTGGAAAACTTTGGTTTTATTCAGTAAAATGGAGACACTAATTCATTCTCTGGTACCTTGCACATAAATAGTTCTGTATAATTGTTTCTTGAACTAAACTGAATTGTGGGAAGTATGGACTAATGGGAAGAGGGTCAAGAGACTTAGATTGTTTTCTGAACTCTGCCACTAATTAACTGTATGAACCTGAACAAGCCACAGTCTTTTGGTGACTCCATTTTCTCAGCTCTAAAATGAGGAAGGTAGATTTTATAATTTCTAAAATCCTTTAAATCTCAAGGATTCCATGACTTTTTCAAGGCATTCTAGAACCAATTAACCTAACTAAATAATGACTTGAATAAACAATAGCTTTCTACTTGCTCTTCTGCTCTCTAGTCTCTCATTTTCCAAATTGCCCAGTTCGTCACTGCCAGGTGAATCTGGGCACCGTGTTATTCTTATCCTCAAAGATTTTCAGTGACTTCCAAGTGCCCATGAAGGCAATCAATCTACAAATAATTAAGGTCTACTATATTCTAGGTACCGTGTTAGCTGTGAGGATACTCATGAAACTGCCTCTCTCTGCCCTCAAGAAGCTTATATTCCAAGACTGTTGATTTTGTTCATTCTTTGTTCTCAAAGAGGACCAATGACATCATGATGATAATGATTTCACTTATGAATAAATTGGAATTAAATGAGGCGGAGGTTTGCAAAGTCATCCACCTCACTCTCTCCAGCACAATCATAAAAATCCAGTGGCAAGACAAAAGTCAAGATGACTGGGGATGTCTCAGGGTGCTGTGAATGACTTTGGCCTTTCTAAATTAAGATCTTTCCCATTTGTAAAATGAGATGTTAAGTAACCTATGCAAAGTCCTCTCTAACTCAAGATGGCATGATCCAACTTTTCAAGGATGGGTATTCTCCTCAGTCTCCAACAATATATATAAATAAATATATATATATATATATATATATATATATATATATATATATATATATATATATATATATATGTTTTAGTAGAGTAAAATTGCCCATTTCTCATTCTTACTCCACCCCAACCCTAACTCCAAACTGCATTACATTACAGCCTAAGTGAAATTCATCTTTTATCTGTTCCCTTAAAAATCCAAGGGAATATGGGAATATACTGTTGCTTTCTCAAAAGTTAAGCCTCCTTTTATAGCTATAGATTTTTGTTTCAAGAAACTTGTTTCTGTATTAACTGGTGACATTGGGTAAGTCATTGATTACCTCTAAGAACTTCACTTTCCTCAGCTATAAAATGCCAGCATTGGATGAGATGAACTTTAAGTTTCCATACAACTTTGAATCAGTGATCCTCTTAATCCTATTGCTTTTCTCTCTCTTACTTCCAATTTCTCCTGTACATAGGTTGTTAGTGCAGATTTTTTACTTCTTGTCTCTTCCATTAGAATAGGAGCTTTCTGAAGTGAAAACTCATTTTTGTCTCTTTATTTCCCTAGCACTTATAGTGTCTGGTACATTATAGGTGCTTAATAAATGTTTATTGATAGATTTACTGTTTTAATAAACATGACTATGACTACACGTCTTCCTTGCTTTGGTCTGTGGGCTGGGTCCATGCTCTAAGAAAGGCCTCCGGTGAATTATTCAGCATCACTTGGAGATGTCCAGTCAACCACTTACTCAGTTCTACTTTTAGCATCAAAACAAGTATATTTCAAAAGCAACACTCAAGTCCGTAATGAGGAAGATGGAGAAGAATTTGTGATGGCCCTGATTTTGAAAACTCTAAGCTGTAGTTTTCTTATGACTGTGGATGTGACTCCATATCATACCAGCTCATCATAGACAGTGCATACATCCCATGGGCAGTGTGTGACTGATAAAAGCAGACATTTATATAACATTCGCCAACTTGCAAAATGCATATCACATACTTTATCTCACTTGAACCTCACCGCAACCCTGTAAGGGAGACAATGATGAAATCATTAGTCTCATTTTATTGATAAGGAAATTGAGACTCAGACAGGTTAAGGGGCTGCACTCATGAACACAATTTTTAAGCATTAGAAGCAATGTATCATGGTGAGCAAAGTGACCATTAGACCCAGTGGAATTCCACTGGGTCTAATGGTCACTTTGCTCACCATGATACATTGCCTTCTTAAGTTCTGAAACTACCATCATTACGTTATAGGGTAGTATGTTAGGTATAAATGGAAGGAAGAAGGAGAGAAAGAAAGAAAGAAAGAAAGAAAGAAAGAAAGAAAGAAAGAAAGAAAGAAAGAAAGAAAGAAAGAAAGAAAGAAAGAAAGAAAGAAAGAAAGAAAGGAGGAGAACAAAGGGAGAGAGGGAGGGAGGAAGGAAGGAAGGAAGGAAGGAAGGAAGGAAGGAAGGAAGGAAGAAGGGAAGGAAGGAAGGAGGGAAGGAGGGAAGAAAGAAGGAAGAAGGAGGGAAGGAAGGAAAGTGGGAGGGAGGGAGGAAGGGAGGAAGGAAGGGAAGGAAAAGTTCATCCTTCCTAGAGACTGTCAGAGGCTGAATTTGAACTCAAGAAGCTGAGTCTTCCTGAGGCCAGGCTGGGAACACTATCCCTTGTAGTTGCCCAATTGATTGCGTTCCCTTGAGGCACGTCTACTGAGCCACTCAAATATTACTCTCTCCATGAGGCCTTTCCCAAAGTACCCAGTGGTAGCAAACTTTCCCCCTCTCCCTATCTTTCTGGTCTCTGTCTCTCTCTGTTTCTGATTCTCATCCTCTGAGTGTGTGAGAGTGTGTGTGTGTGTGTGTGTGTGTGTGTGTGTGTGTGTCTTTGCATGACCTTTCCCTGGTTCCCCAGCTACATAGCCTTCTCCCCTCCACCTTCCCCAGCACAACCTGAGCTCATTGCCAGAGTTGTTTCTGGTGCTTTGCAGTTCTGCACACAGTAGGCACTTTGCAATACTTGTGAATTTAATTGAATGGAGATTCCCAGCTCCACAGAAAGCAAGGAGGGGAGCAGCAGGATGGCCAGGATCAGCCCTTATAGTGTTAACAGAATCCCCCAAGGCCTCTGTCTCATTTTGAAGTCTGTTGCCTGGCTAGGACCTCAGTATAAACAGTCTCCAAAAATCAATTTCACCCTGCTTTTCATCCAGACTTTACAAGCTTTTTACTTTTCCTATTGTATGGTCATGCCCTTTGAATTCGGGCTAGAGCCAAGGTGATGAGAGAAAGGAGACAGAATGGAGAAATACATTTTTGTCCTTTTTTTTTTCCAATCCCATCCCTTGCTGACCCCCTCTTCTCTTCCAATTTCAGTACTCTATTAACAGAACTTAATTGGACATTCTCTCCTGAGACACCATTCCTGGAGGAACCTTATTAGAGCCAAAGTTTATTCTGTCTAAGTTTACTAATGCTCAGTCACCTCCCGAGACTCTGCGTGGATGTATTTATAAACATTTTGTCCTGCGATGGGGCTGTTCTGTATGCATTGCCTGGTGGAGCGGTTTGGCTCCCTGATCTAATAGCCAAAGGGCATGCTGGGAGCACCAGTCTAGCTTCCATCCTCAGTGCCAAACACAACACAGAGAATTTATATTTATACGACAGGTCTCTGTCCATAATTTACCACCATCTTCCCCTTCTCGCTTGTCTTCATGAAGCAACGCCACAGGAAAGAAAGAAACTGTACATCAACTCTCTTCGGGCTAGGCTTTCTATTTAGGCCTACCCTTGTAATGACAGCATGCGGGAGGTCCTTAGATTAAGGTTGACTGTAATATATGTGGAGAGTGAATATGAAAACTACAGCTTCTTTTTTATAGCTTGATGTCGATGAGTAAGGTAGAATAAAGTAGAGAGAGTGTTGCATTTGAAGGCAGGTTCAAATCTTGCTTTAGACACGTACTTGTTATATGACCCTAGGTAGGTCACTTCTATGCCTCAGTTTCTTAATTTATAAAATGAGAGGGCAGGAGTAAATATTTCTAGGGTCCCTTGCAGTTCTAAATAAATGATTCTATGATTTTCCTTCTTAAGTATTTATATTCTGAGGATTGGAGGTTCTTTTTCAGGAGAGACAAAAAGGAGGAGGGTCTCTTTTATTTTAAGAGTTAGGGGAGTTCCACACTGAATGCAACTGTGGGATGGAGAACTCAATCACTTCAATATGCATCCACATCCACATCCATGCATAGACATATGTATGTCTATATAGACACATGTATGTGCATAAATACAATTATACAAGCATTTTGATTATACAGTTGCTAGAAGTCAGGAAGACCAGAATTTAAAACTAGCATCAGACGTAAAAGTTAGGCAACCCTGGTAACTGTTTCCTCACAGGGTTTTTGAAGGCAAAAATGAAGTCATATTTATAAGTGCTTTGTAAATCATTAAGCACTCTATAAGTAAAAGGGGCTGTAATTTGGGCAGCTGAATGACACTTCAATGGATAGAGCACCAGGCCCAGAGTCAGGGAGACTCATCTTTTTGAGTTCTAATCTGGCCTCAGACATTTATTAGCTGTGTGACCCTAGGCAAGTCACTTAACTCTGTTGCCCCAGTCTTTTCATTTGTAAAGTGAGCAGGATAGGAAATGGCAGATCCTGTAGTATTTTCCCAAGAAACACCAAATGGGGTCATGAAGAGCTGGACATAACTTACAATAATAACAATTTTTGTTGTCACCATATTAGGCCGGCCTTTGATGAGACAGGGTGATATAGTGAGAGCACTGGATTTAGAGTCAGAGAACGGGAGTTCTAAACTCATTAATCCTACTTCTCTATAGGGTCTTGAGCCTCTCTGTCAGTCCCTAAAGGCCTCAGTTTCTTCATCTGTAAAATGAGAGGAAATGACTAAGTATCCTCTAAGAGCCCATTCAACTCTGAATCTATGACTCTACCATGAAACATTTAATAAACTTAAGTACCTAGAACACTTGGGGAATGGCTTTTTCTAGTACTTTGAGTGTTCTAGTTAAATGCATATAGATTAACTGAGTCAATAATCCTTTTTGGTTTAACCTTTATTGTTGAAAACCTTTATAAAATTTTAATCTGCTTCTCTGATTCAGTAATTTCACCTGTCTATATCACGGACAGACACTAGAGATAGATAATGAGCTGGGCCCAGAATTAAACAGGGAAAGAGAGGTAGGTTGGACTGCCTTTGGGAAATTGTACAGTCTTTTTAATGACCTCCAAGCTTCTGTCTGAAAACAAAGGCCTCTCTTTTGAATTCCAATATCCTTCTGGTGACATGGCATAGCTATGAGTCACGAAACCTCTTAGTTTCCCAAAAATTCAACTTGAGGTTCACCCAAATGATAATACTATACTGTATGGCATTGCATTGCATTATATTGTGTTGTGTTGTACTGTGCCATATTATGCTGTCGGGAATCATGGGGTGTATGAGCAAACTGCAACATAGGCACATTACAAATGAGAATTTGTACAAAAGGAGTAGCAAAAAGGATGCCATCAGAGAACTATTTGATTGGAACTGTGTGGTTGGTGATAGAATGGAGAGAGGAAAACCTGGTGGTGTAGACTATGAGTTCCATTGATTTTCTTCATAAAATTTCAAAAGACCCAAAAGAATCTCTCCCCCCTGCACCCTTAGTAGACTTGGGTGCTCATTTAGAGAAGGACAAGGGCAAGAGTTGCCCTGATTGGGCAGGCATGCCTTTAATGCAATCTATATCAATGGGCAAAGATCTACAACAAGATAACATATCTACCCCACTTGAACTGTGAAATGTTGGATTTCTTGTAAGCATAATCTCAGAAAGGCAGATCAGGGTAATAAATATAGAACTGACGGGGGATTCTTGAAGACCTGGGTTCAAGTCCCACTTCTGCCCTACTAGCTACAGAGAAAGAGACAGAGAGATAAATGGAGAGGGGAGAAGATAAGGGGAAGAGAGAGGGAGAAAGAAGCAGAGAGAAAGACAGAGACAAAGATAGAATGAGAGAAGAGAGAGGAAAAGAGAAATAAGAGAGACAGAGACAGAGAAGGAAAGGGAGGGAGGGAGGGAGAGAGAGAGAGAGAGCGAGAGAGGGAGAGAGAGAGAGAGAGCGAGAGAGGGAGAGAGAGAGAGAGAGAAAGGCACTATTAGGTTTGAATTTAAAGAAATAGAGTTTTACATCTCAGTGCCACCAACTTTGTGAGATCATAATTTACAGAGCAGGTGCTTATCTGTATTTGTAATGCCAATGAAATTATAAATCTTATCCAAAAAAAAAGCAAGAATGAAGATCCAAATTTAAATATCCTGTCCTGCTCTGTCAAGCCAAATAACAGTAAAAATATCATCTATCAAATGCCCCAAATTTTGGTTTGGAAAACATTGTCATTTTGATTAAATTTTACAAAATTCAAGCTTTCTTTGCTAATTGGAGTTCATGCATTGCCTCAGAGTCATCATTCTGAATCATAATTGTAATTCCCTATCATTCCAGGCTAGAGGAGATTGGGCTGTTTCTGCAGTGACCTCAGGCCACAGAAGGTAGGTCATTTTCTGATTTTTTAAAAGCTAAAATAGATTCTCACTCTCAACTTCATTTTTATCACTTGCTACTTTCTAATAAAAGTGATAGACAGGACCTTAGAGCTCACCCTTTTGTTTCAATCCAAGAAGCATTTTTAATCACCTATTATATGAGAGACAATGTGAATGGCTCTAGGAATGCAAAGACAAAATAGAAAAAAAAAAAACCTTGTAGTGCCTTATAATGAATTTGGGTGCCTGTCTACATAGTGCCTCTTCCCTCCCCCAGTACATGATAAACTTCTTAAGAAAAGGAATTATTTTCTTTTTGCCTTTTATCTCTCCCCTAAACAATCATTAGGTTCAGAATTGATACCTCCTCATCAAGGAGCTTTCAATGAACAGAGAAGGAAAAATAAAATAAAGAGGTTGACCCAAAGTTCTGGGATAGCATCCAGGTCTTCCAATGAGGAGAGGAAATTGGGTGTTGTTGCCAGAGATCAGAGCTCTTTAAGTGAAAAACTCATGATTCTGACCCTGAACATGTAAAATAGCTCAGATTTATATTCACAAAATTGTAAAGGTCTGCAAAGCACAAATGGTTCACAGCTTAAACTTCATCTGGAGAGACACCAAGTTACTTGAGGACAGACTGAATAGTTTCATTGAAAAAGAGAGAGAAGCTTAGATTAACACAGGTCCAGGAAAGAACTTAGTTACAAACCTAGAAACAACCCAAGCCTAGGAAAAAACTTCAAAGAAGAGAGGAGGAAATGACAGGGAGCCTAGGAGAGGAAAGAAGAAAAGCTTAGAACAATATAAATCTGGCCACATGGAGCTGGGGCCATTTTGGTCCAGTATCAAGGCTTGGGAGCATTCCTAGCTTAGAGAGAGAAAAAGTGGTAGTTCCCTTGGGAGAAACAAAGAAGAAAAAAAGACCTCCACCCCAGAGGATCTTGTTTAAATTCATTTTCATGGTGGGTGGGACAAGGAGAATGTTTTAGCACCTGGCTCCAATATATTCTTCAATGCATATGCCACAGGGGGTGACCCCAAAAGGGGTGGCTAAGACAGTAGTCATTGAGCATGGGTGGCATTCTATGTATTAGTCTCTCCTGTCCCAAAGGGCATGATCTTCAAGTTTAGCATGGCAAAGGATTGCATCATTTCCTGCCCTGCTTCACCAACACCTGGCCTAGAACCTTCTCCATCATACCTGTGTATGTATGTTGAGAAGGAGGGGCAAATGATACTCAATTAAGTATTTGGTTAGTTGGATTCTGGCTATTCATTGTTTGACTTTATAGTAATATCTATTCTAATTTCTCTTCTTCAAATTCCACAGGCATGACAAAATCTCACTCTATTGTTCCAAAGAAGAAATGGGGGAAGGCATTCTCCTCCATCTATAGACCAGTCAGAGTGACAAAAAGACTTCAGAGGTTGATCTTATCTGAGAAACATCTCTCCTTTTTGAAAGACAATTTGAGAGGGTTCATTGTCACCTAATCCTATCTTTCTTTTGAATGAATAAATTTCTTACCTTTATTCCATCAGACAGACAGAGATATAGACAGAAAGATGGACAATCTGATAGACAGACAGACCTAGACAGATAGATAGACACAGTCCGATAGATAGATGACTAGATAGAGAGAAAGGTAAGCAGGCAGACAAACAGATTAGATAGATAGATAGATAGATAGATAGATAGATAGATAGATAGATGATAGATAGATAGATAGATAGATAGATAGATAGATAGATGATAGATAGGTAGATAGATAGATAGATAATGGATGGATAGATGGGTGGGTGTATGGATGGATGGATGGATAGATAGTTGGACAGACAGATGGATAGTTGAATGGATTGATGAGAAAGAAAGAAAGAAAGAGAGAGAGAGAGAGAGAGAGAGAAAGAAAGAAAGAGAGAGAAAGAGAGAGAAAGGAAGGAAGGAAGGAAGGAAGGAAGGAAGGAAGGAAGGAAGGAAGGAAGGAAGGAAGGAAGGAAGGAAGGAGGGAAGGAAGGGACAGAGAGAAAGATGAAAAGAGAAAGATAGAGAAGAGAAAGAGAAAGAAAGAGAAAAGAAAAAGGAAGGTAGAAATGAAGGTGGGAAGGAAAGAAGGGAGGATGGGAGGGAGGAAAGAAGAAAGGAAAGGTAGGCAGACAGACAGAGAGATGATAGAATTTATTAAATAGACAAACATAACAGAGAAGTTATATATAGATGACTGAAAGATAAATAAATAGATCAAGCATTTATTATTTCCTCTTCACCAGACAGATATAATCTCTGCCCCCAAGGAATACACCTTCTACTGGGGGATATATCATATTAGGGAGATCTGGAAAGTAGAGTTTGAACATGGTCAGAAAGCACTGTAGAGCCCTTTTTCTAGACAAGATGAGAGTTTGGGATTAGGGTGGAGAAGACGATGGCCCGATTGCAGATAGCATGTGTAAAGAAAAACAGTGATCAGGAGGGGACCTGGATGTGTGGTTCACAGAAATTTGCTACACAGATCAAGCAAATGAAATTCTGAGCCCTAACACTTCAGACATAACAGTCAGAGACATTAGAGGTTTCATGGGGAAAAGACGCCATGAAAATATATCTCTTCCCCTGAAAGTGAAATGGCTATTAGGGATGGAGAGACTAGCAGATTGGGGAGGGCTATGATAGACCTGCAGTGAAAATGACAGAGAGCACAGAAGCACAGCCTATAAAATGAGAATCCTCCGAGATCCCTCTCAATGCCTCATCTTCGAGGAGGGCAAAACAGAAGAAAGGCCACGAATATTCAGAGTGAGAGAGAAATCATTCCTCTATCGATAAACAGGCATGCATTGAGTAGGTTAAACTATGTGTAGGGTACCAGGCTAGTCACTAGGGGGATACAAAATATAAAATAAAAATAAAGACCCTGCCTTCAATTAGCTTACATTCTATTGAGAGAATAATGTGCAAATTTAGTTTATAAAACTTCAAAAAAGGGGAGGAGAATTAGGAAAACTTTAGTGATGTATGTGGTAGTCAAACTGAGGTTGGAAGAGAGCTAGGGATTCAATGAAGTGACAATAAGCAAGAGATGAATGCCAGACTCTGGTTACAGCTATTCAAACGCATAGAAGTAACAGATGCAATATCCTGTACAGGGAATCTGTGTAAAAGAATCTGGTGGAATGTAGAGTATGTAAAAGGAGAAGATGTGTGATAAACTCAAAGATATATATTGGAGATTGAGAAAGGCTTTAAATGTCAAACCAAAGAATTTACAATTCATCCTATGGGCAATGGGAAGCGGCTGGAACTTTATGAGTAAGGGAATAACATAGAATACCTGTGATTTAGGAATATCACTTCAGGGACTACATGGAAACTAAATTGATATGGGAGGGCTTGAGTCAAGGAGATTGATTAAGAAGGTCTTGTTATAGTCAAGGAGAGAGGAGATCAGGAAATAATTTCTATTGGGTTTTGCTTGAATCAGAGGAAAAAGGGGATCAGATGAGATAAAAATTTTGAAAGGACTCTTGGGGCGGCTAGGTGGCTAGGTGGTACAGTGGATAGAGCACTGGCCCTGGAGTCAGGAGTACCTGAGTTCAAATTCCACCTCAGACACTTAACCCCGTTGCCTTGCAAAAACAAAAAAACAAAAAAAAAAAAGGGACTCTAAAAAGATTTGACAAATGATTGGATAAGGGAAGAGGAGAAATAAAGAATAATTGAGATCAAGACTCGAAAAAAGAAAAAGGGGAGACAGAGTAGATTCAAGAGTTACACTGAGGCAGTATTATGAGATTAGAAAGGAGGGGAGTTAGGGGCAGCTAGGTGGCGCACTTAATAATGACCTAGCTGTGTGGCCTTGGGCAAGCCACTTAACCCCATTTGCCTTGCAAAAAAAAAAAAAGAACCCTAAAAAAAAAAAAAGAAAGGAGGGGAGAAGACAATTTAATATAACTTTGATCCAGAATTAGGAAAAGTGGTATCATATACTAGGAAGGCTTATAAGAGGACAGAATCCAAGAAAAAAATATTAAGAATAAAGAATTTCAGTCCATTAAAGACAGAACAGGGACTAATAACAGCCACGCAAAGGAATGCAAGCTCTTCACAGTTAAGGCTTGTTTCATTCTTTGCCTCTGTATTCCTACCAAGTAGGACCTGGCACTTCTGACTTTTTGGAATCTGGAAAAAGAATGAATAAAGATGGAGGGATATAATAGTTTAGAACCCAAAAGAAGGACCTGAGCACCACCCCCCAAAAAAAGAATTGATACCTTATATTAAATGAACACTGGCAATGATCACAGCCAGGTGAGACATTGATTAGAGTACTAGACCTGGGATGCAGAAAGATCTAAGTTCAAATCCTCACTCAGATATTTATGACCCTGAGCAAATTACTAGTTTCCTCATCTGTAAAATGTAAGATTCTGGATAGCCTGATGGTACAGTAGATAGAGCACTGGCCTTGGGATCAGGAGGACCCCAGGAGCACCAGAGTTTGAATCTGGCCCCTGACCTTTGATACTTCCTACCTGTGTGACCTTGGGCAAGTCACTTAACCTTAATTGCCTCATATCCAGGGCCATTTTCAGTCATCCTGATTCATGGTCTTCTTTGAGAATGAAGGACAAAAACAAACACCACCAACAACAATGAAACATCATCTGTAAAAATGGGAATACTGGTCCCACCTACAAGTCCTAGAGACGGGAAGACCAGGTTTCAAATAGGGTCTCAGAGCATTATTGTGTAATTCTGGACAAGTGCCTTAACCCTCTCTGCCTCAGTTTCCTTATCTGTAAAATGAGTTGGAGAAGGAAATTGGAAACCACTCCAGTAGCTTTGTTGAGAAAACTCCAAATGTGATCATGAAACGTCCAATGCTAATGAAATGACCAAACAACAAAAATCCCCATGAGAATGCAAGCTCCCTGAAAGTAGAATTTATTTCCATTTTTGTATTTGTCCTTCTAGTGATATAGTGCCTGGCATGTTAATAGGCATTTAAATATTTTTTGGTTGATTGATTGCTACCCACCATCTCTTCCAGACAGACCTTTTCATAATAAAGTGATGAAATAACTAATCTATCTCCTCCACATGTCACATACACACACACACACACACACACACAAACACAGGGGAGAGAGAGAGAGAGAATTTGGCCATAGAGCAAACTAAATTTTAAACTGATTATCAGTGATAAAATAGATTTACAAGAAACAGTGATAGAAGAATGAATACTTCATGAACCTGATTTGTTTAAAAAACCCAACAACCCACAACTGTTTCTTCAAAAAGGATGGCCCATTAAAATTAATAAGTTCATTTATTTAGCAACAATGCTATTAACTCCTAGGGCCATTAAAATAAAGAGGAAAAATTTGTGTAAACACATGTTGGATTAAGTGTGCAGGATAATACCATATGGAACCCTGGCTCTATTGTCCATGAAACAAGGGCTAATCTAATTTCTCTTCTCCCTGCTTAAAAAAGCTTCCCCAGATTCAAGGGAGAAAATATTCATGGAGAAGAAACCTCTGTTGCTGTGTTTGTGAGCAAGCAGATACGGATGTGCATGTCCTCTCCATAAACACACTCCTACCCACTCCCTTCTTGAACTTACATAACACCATTTGTCCAGTGATCTCAAAGTGTCAAAGTGTTTTAGAAGCCAATTAATCGTGTTTCCTTGGAGAACACCTTATGTGAGAAAATTAAAATGCCCTTGCTGGGTTGACTGTCAAATCGTGACATACACATATACCCTTCACCATTACCAGTATTCCCGCTGAGACGTGTGAAAGTAATGAGAGAAAGAGTGTATCTCCTGGCAACACCATCATCCACACACCGGCCTTGTCCAATCAGACAGTACATCTGATGGTCTTTCAGAAAACCACTTCCCAGCCCACTCCCAGTAAGGCCAGCCAAAAGCCACCATTTCATTCCCACATCCCTTCTCTCCAGTCTCTGCAAAGCAACAATAACAAAAGAATTCAGGGTTTGCATTGCCATCGTTCATCCCACTAAAATGAAAGAAAATTCTAACGGACAGGGAGATAGCAAGATCCTAAGTACCACATTGGTTAAGGAAGTAATGGATGACCCAAATTAGCAATTTTTTTCCCTCCTTAGGTTTTTAAGTGTATTGTTTTTTCTTCTTTTTAATGCACCCCCCTCTACCTTTTTGATTCTATTTCCCACACTCAAATCACTGACTTATTAACCATTCTCTCAGGAGACCATTGGTCTTTCCAAGGAGACTATTAACAGCAAAAGCTTATTCTGTCTAAACTTACTATTACTGGGACACCTCAGGAGACATAACATTTATAAACTTCCTGTCACCCAATGTACTGCTCTGAAGCCATTCATTTTAAGTTAATTTGCAGCACTGAAAGTCTCTGGCTCAATTGCTACATTTTTTAAAATAGTGACTTTTTAGCTGTGCCCATTATCATTTTGTGAACTGGGGAGTTCCGGCTAGAAACCCTTTCTTTGTAGTTAAGCAATGAATAGCAAGGCAGTTTTTTTTTTACCTAGAAGGAAATCTCCCCCCCCCAAGTCTAATAAAAATATCATCAGAGCAAGCTGCATCTTTTCCAAGGCTAGAGTTGCTGACGACAAACCACCTTAGGGTCCACAAAGTCATCACGGAAAACTCTGGAAAATGCAATTTAAGGATTTTTTTCCCTGTCTCTCTGTTTTTCCCTTGAGATTCCTCATTAAACTTATCCTGTTTATATTTAGAGAAAAACAATCCTTATCATGAACCAGTTTGCAGTGGCTTTTATGTATACATCCCAGGTTTTGATGGACCATGCTGTTCCCAAACCCAAGGGACACCAGTGGTTCCCCCATTGCTTTGATAATAAAATATTAACTTCCTTATTTGACATTTAAAAAGACCTTCACAATCCAGCTATAACTGTGTATTCAGTTCTGAGTGTCCCAGTTTTAAAAAAAACAGTCAAAAACCATTCATTAAGCACTGTTAGGCACTATGGTAAGCATTAAGGATACAAAGAAAGTAAAAGACAAATCCCTGTCCTCAAGGAGGAGACAGTCTAATCAAAGAGAAAATATGGACCTGCAAGATATACACACAGTAAATGAAAGGTAATCTCAGGGGGCAGCTAGTTGATTCTGTAATGGATGGAGTGTTGGGCAAGGAGTTGGAAAGACTCATCTTCCTGAGTTCAAATCCAGCCTCTGACACTTATTAGCTATGTAATCCCAGGCAAATCATTTAACCTTCAATTTATTCATCTATAAAATGAGTTGCAGAAGGAAATGGCAAATCACTCCAGGATCTTTGCAAAGAAAACCCCCAAATGATGCCATGAAAGTTGGACACAACTGACTAACAACAGTCTCAGAAACAAAGGCACTAATGAAAAAGGCTCCTCAGAAAGCGGGATCTGAGCTGAGTCTTGAAGGAAGCTAGGTGGCTAACTTGAGGAAGCAGTTTTATAGCTATGGCACACACCACTTAAAAACCCTGGGGGGTAGTATTGGCTAAGAAATAGAGTGGTGCACAGTGGATTAAACACTGGCCCTGGAGTCAGGAGTACACTTCATAATTACCTAGCTGTGTGGCCTTGGGCAAGCCACTTTAACCCCATTTGCCTTGCAAAAACCTAAAAAAAGGGAATTGAGTGGTGGATCAGTAGAATAGACTAGGTGCAATAGCAGGAAATAATTATAGTAATCTGCTGTTTGATAAACCCAAAGAGTCCAACTTCTGGGATAAAAATTCTCTCTTCTATAAAAACTGTTAGGAAAATTGGAAGTTAGTATGGCAGAAACTTGGATTAGACCAACATCTCACACCCTATACCAAGATACAATTAAAATGGGTACAGGATTTAGACATAAAAAACAATAGTATTAGAAAACTAGGAGATCAAGGGACTTACCCATCAGATCTACGGAAAGGGAAGCAGTTTATGCCAAAGAAGAGATGGAGAACATCATTCAAAACAAACTAGACAATTTTGACTGCCTTAAATTAAAAAGCTTATGCACAAACAAAACCACTGTAACCACGATCAAAAGAAATGTAGTAAATTGCAAAATAATTTTTACAACTAATATTTCTGACAAAGGACTCATTTCTAAAATATACAGAGAACTGAGTCAAATTTATAAAAATGAAGTCATTCCCCAATTGACAAATAGTCAAATTTCAGATGAGGAAATCAAAGCAATTCATAGTCATATGAAAAATTGCTCTAGATCATTACTGATTAGAGAAATGCAAATTAAAGCATCTCAGACTCGCCAATATGACCAGAAAGGACAATGAACAATGTTGGAAGGGATGTGGGAAATCTGGGACACTAATGCATTGTTGGTGGAGCTGTGAACTCATCCAACTTTCTGGAGAGCAATTTGGAATTATGCCCAAAGGGCAATAAAAATGTGTATATCCTTTGATCCAGAAATATCACTACTGAGTCTGTTGTGGCTTGCTTCCTTGGGGCCCACAGCAGCGAGCTCCCTCCAGGAGGGGAGCTGAGAATAAGGAGTCAAGCCACTACTGCCTTATGCCTCCGGCTCAATTTTATTATTGCTTAGCTATTACATATATACTGTTAGGTCTTCTGGGGTAGAACAAAAAATAATGAGGTAATGGTTAGGGGGTGCAAGCCATGTGTAGGTACAGCTTCTTGCATTACAGGGTAGGAGGGGACGTTAGGGAGGAGATGATAAGGTACGGCTGTGTCTAGTGCCCTTGGACAGTGGGGCGGAATGTCCAGCTCCCAAGGACTCTGGCTCCCAAGGACTCCGGCTCACCTTATCTCTCAGGGCGGCAAGCCAGCTCCTGAGACTGTCCAGGTGGCGGTTTACTTGGAGATGATTTGTGTCATGGCCGTTAGAATAGCCTGTGTACCCGCATGAGTCTATAGCCTGAAGAGACCATGAAAAAGGGTAAAAATATCACTTGTACAAAAACATTCATAGCAGCTCTATTTGTGGTGGCAAAGAATTGGAAATTAAATGAATGTCCATCAATTGAGGAATGACTGAACAAATTGTGGTATGTGTATGTTATGGAATACTATAGTTCTATTAGAAACCAGGAGGGATGGGAATTCAGGGAAGCCTGGAGGGATTTGCATGAACTGATGCTGAGTGAGATGAGCAGAATCAGAAGAACATTGTACACACCAACAGCAACATGGGGGTGATGACCAACCTTGATGGACTTGCTCATTCCATCAGTGCAACAATCAGGGACAATTTTAGGGTATCTGTATCCAAAGGAAGAATTAAAGGAGTTTAAACAAAGACCAAAGACTATTATCTTTATTTTTTTTTAAAAAAAAGGTATCTTAATATGTAATTTTGCTATCTCTTATATTATATTTTATTTTTTCCTTAAGGATATGATTTCTCTCTCAACACATTCAGTTTTGATCAATGTATAGTATGGAAACAATGTAAAGACTATCAGACTGCCTTGTGGGAGGTTGGGAGGAGGGAAGCAAGAATGGGGGGAAATTGTAAAATTCAAAAAACAATTTTAAAAAAGCAAAAACAACCATGGAGGCTGGAAACTTTTCTGCACAAGTAACAAAAAGGAAAGTGATGAGCTGAAGTATACAGAAAGACAAGTAAAGTAAACGACCTTGAATCCATGTCCTTTGTAGATTGACTAAAGAACCTAGGAATGTTCAATCAATCAATCCATATTGACATTAACTATCTTTCATATGCTGAGGACCATTATTAGTAATGGAAATACAAAGACAAAAATGAAATAATCCCTTCTCTCAAGGAGTGTGTATATTCAAATATGCTGAATAAAGGTGTATAGAATAAACAATATGAAAATGAGGTAGTTTCATAAGAGAAGGTTATGGAAGGAAGGTACTAGGAACAGGGACATCAGGAAGAATTGTGGATAGATACTTCAGCTGGGTCTTAAGAGAGAGATTCTATGAGATAGAGGTGAGGGAAATAAGAACATTCCAGATGTGAGAGACAACAGGTACAAGGATAAAGGAGTGGGAGAGGGAAAGTCATGTGTGAGCAAGAGAAAAGCCAATTTGGCTGGACTATAAAGATTAGGAAAGAGAGCATTATATCATGAATATGGAAAGGGACATCTACCCAGATAGCCCTAGAAAGTGTATTGCCAAGATAAATGAACTTATTCACAGCATTTAACATTTCTCCATTTGCTATAACCAATGTTTTCATGTATGGATGGTGCAGTTCTGGCTAGTAAAAGACTCTCTTTTTGGTATTGGCTATCAAGCTAAAATTAGCACAAGGAACAGAGAACTGATCCATACACAATTGCATCTCAGCCTCAGAGACTGCCCTGAATGCAGAACCATCTGTGAACAAAAAGTCAAACACTAATCCTCTCTTCACTTTGGTCCTGGCTTGTAGCTTTTTCAAGTTAAATAGTTTATCTTAAGTGTGAAAGATGATTTGATGTTTTTTCCATCCTCATTGAAAGTGTTTGATTACATGGAAAACATGTTAAAAAGTATGGAAGCAAGCTCAAGGCCTTGCTTCACTTCACTGGCGACTGGACAAACATCCTATCATCGTTCCTCATCCAGAACCCACCCAAGCATGCCATCTTGAAACTGGAATACAATAGTGATGAACTGCTGGCTGGCGGTCCAAATTTGCCATGATTTCCCCCAAACTCTCATGACAGATAGCAATAAAGGCTTCAGTCAGGTTTGACAGCTGTTCTATACAGAACTCTCTTCAGCTCTTGACATTTCTCCAGAAGTCATCTGTTAACGGTTCCACATCCCTTTCTAATTCCACAGTGACTCTTGGGTAGGTAACCTTCTTCCAAAAGATTAATCAGATGATTAAGGAGGACTCTGGTAAGGATCTTGCCAGCAAAGGCTGGGAGAGAGATCCCCAGGACATCCTGTTTTCTTCCTCCATAGAGAGGCATCCTTAAGCTCCTTGTGGATGACTTGCTTTTGCCATAGACTCTGGAAGTTTTAATCAACTTCTGTATAAGCAATGCCTTATAGAGAGCTGTCTGCTGTGATGGAGTCAGTACCAGGAACTTTACCATCTAAAAGAAACTCGAGAGCAACTGATTATGGTATGTGTAAGTCTTCTTTTTATTTGTTCTGACTCTGTTCCTGGCAAGTTTCAAATAATGCTTCCTCCCTCAGCCATTCTGTAATTTGGTGAAGATGAATAGTTCCATGCCTTCTTACACTTTGGTCTTATCTCAACTCAGCCTTCAACTTCCCAGGCTGCAAAGATAAATCAGATTTTTGTGTCTGCCTTGTACAGCAGCCCACACACTCACTGGATTGTGAACTGCTCTCTCCTGAGCTTCCCCTCTTCACCCCCCACCCACCAACCTGGATGCCTGTGCCAAAAAAGCCTAAACAGTACTGCAAATACAGGTGTGCCTGGGTTGACTTAGAGCATTCACTGGTGGGCTGTCTGGGCCAACAGCACCGAGGCAAGAAGGAACACTTGGGGACCCTTTGCACAAAATGGTTTGGCAGTATTTGTACTGGGGATACCAAGCTAGAGTGAGACACAGGGGGAATCATCTGGTTACCTCCCATTAGAAGGTTTGCAGATTGCTAGCATGCTTTCCAAGTCAAATCAGCAAGCATATACCCCAAATACTATGCTAACCGTCAGGGAGTACTGTACAAATTTCCTTCCAAAATAAGGAAGAATGATCACCAAAGGTACAATAGAAGAAAATGAATCCATTTTTATATCCACAGTTCAAAGACAGGAGACCAGAAAACATAACCCTAAAAGTGGTACCAAGGAGAAAGTAAAAATTGAATGGCAGATTTGTTTTTATAGTCTAATTTTCAAAATGACTGATTTTGTAGGGTTCTGAGAGGAACAAAAGAAGCAACAGAAATAGAAGGATTGAAATGAAAGAATGTTAGGGCTAGAAGTGACTGGAGAGATCATCTGGTCCAATCGATTTTAATTAACGTCCAGAGAGATAAGTGACTTACCCATGTCAAACAAACCAAATAAGAATGGGACCCAGACTAGAAGCCAGTTCTTCTGATTTTACTTGCTTTCATTAAATTAAATAACAAGTAAGCAGTCATTTGGGTGCTTATCCAAAGGAGATGCTTCCCCCATCAATCAGAAACTCATCTGCAACTAATGGATTTAGAGAGTTTCTTGAGGGCATGGAGAATTTAAGAGGACCAGGGTCACACTAGTATGACTTAGAGATGAGACCTGATTCTAAGCCTATAAAAATGGTTTAGAAAGCTTTATCTCATTTGCTCCTTAATATGTATAGGTCAGAGAAGTGAAGAGAATTGATTTTGGCATCTGGGTGCCAATCCCAACTCTCACACTTAATTATTTGTGTGACCTTGACCAATTTCTTACCTATCAGTGCCTCGGTTTCCTCATCTGTAAAATGAGGTGTTTAGAACAAAAGGCTTATGAAATCCCTTTTAGCTCTAAGAGCCTGTACCTGTGTGATCTTGGGGAAATCATTTAGCTTCATCAGTAAAATGAGGTTTTGAGATTAGATGATTCCAAAGGTCCCATCTAACTCATGGGTTATTAAACTGGAATCTATTACCCTAGTTTATTTTTTTATATTTTGGCAACTATATTTCAATTTAATTAATTTCTTCTTTAATCTTAAATACTTTATAGGTTAAGCTTCTAAAATCATGATTCCAACTTCATCAGACTGCCAAGAGGTCCAGAACACAAGAAAGATGAAGAACCCCTAGTTCTGATCCTGTGACCTTGGGGACGGTGAAGAACAGAAAAAAGGGTATGGCTTTTGGACCCAGAAAGCCTGGTTTCACATCTTCATTTTGATACTTACAACATTTGCAACTTGATGTGACTCAACTTCCCTGGGTGATTCCTCAACTATAAATTGAGAGATTTAGTCTAAATTTCCCTGCTATCTCTAGAGCTATGAGTCTAGAACCCTGTAATTGTGTAAACCCAAGAAAATCACTTCATCTCTCTGTAAAATGCTTATTCCTCAACTGAAAAATGGGGATGTGGGAAGATGGACTGGCTGAGCTCTAAGTTCCCTTCTAACCCTCAATTTTTGTTCCTAATCAAAGCTAATCCCTCTAACTGTGCCCCGATCCGATCCCTTCCTGCTTCCTTCACAAATCATTTGCCTGCCTGTGGCCGAGCCTCTTCTAACAAACAAAAGTAGGACCTGTCTGGGTCAGCGCTCTGCTGATATAACCCTTAGAGGCTATCCAGGATTTGCCATCATTATTCAGTCCTTTCAGTCACATCTAACTCCTCATGACCCCATTGCGGGGGGGGGAGTCATGGCAGAGACACTAGAGTGATTTGCCATTTCTTTCTCCAGCTCATTTGACAGATGAACAAACTGAGGAAGACAGAAATAAGTGACTTGTCCATGGTCACGCATCCAGTAAGTTTCTGAGGCCAGATTTGAACTAGGTCTTCCCAATTTCAGACCTGGAACTCAATCCATCGAGTAGACTCTATCCAGGGCTGCTACCATACTAAGAGGCATCCAGGGAGAACTCTTATTACATTAGAAAGTTCCCTAAAATATATGTTTAAAAAAAAGATTTATTCTAGAGTATTGCACATGGGAAACATTTAATAAATTTTTATTGAATTTATTATTTTCATTAGCCTCAGACACTTATTAGCTGTGTGACTCTGGGTAAATCCCTTAATCTGGTTTGCCTCAGTTTCCTCATCTGGAAATTGAACTGTAAAAGGAAATGGCAAACCACTCCATTATCCTTACCAAGAAACCCGGAGGGGGTTATGAAGAGTCAGACGTGTCTGAAAAACACAACTGAACAAATATTTAATATATTTAATGTAATGGTTTCTGAAAGACCCTTATTCATAGTCAAATCAGTCACTTTGGAGGAAGACCTTTCTATCTGGATAATTCCCTGGATCAGTTGATTAATTTCTATTATCAGGAGAATTAATAGCACCAATACTTGCCTACACACACACACACACACACACACACAGACACAAACAGGCACGCATGTTCAGAATCAAAATCTTCTCTCATTGACACCTAGTGCATTCTGCTCATAAGGCCACTTTCTATTTGCAGCCCTTTGCTAGCAATCAATTCCTAGCGACTAACAATTGCTAAATTGGGGTCATGGATGAGAACTTGGAAGGCAGAAGGCAATTTCTTTAAAATCTAAAAAGGGCTGATTGAAATGTAGAAAACAACCAGAAGCCTTTAGAAGCAGTACAGAAAAGAGGCTGGGGATACTGTTCTGCAAGTGAAAAAATAAAAGGGGAAACTGAGGCAACTAGAACAATGTTTTTCCATTTGAAATCAGATCTATAATTTCACTATTTTCCAGAACTCCCAGGAAGGAAATTCCTTTCACTAATGTGGATCAGTACCTTCTTTGCCAATTATAGCATTAGAGCAGGGAGTCTTAACTGTTTGGGATCATGCAGCCTTTGTCTGGTGATGTCTATATAGATAGCCCTTCACAGCTTCATCTTTTTAAGTACATAAAATAAAATATATGGAATTACCAAGGAAGCCAATTATATGGAAATAGTGAACAAAAAATATTAAGTTTCTGGATCTCAGGAGAGTTAGAGAGTTATCTGAGGATATCAAGGGGGCAAAATGACTTAGGATCATAGGAAGGACTTGAGGTATTCCTATCTCTAAGAATAGCTCTCTACCCATCGTGCCACAATGTTCCTCAGTCGTTTTAATTATTCAAGTAACTTTTAGCCCATTAAAATGTGTTTTTCTATAAAATATTCAGAAAAATAAGGTTAACATGGTAGGTTTGGGACTTCTCTAGACCTCAGTTTCTAATCTGTAAAATGGACATGATCATAGCATTCCTGGGTTCAAATGAAATAGAGCATTCAAAGAACATAGGAAACTTTAAGACACTACATAGAAATATCAGTTGTTATCATCATTATTGTCATCCAGGTATGTGTTTACCATCTCCACTTTATTTCCTATATGGAGCTAGTAATGAATTCAACAAAATTGGTGTCTGAATCTGCTGACACAGCATTTTCCCACTGGTAATTGTATTGTCTCTGAAGAATTCCCAGTAACAATGTAAGATTCATTCATGCACAGAAAAACTAGATTTACAATTACCCCAAACATACCTCCCACAGTGTTCAAATATTTTTCTCCACTAAAAAGTCAGTGATTTTTTTTCACTGAAGTGTATGCCCCCCCTTAAATTATATGATGCAATTCTTGCTGTTCCAATCTTACTAGTATTTTACTTTGCAACAAAAGCCCCATTTTGCATAAAATTTAAATAACTTTTTATAAAAATGGTTTATAAGACAAATCGCTCAAGGTCAGAACTGCTGCCGTCATCATAAACATTCATATACTGTTTTAAGGTTTACAAAGGCCTTTTTTGAGCAAAATGTAGAATGAGAAGTAATGGGATTTACAAGAAGGACCAAGACATGAGAAAGAACAAACTAAAAACCTCTCAAACTAATGAGTCACAGATGGCCAACCATGATCTCAGGGTTGAGAGGGACATCAGCAGTCATCAAATTCAGGGTGAACTGGAACAGAAATCTCCTCTGACAATATTTATGCTCAGTGACTGTCCAATTCTGATCAGAGGCTTCCTGCAATGGAGAAATGACTATCTTCCAAGATGATCTATTCTGCTGTGAGATAGCAGTCATTGTAGGGGAAGAAGTTTCCTTCCATTAAGCCACAATGTACCTCTCTCTGCTTCTGGTTATGACCTCCAGTCAAGCAGAATTGCCAGCCTTTCAAACTCATAAAGACAGCCCTCACTTCTCCCTGAGTTTTCTCTTCCAGTAGAAATTTCTCTAGTTTCTTTAATCACTGCCATCTGTCAGAGTCCAAAGCTATTCAATTTGTACTATACCTAATACATTGGTTGGGAAAGATTTTGGACTGGGAGAAGCTGAAAATACACAGTTGAGTAGTGGATTCTTTTATTAATATATTGATTTTAAATGATTCCAAGCAAAAAAAGAGTAAAACATTGTATACAGTACCCAAACATTCCCATCTGTTATCATAGAAAGCCAATTCTGCCAATACCCCATTACTAAAACTCAATTAAATAAGCAACAATCAGTGATTCTAGTAAGTGGGGGTTTCATGAGCTAATTCTGATTGTGTAAATCAATACCAACAACCTCTAAAATTAAAATGATGAGCGCAGCCACCCAAAGATGGAACAAAAAAGACAGAAAGTTATCCACGCTCTGATAAACATAGAGAGCTTCCCAGCACTCTCCTTCATCAGGTTACAAAACTGTTCATGTAAACTTGAAACTTACCTAGATCTGGTCATTTGGGGGGGGGGGGGGGGGAACCAGGATGAGTCTGGTGACTACCGATGCCACCTTGTGACTAAAGATGCATGGTATCTAAAATATTCACTGTTCTATATGAGTTTTTGTTTTATAAAATCTAGGGGCAGCTAGGTGGTGCAGTGGATAGAGCACTAGTTCTAGAGTCAGGAGCACCTAAATTTAAATTCAACCTCAGACACTTGATACTTAGCAGCTGTGTGACTTGGGCAAGTCACAACCCCATTGCCTAACAAAGAGGTAGGTAAAAAGCTTACCTTAGTTATGATACAAATCAGATCTCTAAAATCCTACATTTTGGTAAAACATTGTCAGGAATGGCTGACATTGACTTAAGGAGCTCTAAAGTTTGCAAGGCACTTTTTTTCTTAGGTTTTTGCAAGGCAAATGGGGTTAAGTGACTTGCCCAAGGCCACACAGCTAAGTAATCATTAAGTGTCTGAGGTCGGATTTGAACTCGGGTACTCCTGACTCCAGGGCCGGTGCTCTAACCACTGCACCATCTAGCTGCCTGCAAGGCACTTTTATCAACATGATTTTATTTGATCTTCACAACAACTCTACCAGAGGAGAGTAGATACTGCAGACATTATTATTCCTCTTTTTTCAGATGAGAAAAAAATGAGGTTTGGTCACACAGCTAGTAAGTATCAAAGACAATACTTTGAACCCATCACTCATCTGTAAAAGAGAGATAATATTAAAACATAAATGAAAACGGATGCATTCTAAGTCTAGTGCTTTTTAAATATTATTAAAATTATTAAAATTCATTATTAAAAATAAGGCTATATTCAAAATGTTACAAAAATAAGGTAAAAATAGCAGAAGCCTTGAGAGCATTTCCCTTGAGAAAGTGATAAGATGGCTGGCTATATTCTCAACTGATTCAGTACAACAAATATTTTTTGATCACCTGCACACAATAAAGCACTATGCCAGACATAAAGGTGTACAAAGATGACTACAACACTTTCCTAGCCTTCAAGGAGCTTATGATCTAGGAGAGAGAGGGGGAAAAAAATGACTAGACAAATAAATAGAATAAAAAAGTCAAATGTGAAAGAAGGCAAGAGAAATTGTAAATCCTATGACATTTTCAAAAGAGAAAGATTATGTCTGGTCAAAAAGAACAAGGAATATTTCATGCAAATGCAGAATCTGAGCAGGGTGACACATTCTGTCTCAAGCACCTCTAACATTTCTACCAATGTTCCAGATCATTTCTTTCCTTTTTCATAAAAAAAAAATACTTTTCCTATCAGTTAAATTTATTAACCTTATTTTGAAAACCCCTTTTCCTAGTAAATTCTGGATGGAAGGGTCCTTCCATAGAAAGAAAGCTGAGCAAATCAGCAACACACCACCAAGCATTTATTTAATATTTATTTCATGCCAACACTGTATTAAACGCAATCATGGTCATCCTTGTTTTTGTAATTACCCTCTCCCTCAAGTGTCACCCATCCATTACTTTAAAGGCTGGATTATAGTTACTAATTCTGAATGTTCTCTCTCTCCAAAATGATAAGTACATTTAAATGCCTGCTGAATCAAAATGAATTGAAATCTCAACAAATTTTCTCCAAAATAATTACTTTTGATTTTTTCTTAAAACGCAACTTTTCTAAGTTCAAAATTCTAAAACATAGATCTAAGAACTACCTTCATTTAGACCAAATGACACCATATACCTTACTAAGCTCAAAGGGAACATATGACCTGAATCATACAGGTCTATCCATACAAAAATGAGAAGAATTATATAATACCTAACCCATGACTGAGAGTATGGAGGAGAGATTTATTTTTATTTTTATTGATATTTTATTTTTCCAATGACATGCTAAGCATGTTTTTGTCACATTCATCCATTTGTATATTTATAAGATACAAAATTTTCTGCCACTCTACCTTTCCTACTCCTTCCCCTTGGCAATAGACAGTCTAATAAAAGCTGTAGATATATATATTTGTGTTCAACATATTCATACATTAGTCATTTCATCTAAGAGGAATCAGAACTGAGAGAAAAGAAAGAAAACCATGGGAAAGAAAGGGAAAAACAAGAGATGTTTTACAAAAAGTGAACATAGCATAAATTCAGATTCTATGGGTTTTTTTCTGGATGTAGATGACATGATCCACAACAGATCTCTCAGGATTCATCTAGATCTCTGAATTACTGAGAGAGCTGCATTCATCAAAAGTTGATCAACTCACAATATTGTTGTTAATGTGTACAATGTTCTCTTGGTTCACTCAGCATCAGTTCCTGTAATTCTTTCCATGCTTCTCTGGAGTTCGACCATTCATGGTTTCTTATAGAACAATAATACTTCATAACATTCATATACCATAACTTGTTCAGCCATTCTCCAATTGATGGCATCTCCTCCATTTCCAATTTTTTATCACAACAAAAAGAAATATTTTAACTATTTTTGAATATGTGGAACTTTTCCCATTTTATGATTTCTTTTAGATATAGGTCTATTAATGGTACTACTGAGTCAAAGGGTATGATCAGTTTTATTGCTCTTCGGGCAAAGTTCCAGCTTGAGAGATTTTAACCAAACAAAGTATAAAGAAGTTCACATAAAAAACAAAACAGATAACTTTCTGGTTTATACAAAATTTAAAAGTTTCTTCATGGATAAAACCAATGCATCTGGAATAACAAGAAAAACTGATGATGGGGTGGATGGGGAGGAGGGGAATCTTTGCATCAGATCTCTCTGAAAATAGTTTGATAGCAAGCTATTTAGAGTACAAATATAAATATAAGATTATTTGTCATTCCCCAATGGACAAATATTCAGAGAATATGAACAAATGGTACTCAAAAGAATTGTAACCTATTAGCAACCATTTGAAGAAATTTTCCAAATCATTCATAAGCAGAGAAATCTTCAAGCTTAATATATATTAAATTAGTAAAGATGATGAAAGAGGGTAATAATTTTGTAATAGCTTTTAAAAAAAACAGGCATGTTGGTACATTAGTGATAGAGTTGTGAATTGGTCCAACCATTCTGGAAATCTATTTGAAATTATAAGATGAAAGTAACTCAGCTGCTCCCTTGTGCAGGAGAAGCATATATATGAAAAAGATGATGTATAAATGAAATATAACTATTTTTTTAGGTTTTTGCAAGGCAAATGGGATTAAGTGGCTTGCCCAAGGCCACACAGCTAGGTAATTATTAAGTGTCTGAGACCGGATTTGAACCCAGGTACTCCTGACTCCAGGGCCGGTGCTTTATCCACTGTGCCACCTAGCCACCCCAAAATATAACTATTTTTTAAAGAACAAAATATAGATAAGACACAAATGTCAGATTTGTAGAAAATTAAATGAGATGTTATCTGAAACAATTTGTAATAACAATGGCTGGGACGGCTAGGTGTGTCACAGTGGATAGAGCACTGGCCCTGGAGTCAGGAGTACCTGAGTTCAAATCTGGCCTCAGACACTTAATAATTACCTAGCTGTGTGGTCTTGGGCAAGCCACTTAACCCCATTACCTTGCAAAAAAACCAAAAAAAAAAAAACAATGGCTGCATTTAGGGCAGCTAATTTGTGCATTAGACAGAGTGCCAGGCTTGGAATTAGGAAGACTCCGTCTACTTGAGTTCAAATTTGATCTCAGACCTTTACTAGTTATGTGACCTTGTATGTGCCTCTTAATCCTGTTGGCTGCGGTTTTCTCACCTGTAAAATGAGCTGAAGAGAAATAGCAAACCACTCCAATATCTCTGCCAAGAAAACCTCAAATGGAATCACAAAGAGTAAAACACAATTTAAAAAGTAACTCCCCAACAACAGTTACGTCAACTTGCTGGCAAGAAGTCACAAAACAGATATTATCCAAAACTTTACATTCCATTCCTCAGACCTCTGTTAAGGGTGGGGACTACGATAGGTGCCAAGAATACAAGATAAAAGTGAAATAGTCCCTGCCCTCAAGGAGCTTACCTTTTACTGAGAAAAAATAACCTGTACAAAGACTGTTCTTCCCTTCTACCTCAGTTCCTTCTCCTGGCTGGCCTGGTTTTCTTCAGGTCTCAGTTCAAACCTCATCTTCTTTATGAAGTCTTTCTCAGTCCTAGCTAATTATTATGACTTCTCTCTGTATTTATCTTGTTTATACACAGTCGTTTCCATGTTGTCTCCCCCTGCCATGAGATTGTGAGTTCTTTGAGAGCAGGGACTGTTTTTTGCCTTTCTTTGTTTTTTTTTCCAGGCCTTCATCCTCCATGGCATATGTGGGGAAGGAAATAACTGGGGGATTAGGAAAGGGTCCATGGAGGAAGGGAGCACCTGAACCATATTTTGAAAAATACTAGAACTTCGACACGGTAAGGAGGAAGACAAAACAGACCAAAAGGAGTGGGAAGGCAGGACATGAAGTATAATGGAAATGGATAGCATACCAGTTTCAATGAATGAAAACTAAAAGAGGAGAAATACTATAAAATAAACCTGGAACAGTAGGTGGGAGGCAGATTGTGGAAACTTTTAAATACCAGGTTGAGGATGGCAGTAATTAGGAAGCATGTGTTCCAAAAAAAGGTGATCCTGTCAAGTGGCAATGAGGTAGGCCAGGTGGGCAACCCAAAAAATAGACTGAAATGGACAGAATATAAGGGGATTTGGAGAGTGGTTTCTAGCATATTGGATAGCTCCTAGGTAGAGCTCTGTAGGAAAACATGGACATGAATAGAGCAAGGTCATAATATCACAGATATAAAGCTGAAAGGGACTTTTGAATTTAAGTTCATTCACTTAACAGATGAAGATAAGAAGGTTTAGATGGGCTGTCATTTGTACTGATTGTGGAAATCTAGCCCCCCGCCCCATTAGTGAGATCAAAGATTCTTTAAATGACAGAATGTACTTGAACTACAGAGGTATCTAAGGTATTGGATGGCCTGCCTCCTCTCCCCATAAAATGAATTAGTTCAGTTGGCAAAAAGAGAGCTATTATCAATCAATCTCAAATCTGATATTTTTATTTTTAAAATAGGTCTGAAACACAATAGCAACAAAAACAATCAATATTTATCTATTACTTTACATTTTGCAAAGCATTATACATATATCATCTCATTTAACCTCACAACAACACTGAGATGGATGTTATGATCAGGAAACTAAAGTTATTATAAGTTAAATGACTTGACTAGGGACACACAACTAGCAAGTATCTGAGATAGGATTCAAACTCAAGTCTTCCTGACTCCAAGTCCAGTAGTCTTATCCAATGTGCCTCTTTGTTACCTCAAAGGTGAACAATACTCGTCTTATAGACATTCTCACAAAGATTTCACTTGAAATGACATTCCAAAATGCACTCAATGTTCCACTGCACAATAATGTTAGGGTTGTGTAGCCTATAAAAGAGAATCCTGAAAAAGGCCAAGAAGCAGAGACTCTGAGAAATTACTAATTTACACACACACACACACACACACACACACACACACACACACACACACAGACACACAGAATCATAGAATCTTAAAGGCAGTTGGAACAGCAGGGGTACTTTAGTTCAATACACTCCAGATTTTGGACTCAGTATTCAGTGATCATAGGATCAAATGTCAGAAGGATCTAATTTAACCCTCTCGTTTTCCAGTTGAGAAATTGAACCCCAGAGAAGTTGATTTCCACCAAGGTCACCCAAGCAAAGTGGATACAGTGAGTCTCAGTGGAAAGAATGCTCATTCAACAAGTTATCAACAGCACAAAAAAAAAAAACCTTTGTTATGGTACATGGGACTGCACCGTTTCAGCTTATTGGATGCTACTTGCAAAAGGAGAAAATATATGTGACAGAATCCAGATTGCCAGCTCTGATCCAGCTATATGACCTCAAGCAAGGTCAGGTGTTAGAGTTTCCAATTTTCTCATCTATAAAATGAGAAATTGAGCTAAATTTTAGTGTCTCTCCTCCAAGCCTTAAAAAAAATAACATCTAATTTTGTCATGGACCTATCAGAAGACTGTGGGATGATTCTTTTGGGATATTCCTTCTAAGACAAGAATAAATGGAGTCAAATTCAGTCTCAGACATTTATTAGCTATATAATCCTGGTAGGCAAGTCATTTCACCACTATCTGCCTCAGTTTCCCCATCTGAAAAATGGGAATAATAAAATCACCTATCTTTCAAGGATGTTATGAGTATCAAATGAGGTAACAAGTATAAAGTGCTCAATAGTAACTCTTACTCTCATTATTTCATTCTTCTTCTTCTTAGTCTTATTATTAGAGATTATTTAGAGATTCTTTGAAAGAATTATGGAATATAAGAGGAAAAGGAGCCCAGAAATAATAGCAATACTTAATATTTATACAGTATTTTAAGCTTTGCAAGGCACTTTATAAATATAATCTCGTGATATCCTCACAACAACCCTGGGAGATGGATGTTATTATCTTCATAATGATCCGGAAACTGAGGTTATTATAAGTTACGTGACTTGACTAGGGGCACACAACTAGTAAGTGTCTGAGATAGGATTCAAACTCAAGTCTTCCTGACTCCAAGTCCAGTAGTCTTATCCAATGTGCTTCTGTGTTACCCCAAAGATGAACAATACTCATCTTATAGACTGAGATAGAAGTTAAGTGGTTTTTATCTTAGGCAGGATTTGAACTCCCTGACTTCAGATCTAGTGCTCTATCCCATAGCTAATCCAACCACCTAGTCAACTCATAGAGAAACAATTCTCTCTCCCATATGCTCAGCAAGTGTTTGGCTGTGTGAATCTGGCCCATTGCTGAAAGACCTCCACTGAGATACAGCTAATCGCTGTCCAAGGTGGGATTAAAATGTGGTCTGATAACAGGTGCAGCACTCTATCCGAGTGCCAAATAGGGATACATTTAATCATTGGGAGATCATTGCATACAATCAAGACTAAATACTATTCTTGGGGGAATAGCTTATCTTCCCTTCACAATATTCAGCTCCTATTGCAAAGTGGCACAATGGATAGAGTGAGATATTGGAGTCAAGAAGACCTAAGTTCAAATCCTGCCTCAGACATATGACTCTGGACAAAGTCACTTAAGCTCTCTCAGCCTCAGTTGCCCAATCTGTAAAATGGATATAATATTCTATATAATTATTAATTATGTGTAATATATTATATAATTATTAATCATATAAATCATATGATATAGTTAATACTATATTATCTGCATTAATAATTATATAATTATTCCTTTGTATATGTATATAATCATAATAATATATAATTTAATTTAATTAAGGTAGAATAACTCTTAAAGGTTTACAATACATGCTGTCTTTTTATCCTTATAGGATTTCAGTAAGGATAAAAAGACAGCATATACTGTAAACCTTTAAAGGTTATTCTACCTTAATTAAATCCAATTCATGTGCAAGACATCACATCCTCATGAAAACATTGGTCATCTTTGAGAACGAAGGACAAACAGCGAGAAGAACAAGAACAAATCTTTTTATCAAATCAGTCTGTGCCATCTACCCATTGCTTGACCCTGTAGAATCAGACAGAGAAAGGTTAAACCTTCTATATTGCTGTCCTTCAAATGCTTGGAAACAAGTATTATGATCTCCCTTACCCCAAATTCTCCTCATCTCCTGGATAAAAATTCTTATTTCCTTTCAACTGAACCTCATAGGAGAAATGTGAACCATACATGGTTGCCCTCAAGTGGGTTTACCCTCTGCCACTCACCCATCATGGCCTGAGTGACAGAAGTCTAGCTACCCCTAACAGAGTTTGAATTAATCAGCTGCAATCTTTCCAGAACAGCCTAATCAGGAGGAGTGACATTCTTGGGACTTCACTAATCAAACCACAGGGCAGAGAGATCATTGTGGTCCCAATGATCTCACCAAACCTGGCTAGGGTTTTCTCCTGATGCTTGAACTCCATCCAGCCTCCACTCTCACCTAGATGCAAAATCCCTCACCGCTGTGGCATCTGTTGTCAGCAGTGTACCGACTTGATTATAGATTCTCAGGGAAAAAAAAATTAAGCCCTTTTCTTGCTTGACTTGGGGTAAAAATGGTGCAGTGGGACACAATCACTCTTGTGATTTAAAAAGAATACCTTTGCTAAACAGTGAGTAGAATAACAAGGTGAAAGATACATGGTCTTATAAAATATTAATATTCTGTTAGATTTTTATCCCTTTTTCAGTACTAAATATGGCCAATAACCATACATGCTCTCCTTCTTTTAGTTACTGAGCAGGTGTGCAGGTAACTGGTTACCAAGACAACATATTGGCTAGGGATTAGAGCAGACACTTGTATAGGCATAACTCTGAATAATGCAAACCTCGTTAAGTGATACATTTTTCATCATTCTCATTGCATCAAGTCCTATACAATACTCTTTTTTAATTTAAGGTACATATCCCTATTAAGAGTCTTCAGAATGCCCTAGGGTCAGATATTCCTCTTTTGTTAAAAAAAATTAAAAACAGTGAAAACTCCAGAAATTCATTGTCTTCTTTTTCATCTAGGAGACAGAGCTACCAACCTGAACATCTGTTCAACACCCATTGTCATGTTTAGAAAGAATCATTACCAAATAGATCCAATAAGAAATGAAACATGATGGCATGTGTGAACTTTGTTAATGATTTATATGTCTACGGCTCCTGCAGGTAAGGAACTGTTTCATTCAGGTAATCCTATATACTCAATCAAAATTGGAAAAGTATCAAATGAATTGTTTTAGCTTTGGTTTTGTATCTTTCCAAAGACCTTGGAGTCCTGATGGAATCCACTCCCATTTTCTCAAAGAATGCATTTAAAGACACTTCTTAATTAATCAATAAGAAAGTATTAAGTACCAACTTTATGGCAGGCATTGAAGAATGAGAATTTGACCTGCCAGTTCATGGCCATGGGGGATTCTCAGGTGAAGAACTCCATCTACCAGTGCAGAGTAGATCACTTTTTCTGTAATCAAGGGGTTTAGAGAACTGTTTGGAGCATTGAGCAAAATACATGACTTCTCCAAGTCACACTGCAAAATATTTGTAGGAGAGATTGAACCCAAGACTGTGGGTTCTAACTTTGAGGCCAATGCTCTATCTCCTCTGTCATGTATCCTCTCTAGAACTGAGGATACACAGACAAAAAAAGAATAGTCCCTAGTTTCAAAAATCTTAAATCATTTTGGGAGATACAACACATAAGTAAATGAGTAAACATAAGTATTTTCATTTTGTGGGCCTTTCTTCTTCATCCTCTACAGCTCATGATATCGGTAATATTCTCCCTCATTTAAACCCATTTTGGTTTAAATATTAGTCTATTTTAGGACCATAATAACAATCAAAAGAAAGATGCTGCCAAGGAGAAAGACCAGATACCTCTGAATACTGAAAGCTGAAAAGGGGGAAAGGGAGGGAGGAGAAAGGAGAAGAAGGGAAGAAAGAAAGCAATTGAGGAGGAAATAGAAGGAAGGAAGTGAAGAAGGAAGGAAGCAAGGACGAAGAAGAGAGGGAAGAGAGTGGAAGAAGGAAGGAAAGAAGAAAGAGGAAAGAGAGGGAGGAAGGGAGGATGGAAGGATGAAGAGAAGGAAAAAGAGAGGGAGAAAAGAAGGATGGAAGTGAGGGAGAAAAGAGGGAGGAATGGTGAAAGGAAGGAAAGAAAAGGTTTTTTTAAAAAAGGACATAATTCACTCCCTTGAAAAATAGAAAAGGAAAGGGGATTTGGTCTTGAGAACAATTATATTTTCCTTTAATTTAGGATTAAATATAATACAGTTTCCTCATGAATGTTTTATCACAAATATTACTGGTATCTTTTCCCAAGTTTTCTAGAAAAAAAGAGAGCAAAACTCTATCACATTAATGAACTCAGAAAAAAATAACCTTATCTTTCATCACATTCTTTGGTAGCAAGATGATGCTTCAAAGTGTACAAAATTGCTTGCCTCAGAGAATTGAGCAGTAGATACCTACTTCTAACCTTGTGGCTTATTGGAGCTCAATGTGAAAATTTCATAAAATCTCAAACAGCTTTGTAACTGTGTCTATTATTTATGATTCGGCATCTTCAAATTTATCTAAAGTACACTTAACTTATTTTTCTTCATCTCTGAAAGTATACTGGAAGATATATGTATTGGGAGGAAGAGGAAGAGGAGGAGAAGAAAGAGAAAGAGAAAAGGGGGAGAGAGGAGGAGAAGGAGGAAGAGGAAAGGAAGGAGATGAGGGGGGTAACTCTTACCTCTTCTCCCATCCCCTTTTCAGGAAAAGATCACCAAGGAGAAAGAAAGTGCTGGGGGAAGAAAGGTGGGGACTGGGAGAGACTGTTTAATTTCTTGAAATAAGGGTTCCCTTCATATATATATGTATCAATGTATGTATTCAGAGACAGTATGCATGTGGGTATGTATATCAGAGTTATTGTAGGTTCAGTTCCAGACTACCACAATAAAGCAAATGCCACAATAAATTGAATCACACAAATTTTTCCCAGCATATATAAAAGTTGTTCACACTCTCCAATCATCTATTAAAGGTGCAATAATGTTGTCTTTTAAAAAATCTTAATTATATTCCTTAATTTAAAAATACTTTATTGCTTTAAAAAGTGCTAACCATCATCTGAGCCTTCAGCAAATCATAACCTTTTTGTTGGTAGAGAATCTCGCCTCAATGTAAATGGCTGTTGACTGAAGGTTGGGAGGGGCGGGGGGTGGGGCAGGTCTGTGGAAATTTCTTAAAATAAATCAATAGTGATTGACTCTTTGATTGGCTCTTCCTTTCATTTGAACACTTAGAGATCATTGTTGGGTTATGAATTGATGTGATTTCAATATTGTTGTATCTCAGGGAATAGCAAGGTACAGGAAGAAGGAGACAGAGAATGGCTTGTCACACTATCTTGTGTATGGGTGACTCATGACACTCCAAAACAATTACAATAATAGCATCAGAGATCACTGATCACAGATCACCATAACAGATATGATAATTACAAAAAAGATTGCGCTATTTAGATAATTACCATAATAGGACCCAAAGACATGATGTGAGCACAAGGTATTGGAAAAGTGGTACCAACAGACTAGCTCAACACAGAGTTGTCATAAATCTTCAATTTATAAAAATCTCAAGAACTGCAAAGTGCAATAAAGCAAAGCAAAATAAAATGAGATATGCCTGTCTACATATGTGAATATATTGATATGGATATGCATACAGGATTCTCCTTTTCTGTGACATAGATCCTTTTGACATTCTGCTAAAGTCTATAAACCCCTTGTCAGAATGTTTTTTAAATGCACGAAATACATAAAATTATAAAGGAAACAAATTATATTAAAATACAGTTTTCAAAATATTTTTTAAAAGAAAAAAATTAGTTCAAGACCCACTGGTTCATCTCTATGAAACCAATTGTGTTGAAATACAGTTATTGGGGCAGCTCGGTAGTGCAGTGGATAGAGCACCAGTCCTGGAGGCACAAAGACCTGAGTTCAAACATGACCTCAGATATTTAATAATTACCTAGCTGTGTGAGCAAGTCACTTAACCCCACTGCCTTGCCAATAAATAAATACCCCCCCAAATTAAATATAGTTATTAAAATATATTTTTAAAAAGAAAAATATTTAGTTCAAGGTCCACAGGTTCACCTCTATGAAAGCCAAATAAGAATTGGGTTGAATCCTAACCTTAATCAAGTCCCTTAAGCTCTCCTCATCTGTAAAATGGGAGCAATAATAGCATCTATTTCCCACAGTTGCTGTGAGGAACAAAAGAGATATTTATATGTGGGAACTACTTTGAAGAATTTAAAGTTTTACATAAAGACTAGCCTTTATTTAGTAAGTTAGTTGATTGTTTGGTTTATTTTTAGTCCAGGAAATAAAACAAGCATTTCCACAAGACAGCACAATAAAAAATGATGTTTGTGCATGAAACTACAAATCCATCATGTATGACTTGCTATTCCTCCAAATATCCAATAAAGTTATCATGTTAATTTCTTTTTTTCCACCTTTTTCTTCCTTTATTCCATCATCCTAGAGATGTCTACCATTAGACACAAATAGGTATGTGTCTATGGGTGTGGGTGTATTCATGTATGTGGATACACATGTATGTATAGATATATTTAAAACTATAAATACTTCTATTTATCACTGTTAGCTATTATTATCATCATTGCCACCACCATCATCATCATCATTTTTCATCTTTTTGGGTCCAAGATTGGAGCTTGTGGTAAGCATCCACAGCATAAACTTCTCAAAAAAAGGACAAATTGAAACTCAAATGCTGAGAAGTGTCATGATTCATTCAGTATCCATTCATTCATCAAGAATACATTCATTATCTCCTTAATCATAATCATCAATGCCCCAGTTCCAAAAATCAATAAAATTGCGGCAGTCCACAGGTTCTATTCCAGGGATACAATGGAAGGAAAAAAAAATCTACTTCATGTTCTCAAAGAGTTTATTGTCTTTTATACACAAATAGGTGATTGCAAAATATAGAGAGAATAGATGCCAAAATGTACTCAGTCCTTTCTCTGCCACCAATCAGTCATAATACACCCAGTTCCTGCCTATGAGAATCTTTGCTACATTTTTCAGAGTGAAAAGGAGATTTCAAGGTTCTAGAATACGAAGTCTTTGAGGTTATTTTCTGAGGGAAAACTGAGGAACCATCAGTTACTGGATACCTCCGACCTGAGTCTATCTGCCAAAGTATTCTGTTAAAATGAAAAATGTCGTCCTGTCAACCTTTCTTTATTGAAGTCGACTGAGATTCTCCCTTAAATTGTTTCTCTGGAGAAAACTAACCACCTCTTCCCCCTTCCCCCCTTTTAACCATTACAAGTACTAGCTGCAGGACTTGAGTCTTGTTTTCATCAAGTTATGAGAAATTCCTCATAAATCCCTTCACAGGCAAATCAAACATGTCAAAAAAATCAACTGTGCTCTTCATGCTGGTTCTGAAGAATTAGAACTCTTCACAGAAACCTAGATTATACAAAGATATACATGTGACATCTAGATATATGTCCCACAGAGTAGTCAGTCACGATAATACCCTCCAAAACATTAATTCCCTAAGACTGAAATCACATAGTTTGGCATATTCTTAGCTGAAAAAGGTTCTCTCGGAAATCAGCCAATTGTCTTCAGAAATTAACAGAAAATCAGAGGGGAGAAAAATGGGTTCTCTATAGACATGTTTTCTCTCATAAAATTTTATAAAGGAACCCAGTGAATTACAAACTAGAGCCAAGTGTTCTAATTTCAAAAAATGTGTAAACACTCTGTCTTGTATTAAATACAAGTTTGCTTTTCTTGAATATACAATGTCGATGCAACACAGTTGAAAATTGGCAGTTTTTGAAAGACAGTGCTAAGCCTGTACTTTTATAAGCAATTAAAAATAAAACAGCAATAATGAAAACGTCGGGGGACAGCAAAATGAATTCACCATTTTCTCCTGACATTTCAGATTGCTAATCATCCTTTTCTCCTCTTTTTCTGGTGCTACAAATGTTTACATGATTGACTAAGGGCTGTATTAGAGTTAGTTCATTTGTTTCATCCAACAACCTGGAAAAGTCTCACTATTGCAGAAAAGTCTGAACTAATTAAATGGTATGCACCCTTCTTCATAAATAATGCTATCAATGCAATTTCCCCAACCATTCCAATGGCATAAAATTTCAATTCACTAAGTAAATGTCATTCCATTTTCAGATATATTTGCTAAAAGTTTCAGAATCATCATGGATGTGCAGGTTGTTACAGGAGCATGTTTGCATGCAACATGCCAGAGGTAGAATATAATAAGCTCCTTGAGAACAGGGTCTTCACCCTTCTTTTTTTTTCTTTTTCTTTTTATCTTGGTAAGAGCTCTCTTCACCCAGTGTCTAGTACAATTTCTAAAGCATAGCAAACACTAAATAAATGCTTGCTGTATTGATCTAAACTTATGATTACTATAGAAATATTTTTGGATTTCTAACATGGACACATTTTAAATTTAAATCATGTGACTTCCAGTACATTACACAAAATAGAAATATGTTTAATGTTTATTGAATTGAATGAATGAATTTCCTTTCATTCATTTGGCAATGATGTCTTCAATTTGTACAAATCTGGAACTAAACAGAGAGAAGATTGGGTGATTATGGAATAAGTTGTGTTCTATAAATAATCTTTACATAAATAATTCCCCTACCCTGCCCCAACTCAGATAATTAAAATGTAAAATTAATCAAAATCCATGATCCCATGAAAGTAAATATTTATTGAATATCTATGATGTCCAACTGAGGACTTAGTCATACCCCTGAGTTCCATGGACCATTCAACCGCAAGGGGAGGATGCACTGCCTGGCTCACATGAATGGGTGGGAGGTTTGTTCTGAGAGTTAGGAGAAATTTCTCCGAACAGGCCAAGAGGCTTAGGGGGTTTTAACCAGCAGCCCACACTGCCAAGCAATGAATAATATCACATTAAAAATGAAATTAATTGACTTCTAACAGGAAATTACTTCTAGCAGATAAGAGAATCATTCCTGAATCAGTTGCTCACACACAGTCACATCACCAACTTGTTAGAACAAAGGTCAGATATAGCATAAAGTTTGAAGAAATATTGAAAATGGGGGGGGGATATGGAATGCAACTAAAATAATTCTAACCTGACTTATTTAAATAAGCCCCTGATGTAAAAGAATGGAAAATGGATGGAGGAAAGGACATTGACACAATATAAAAGTTAAATATAGATACTTAATTGATATAAGTCAAATGTAATACTACTATAACCACTAAACAAACAACTAACCAACCTGTCTCACAGAGATATAGGACAACCAAAGGAATCAATAATCCAGAGAATAAATCCATTAGTAATGTCTTATAATGAAGGATGATAGAAAATTAAGAGTAATTTTTTCCTCAAAAAAGAGCAAAAAATCAGTGGGTAGCTAGTCAGTACAGTGAGTAGAATTCAAGGTTAGCATCAGGAACATTAGAGTTCAAATCCAGACTCAAACATTTAGTAGCTGTATTAGACTGGGCAAGTCACACAACCTCTCAGTTTCCTCATTCATGAAATAGGGATAATACCCTGGCATCTATGTCCCAGGGTTATTGCAAGGATCAAATGGAATCAAGTTGGCTGAGTCAATCCTTTGAACAAAATAAATGCTATATATGTTGACAATAATATTAGTGGAGGAAGTAAAGTGTCAAATAGTTTTTTAATCAAAGGATGAAATCCAAAATAAAACAAATGAAAGATATAAAAAACTGAAAAGATTTTTATAGCAAACTTTGCATCATCACAGGAAGTGAATTCCCTACATTTGTATTCTGGCATCAAAACATAGCTCCAGACAGAATCAGAGGAAGTGAAAATTGTATTGAAGAAAATAAAGATGGATAAAACAGCAATTTTAGGTCAAATATACACAAAAGAGCTTTATGTTACAGGTGAACGTGTTGGATATACTGAGGAACAGATTCTCAAGTTTATGAAGAAAGGGAAGATGCCCATAAAATAATAAAAATCCAGAATTTAGTCTCACCACCCAAGAGCCAAAACCATGTGGACATCTACCTACCTCCATACCTACTTCTTCATCTTTTTAAAAATGGATTTGTGTTTTCACTGGACTAGACAGCATCCTCTGCAAATGAAGATCCATTATTTCACAACTTGTAGTGACAAGAGTAACCTGGAACTCTGAGGGCAAATGTGCTAAGGTCACATAGCCAGTATATGTCAAAGTTAGGACTTGAAGCCAAGTCTTCCTGACTCTCAAACCAGCTCTTTATTCATTTGACATTTACTCTCTCCCCATATACTTAAAAGATTTACTAGCCCAAGGTCACATTAGCAATAAATAGTCAAGATGGGATTGGCACAGAAGTCTCCAGAACAGAAGTCTCCAGATGCTAAATCCAACAACATCATACTGAGAATATATTATCTTTTTTCAAAAGCATAATCACATATGTATATGTTAATCCTCTACCAGACTCTTCTTTTTAATCCCCCATCATGTTCTACAGGTCATTATTAACCATGGGGATCAGGAAAGGCTTCGTGAAGAAAGGAATATTTCATAGACTCCTGGAATTTAGAACTAGAGGCTTCATTCCCAAACTCTTTTTTTTTGGCAAGGTTAAGTGACTTGCCCAAGGTCACACAGCTAGTAAGTATCAAGTGTCTGAGTTCAGATTTGAATTCAGGTCCTCCTAACTTCAGGACTGGTGCTCTTTCCACTGAGCCATCTAGCTGCCCCCCAGCTAAATAACAAAGGATACATGTCAACATCATCATCATCATCACCATGTTCTACAGGTCATCCTAGGACATCAAGGTCAATACCAGCAAAATGTGTGCTTTGAAAGAATCTATCAAACCCAAGCCTCAAGTCTGGGTTGGTAATGGACTCGCTGTGTATCCCTATCTGAGAATCTGCGTTGTTGCTGCTTGTCCTTCATTCTGGAGGAAGGCCATGACGTCAGAGAGGTGATGTCACGACAAGCATGAGAATTAGATTTGAATAAGAGTGGGGCTATGCTAAGTCACCAACCTCATATTTCCTCCAGTCTTCTGAGTCCAATGGTCAGATAGGAATCAGGACAACTGGAGATGACCCTGAATATGAGGCAATCAGAAATACGTGACTTGCCCAAGGTCACAGAGCTAGAAAATATCAAATGTCTAAGATCAATTTAAACTCAGGTCCTCCTGCCTTCAGGAGCAGTGCTTTAACCACGGTGGCACCTAGCTGTAACTCTCAGTTCTTTTTTTTTGGCAAGACAAGTTGAGTCATTGCATTATTAAGTGTCTGAGGTCAGATCTGAACTCAGGTCCTCCCGACTCCAGGGTTGGTGTCCTATCCATTGTGCCACCTAGCTGCCCTCAACTTTCAGTTCTAACAAAGACGACATTGCTCAAAATACTTTCATGATTCTTTTGTTAAAGAAACAACACTCATTTCAAATCATATTTTTCAACATTGAAAATTTTTTTAAAGTTATTGGATTTTAGAGAAAAATTATAATTGCGATTGAAGTTTTGTCTCTCTGGCTACTATTTCCTAGGCAGGAAAAAAGTGCTGCAATTTAAATTCTGGTCTCCTGTGTCATACAAGGTACACAGTTTTCTCTAGTAATACTTAGGTAAGGAAGGAGCTCATAGCTATTTTGTAGAGAGAATTATTCATTCCCCACTGGACTTTGGCTCCATCTTTACCTAAAAGTTTTATGATGAGCTCATGTATATCTGCATGCCTCAGAAGTCTCACTTTGTTGTCAATTTTCCCTCCAGGATGTATAAAATGCACATACATTTGTCCCCCTAGAAAGGGGACCTATCAAAACTAAAAGTTGTATTCTCCCATGTAAAATGATCCATCATCTTCCATAATTCTCTCTTGGTCAAGGGAAGGCAGCAGAGCTGAGACTCCAGGATACACAGAACTCCGTTTGGGTGTTCCCTTGTCAGTTGAGCAAATTTTCCTTTTGTTAAAGGGTTTTGATGCTGCTGCAATTTCTTCTGTGGCTACAGCTATGGCTGATATGAAGATTTGTCATTATGGTGTGTTTCTTTTCCTTCTCACCCACATGAAGGTCAGTACTACATTCACATCATGTAATTGGATCTGAAATACAAGGTCATGTTTTAAAAGGTGAGCAGGTTAATAAACCGGGCACCCTCTGTTTGAGAAAGGAAACAGGCTATGATTACTTGTAATTGGGATTGCTTAATTAAGTATTTCTTTGTCAGTGTTTTTGTGCCAGTGTATTTGGCAGGGTGTAATGATATTCTCTGTACATTTTTATTTTCTTTTCTTTTCTTGACCTTTTATTATTGCCTTAGGTGGATGCCTCCCCTAATCACTTGAACAACAGCAGAGTAAGCCCAGGTGCAGCGCTGATCTGGCTTACAATTAGAAGCCAGGCCCCAGGATTCCATAGACCCCTGCCTTAACCATCAGAAGTGACCATGAACTCACCATCTGCACTGCCATTAATGGCCATATCTACCTTGGACTCTCTCTCTCTCTCTCTCTCTCTCTCTCTCTCTCTCTCTCACACACACACACACACACACACACACACATACACACACACATGTACATATACATACACACACACACACACACACACACAAACACACACTTCCTGCACAGGGGTTGAGAATCAAATGAACATTTCTGTGGTCACTATGAGGGACCTAACAATACACTGTTTTACTAAGAATATACTCAGCAAGATACTGAGTAATACACCTGCTCTATTAAGAATTCCTATGAACCCTTAGTCAGAAACTTAATTCCCTGGCTATAATATTCTCTCTCATACTCATCTATATCAGCTTCATCCTTTGCATACGTCTATTCTGTTTTCCCTGCTCCACTATTGTGTTCTCTGAATTTCCAATTCTATTTTCAACAATATAGCTCTGTCCCCTTTATTGTCCCTGAAATTACTTTGTAGACATTTCTACTTGATTTTCTTTGTATATAACATGACTAATTTGGAAATATGTTTAACATAGTTATATATGTGTAATCTATATTAGATTGCTTTCTGTCAGGGGGGTGGGGAAGGAAGGGAGAAAAATGTAAAATTCAAAACCTTACAGGAAATGATTATTGAAAACTATATTTGCATGTAGTTGGAAAATAAATTTTATAAGGAAATTTCTAGGTACATGCCATTTCCAGCCAATAATAAAAAAAAGGCACTACTCTATACTAAAAAGAGCTCAGAGGACTCAGACGACCTGGGGGTTCAAATCTTGTCTGTAATAATTATAACTTGTTTGATCTTGGGTGAGTCACAACTTCCTGGTGCCCAGTTTCCTCACCCACAAAAAAGTGGTGGAATTGGATAACTTCTCAGGTCACTTCTAGCTCTAGATCTGTTTAGATCCTTTTGTGCTTAGAATCTAAGTTCCTTGAAGACAGGCATTATTGCAATTTTTAATTTTGAATCCTCCAAGATTGGCCCAATAACTGGTTAATAAAGCTTTAGCAAATTGAACTGAATTATGAATATATGATCATAGGAATACATGATGGTAATATGGAAATATAATAATATTTGACATTTCTAAATCACTCTAAAGTTTACAAAATGCTTTATATTCATCTTTTTATTTGCGCCTCTCAAAAGGGCTGTGAGACAGATAGAAGTGTTACTGAGCTAATTTCCAAGATGAACCAACTAAAGTGATGGGATGTTCCTCATGATGGAAGAGAAGGGGACGGGGAAGGGGGAGGGGAAGGGGAGGGGGAGGGGGAGGGAGAGGAGGAGGGGAGGGGAAGAGGGAGAGAAGGAAAAGAAAGATCTTCCTCCCAACTCCAGATTCAATGATCCATCTACTTTGCTACCCAGTCAACTCTATGATAATTTGACTATACTTTCATCAGACTGACACAGTGAAATCTAATAGACAAATGGGCAGAATTACAGACTTTGAGAGTTGGGAGGGATGCCATCTGGTTCCATCTGCAATCAAACAAGACTTCTACCCCAAAAGAATCCCACCAGTCTGGTCTCTAGTGAGAGGGAACCTGGGTCAAACAAAACCACATTTAGCCAGCTCTCACTATTAAGAAGTTACAAGCACAGAAAAGACTTGCATTTGACTCCTGCCTAAAATATTATATGACCCTGGACAAGTCAAAACCTCTCTCAGCAGATGAAATTATAAACAAAATGCTCTGTATAACTTAAAGAACTACATCATTGCTATTTTTAGTGTTGTTATTCTTCTACTATTTTTAAAAGATAAGTGAATTTGTCCTTTGTAGAAAGGTGGTCTTTTTATAAATGCAAAATAGTATATGTAGAAAGATTTGGAGCCAAGAGAGAGCCCAGTCTCATCTCCCAGTTCTGACACTAATTAGCTATATGATTTCAGGCAAGTCTATTGACCCCTCTAAGTTCCATTTCCTCATCTGCAAAATGGAGGTAATAATACCCATCAAATTTACCTGACCCTAAGGCCTAAATGACATAATTTCTATAAAATGTTTTGCAAACTCTACACTGCTATATTTATATCACTTAATATCATTATTATTATAATCACTACATTTTCTCACCTTTTTTCAGGGGGGTTGGGATAGAAATGGTGTTGAAATAAGTTGCTATGCCTATATTTTTCTGTTTTTCTTTGATGTTGTGGGGCCTAACTCTCTTGATAATAAAAATTATCAGTTGTTTTGCACCTTGTATTCTCAGGAAAAATTCTTAGAGCATTAACAGGTTAAATGATTTTCCCATATATGTTGAGAGCAGGACTTGAATTCATGTCCTTCTGACTCTGAAGCCAGGTCCTTAACTATCATATCTTGCTGCCATTGATGATGATAATGAATCAATGCCATTAGGAAAAATGGCATTGTGGGTAAAGGATAGAATCTGGAGACAGGAAGATCTGAGTTCCAATCCACTCTCAGATATAAGTTATTTAACCCTAAGCAAGTAATTCAGCCTCAGTTTCTTCATTTAAAAAATGAAGAAAATATTGACATCTGCTTCCCAAAGTTGCTGTGAGCATAATATAAGATACATTCTATATATGTGTATATATATGTATTTTAAATTATATATATAATTATAGATATAATGTATCTTATCTTATTTAATATTATTTTTATATTATATATATAATTGTATTATGATAATATGGGGTTATATTTAAGTGCTTTGCAAGCCTTAAAATGCAAGCTTTTTATTTTTTAATCATGCAAATGAAGATTTGTAGTAGGGGAACTGGTTTTTAAATGACACACCAATTATCTATTCTCTTTCAAAAAATGTCAGAATGAGAGATAGAGAACATCATTCAAAACAAACTAGATAATTTTGGCTACATTAAATTAAAAAGCTTTTGCACAGACAAAACCACTGTAACCAAGATCAAAAGAAATGTAGTAAATTGGGAAACAATTTTTCCAACTAGTATTTCTGACAAAAGACTAGTTTCTAAAATATACAGAGAACTGAGTCAAATTTAAAAAAAAAAACAACCATTACCCAATTGACAAATGATCAAAGGATATGTAAAGGCGATTTACAGCTGAGGAAATCAAAGGAATCCATAGTCATGTGAAAAATTGCTCCAAATCACTACTTATTAGAGAAATGCAAATTAAAGCTTCTCTGAGGTACCACCTCACACCTCTCAGACTGGCCAATATGACCAGAAAGGACAATGATCAACGTTGGAAGGGCTGTGGGAAATGTAGAACACTAATATATTGTTGGTGAAGCTGTGAACTCATCCAACCTTTCTGGAAAGCAATTTGGTATTATGCCCAATGGGCAATGAAAATATGCATACCCTTTGACCCAGCAATACCACTGCTGGGTCTATACCCTGAAGAGAGGATAAAAAAGGGCAAAAACATCACTTTTACAAAAATATTTATAGCATCCCTGTTTGTGGTGGCAAAGAATTGGAAATTAAGTGAATGTCCTTTAATGGGGGGGGGGGGCTTAACAAACTGTGATATATGTATGTCATGGAACACTATTGCTCTATTAGAAACCAGGAGGGATGAGAATTCAGGGAAACCTGGAAAGATTTGCATGAATTGATGCTGAGCGAGATGAGCAGAACCAGAATAATACTGTGCACCCTAACAGCAACATGGGGGTGATGAGCAACCCTGATGGAAGTGCTCATTCCACCAGTGCAACAGTCAGGGACAATTTGGGGCTTTCTGCAAAGGAGAATATCATCTGTATCCAGAGAAAGAATTATGGACTTTGAACAAAGACCAAAGACTACTACTGTGAAATTGTGTGTGGGAGGGAATGGGGAGGCTAGGTGGTGCAGTAGATAAAGCACCGGCCCTGGAGTCAGGAGTACCGGGTTCGAATCCAGCCTCAGACAATTAATAATTACCTAGCTGTGTGGCCTTGGGCAAGCCACTTAAACCCCATTTGCCTTGCAAAAACCTAAACAAAACAAACAAACAAAAAGAAATTGGGGGGAAGCATTATATTATTATGTAATTTTACTATCTCAAACTTTATTTTTCTTCCTTAGGAATATGATTTCTCTGTCATCACATTCAACTGAGATCAAGGTATAACATGGAACCAATGAAAACAGTAACAGAATGCCTTCTGTGGGGGGTGGGGGAAGGAAGCAAGAATGGGGGGGGAAATTGTAAAACTCAAAATAAATAAACTCTTTCTTTAAAAAAAAACACTGGGGGCAGCTAAGTGGCACAGTGGATAGAGCACCAGCCCTGGAGTCAGGAGTACCTGGGTTCAAATCTGGTCTCAGACACTTAATAATTACCTAGCTGTGTGGCCTTGGGCAAGCCACTCAACCCCATTGCCTTGCAAAAACAAAAAATAAAAATAAAAATAAAAAAATACTAATAGAATGACGTCTGTGGGGGGGTAGGGGGAAAGAAGCAAGAATGGGGGGGGGGGGATTGTAAAACTCAAAATAAATAAACTACTTCTTTAAAAAAAATACTAGAGTGAATTTCCATGTTTCCATCTCTATTCTCTGAGACTTAAGTGATTTGTCCAGGGTCACACAGCTGGCAAGTATCTGAGGTCACATTTGAACTTAGGTCCTCATGAAGTGAGAGTTAGCACACTATCCATTATGCTGCCTCAATTAGCACCATTCTTTAATTTATTTTTCTACCAATTTTATATTTCTTCCTCTTCTGAGGACTTGTGAGGTATCAGTTAGATCAATGTAGCCCAAATTATGCTTCAGACCACCAAAATTTTAAAATTCACTAATGTTCTTAAAATTATATGAACATATGAGCAAGAAATTAAGGAGAGGAGAGGAGAGAGAGAGAGAGAGAGAGAGAGAGAGAGAGAGAGAGAGAGAGAGAGATAGAGAGAGAGGAGAGAGCTTAGAGATAGATGTTAGAGGGGCACCTAGGTGGTGCAGTGGATAGAGCACTGGCCTTGGAGTCAGGAGTACCTGAGTTCAAATCCGACCTCAGACACTTAATTCCTAACTGTGTGACCTTGGGCAAGTCACTTAACCCCACTGCCTTGCAAAAGCAGAGAGAGAGAGAGAGAGAGGTTAGCTAGGACAACAGAAAGAAAAAATGGATAGATATAAATTACAAGATCATTATTACATATAAATTATATGCATATATTGAATTTCAAAAGGGATAAAATTATTGTTAAAGCTTTTACTCCCTATATCACTAATATACCTATTTGATTAATAACCATACTATTTATGCTTAAAATAAATAGTCAGAAATTATTTAAGTACAAATGCATAATGTTTTTAGAGAATACACATGATCACAAAAATAACAAAACTGGAAAGCAATCACCATGCTTTTTGCTGTTTTTTTTCAGGTTCCATTCCTTCCCCCCCACCCCATCTTTGGAGCTCAACTCTAACTGAACAACCAGAAATTAGGACCAGAAAGCAGCTTTTATTTAAGGATTGTTAAAAAATAAAAAAATATATATTTCTGGCCACAATTCAAAAACACAGACTTTGGTAAAGGATGCTTCTATTACTAAATACTTTAAAAATATTTTTAAATATTTTACTTCAAGAGACCTTTATTCAAAAAAAGATCTATGAGTTTCTTTCCTAACCCTCAATACTCTGTTGAGCAAGCTGCCTTGGCCCAGTGGTTCTGTCTCCTAATGCATTTCCACAAAGGCCACTGACATCTTGACAAGCTTTCCTCTACCCCAGTTCAAACAACCAAACCAGTGTTTGAATAACCTGAATTATTTCAGGGGTGGAGGTGGGGGTTTGGTCAAAATCTCTTCATCTCAAATGAACAAAAAGTTCCACTTAAGTTTTTATATTGTCCTTCTAAGGCAAATCTGATGCATATGATTAATGGTTAGAACTTCAAACAAAACCACCAACTCCCTTTGCCTTTTACTACTCATTATTAAACCACCCTCAGATTTCATAAGAAGTTAAGTTAATAAAAAAAAATTTCAAGACCTGAAAGAATTGTGATTTCCTTAGTTTGGATACCTCCTCAAACAGTGAATCATCCCCTATCTGTCTCAGCAGAGTCTTCAAAAGTTGATATGGTTGAAAAATTCAGCCTCCAGTCGCTAACCTAAGATTAAGTCTTTCAGAATATACGTAAGCTGCTCCCCACTCCCCAAGTAGGTACTAATCACCAGGGCTGGTATTCAAAGCCTTTTCCAGTTGACCTTTCTGGGATTATCATATATCATTGTTGTAGAATTATATTTTTTTTCAGTCATGCTGACTTTTCATGACTCTATTAGGGGTTTTCTTGGCTAAGATACTGGAGTGGTTTGCCATTTCCTCCTCTGACTCATTTTATAGATGAAAAACTGAGGCAAACAGGGTTAAGTGACCTGCCCAGGGTCACCCAACTAGTAAATGTCTGAGGCCAGAACTCTACACAGGATGCTTTCCTCAAGTCACAGTTCAAAACACCCAGATCAGGGACCACAAAATGTGAGAAGCTGTGTAGGGTTGATAGGGCACAGCCCAAATTGCTGGGGTGGATGCCACCAGGAGAGTGAGCAGTGGAACCAGAGAAGAGCTGAGCAGGTATAGGGGAAAGTCTGAAGATTTTCCTATAACCAATGTGCATCATTCTTGATTGTCATTGAATCACAGGTATCACCTAGAGAGTCTGGTGTAATAACTTCCTATTTGCTAAAATACAGTTAATTTGCTTTTAGGCTACATATATGCTCACCAGGTCTGTTGCCTCAGATGCTTTTCTAGAATAAAGTATGCATGATATATTGGCTTCTGAACATGAGTGCCTACAGTTGTATGGATACATCCTAAGGCTTTTACATTAAAAAAAAATGTTTCTCATTTTTATGTCAATTTGAATGCTCTCTCTAACAATAAAGATTGCAACCCATTCATGTCTTCCCATCCCTTGCAACCTTTGTCCAAATCCTCCCATAAGTTCCTCGTAGGGCAACCACCCAACATTGGGCAGAACAGCCTTTTTATAGCCTACTTCTTCTCCAGTTTGCTATTCAATTAGCTTTCATTCCTCCCTGGAGTGCTATGTGCTGAAGCTCTGCCTCATGTTCTCCTGCCATTTGAAGGATACCCATGGGGCACCGGGTTGCTCCCTCACTCTTGCCGCAAGACCAACATCTTTCTCCCTCACACTTTCCCTGATGACATTTTTTCCCAATTCTTTGGATGTGCATATTATGAGAAAAACACCATGTTTTAACCTCGTAGTAAGTGGACTAACATTGTCAAAATGTTCCAAACTCTAGGCATTTTAGATCTTGCCATGTTTCTGAAAAGTGCAGAGGATATATATATCACATTCTTCTGATTTGTTTCATACAGGGCTAAAGTCAGTGAATTTTCAAATGGTTATTAAGTGCTTATTCTGTACCATAAACTATGATAAACTCTGGGACACAAAGAAAGTCAAAAACAAGTCAACCAGTGGACTGGATCATGGAGTCCATGCAAGTCTTCATCATTTCTGTCCAGAACACCAACCCCAGACTACTATCCCCAGAACCCCACCCCGCAACGTACCTAAGAAGTCTACATTTTAACAGAATGCTAAGGTCTGAGAAGGATATATATATATTCAGCTTCTGACTCCAAAAGAAAGAGTGGGTCATGCTCTCCATTTTGTTCAGCTCCAGGATGGAGAATTTTCATACGGTGATTTACAATTTGTTCAGCTTCAGGTAACTCTCCCATAATTGGCCATAAAGTAATGGAAAACACAGTCTATTCCATTTCATCGTTCCCGTCCATGTCCACATTGCAAGTCTAAATAAGACCGGACAAAAAGGCAGGAGCATAATTGTAAATATCACTCTCCAGGTGAACAAACTCAGAGTTAATGGAGCCCAAAGGGCCTCTTTCAAGCTTTTGTGTCTGTTTTTCTTTCTCTCTTTTTTTAACCCTCATCTTTTACAAGATTAGAAAAAAACCCAACACTGCCTGGATACACCTAATTAAATTAAGCAATTATTGGGTTATAACCTTAGGAGAGAAAAATCAGATGGAAGGGGGTGTTTTGCTCTTGGGGGGGGGGAGGAGGAAGGATAAAGCATCTAAAGGGATCTCCAAGAGAATATTACGCACCCACCCAACAAGATCACCTCCATAAACATCTCCAAGGCCCAGAAGCCACCTTGTGACCCAGAGGAGAGCCAAAGCTCTCGAGAATCCTGTTAGTGCAACAGTTAATGAACCTCATCTCACAGGACAAACACAGCAGGCTGTTCCAGATTAAAGATACCATCAGCCATTACCCTAATGCAAATGCACTGCAGAGTTGTTATCATGAAATATGATTCCAAGGAAGCAAATGCACACTCTATAGCACAATGGAAAACAAAGACAACACTGTTGTGGCACCCAATCTCATTTTCAGCCTCTGCAAAAGAAGCATGAACAGGGAATGAAATGTAAACCAGGGCCTCCCAGAGACAGGTCAGAGAGACCGAGATTTATCTGCACACCTGATTCCTTTGTGACAATGGGAACAATATCTAGACTGAGTCTCACTGGGGAGGGTTTGCTGTGTCTCCTCTAGGTGACTCTCTAAAACTATAAGTTACACCGAAGGTTGATCCCCTTTGGTGGATAGACTTCCCACACCTAGAAGGCAGGGCTCACCCCAGGTCTTCCATGATTCTGAAGCTAGCTCTCACTCTACTATGCCATATTGCCCCCCAGGACACAAGGGAAGGCAATGAAAAGAAAAACAAAAAGTTTTGGAATTGGAATCAAAAGAAATCAGTCTTACAGACCATTCAAATGTGTCATGCCTACATGTTATTGAAATATTTCTTTAGAAAACATGGCAAATGGGACAGCTAGGTGGCATAGTGGATAGAGCATTGTCCCTGGAGTCAGGGGGATCTGAGTTCAAATTCCACCACAGAAAATAATTACCTAGCTGTGTGGCCCTTGGGCAAGTCATTTAACCCATTGCCTTACCAAAAAAAACATGTCAACTGTCAGCCCAAAAAAATGAAAATAAGCATATCTTAAATTTCAAGGAGCAATTTTAGTAGATAGAGCATCGGCCCTGGAATCAGGAGAACCTGAGTTCAAATCCAACCACAGACACTTAACAATTACCTAGCTGTGTGATGGGCGAGTCACTTAACTCCATTGCCCTGACAAAAAGAAAAGAAGAAGCAATTTATCACATATATGAGAGATATTTCTGACTCATTCATCTCTGGTGAATTAGACCATCAACTAACTTTTTTTAAGAGATAGAAAAGGTACCACCTTCAGTGACAGCAGTTTCAACATGACCTAATCAAACAGAAGACATCAACATGGGTCATCTCCATTCCTGTAGCATTTTAACAAAGGTAAAAATAGCAATAAAAATATGAGACAAAAAAATTGAAAAAAAAAGGCAAAGGGTGACTCAACCAGAAAATGTGAGTTTGGTACAAAGCAGAGAGACATAGCTGCCAAGAGCAGTATGATTTAGAACATAAATCTATCTACAAAGTCTATTCAAGGAGAATGATGGATGATTACAAGCAATGTTTATGTTGTTATCGTGGTGGTGGTGGTGGTGGTGGTGGTATCACATCTGACTGTTTATGACCCCACTGGGGGTCTTCTTGACAAAGATTATGAGAGGGGTTTGCCATTTCCTTCTCCAACAAACAGTATTAGTTCAGATGAATAGCAAAAAATGGTAGAAGGGAAAACGAGTCTGTAGAAAACCTAGCATGGAGGAAACTAGAACAGCAAACAAATGAGTGGAGCAAATATCTATTTGTCATTTTTAATATTTTTTCTAATTACAAGTAAAAAATTTTTAAATCATTTTTAAAAATTTTAAGTTCCAAATTTTCTCCTTTTCTCCCCCAGCTTCTTGTTGAGGAGGTAAGCAATTTGACATAGGTTATACATGTGCAGTCATGCAAAACATTTATCAGCCTCTCTGAAACTATTTTCATTATCGATAACTGAACTTTCAGACACCAAAGAGCTATAGGAAAAAGGAGCCAGGGATGGAAGTGAAGATGGGAAAAACAAGGAAAAAACCCACTGTATGCCAAAGAAATGTATACTGGATATGACACAGTTTTGAAAGAACTGAATGGCTAATTTTTAAGATTTATAAAAGAAGTAAGGATTCTAAATTTTTGAAAATAATAAACCCATGTTACTACAGGAAAAGGACAGGTCATTGGCTCAGATTCTTACTTTTTAATCACTACAAATAATTATGAAAATTATCTTGATAGAACATAGATATATCAAGAGTATCCATGATGAAAATATAAGACATTTTGGCTTTTGCAGATTATCTAATACAGTAGACTATATCACCCTCCCACTATTAATTGAAAAATGTTGAAGAAACAAGATTTGAGGGGGGGAGGGTCATAGACTCATAGATTTAGAATCAAAAGGAATAGCAAAGGTCATCTGGTCCAACCTCCTCATTTTATGGTTGAGAAAACTGCAATAAACTCTATTTGTCTGAACAATATTCTTCTATAGTTAAGAATCATGGAATACACAGTCTTCAAAGAATTGCAGATTACCCAAAGGGTGATGTTATGGGTAGCTGCACATAGGTTGTAGAAAATCACTGGGACAGCTAGGGAGCACCATAGTGCATGGAACACCAGATCTGGAGTCAGAAAGCCACGAGTTCAAATGTGGCCTCAGAAACTTACTAGCTATGTGACCTTGGGCAAGTCACTTAATCCTGCTTCCCTCAGTTCTTTATCTGTAAAATTAGCTGGAGAAGAAAATGGCAAACCACTCTAGTATCATTGTCAAGAAAACCCCAAATGTGGTCACAAAGAGTCAGACATGACCCAACAACAACAGAATATTATTAGTAGTGACTCATAAAAACTGGTAGAAAAGTTACCTATCATTCAGGAAATGGATGATAGAAAGGAATGGAGAAATATGTATTAATCACTTTTTCCTTAACAGATTCTTATTCTATGCAGAAGGATATAAATGGAAAATCAAAACATTCCTCTTACTAAAATAATAAGTAATAATATCTTATTACTTATTATTTTTATTATTACTATTTATGCAAGACTCTAAAGTATACAAAGCTGTTTATAAATACCCCATTTTTATCTTCATTACAATTCTAAGTATTGTTATCATTTCCATTTTTCCTCATTTTACAAATGAGGAAACTGAGGCAGACAGCTTTTAAGCCACTTACTAAGGGTCACACAGACTAGTCATGTCTTAGGCAGGACTTGAAATCAGGTTTCTCCTGATCCAGATTTACTATTCTCTCTATTGCAACACTTAATTGTGTCTCAAGACACTTATACACTAATAGAGAAAGACAACACAAAAAGGGCTCACTTTTCATATCAAAGACCAGATGGCATTTGCTTTTTGACAAGCAATGCAAAACAAACAGCAATGCCCCAAGGACCATGGGCATCAGTGTCAAGGTGAATGGATCCCAACAAGACAGTAGGTCCAAGGATCAATGGAGAGCGGGGTTCTAGACTATCTGGTGGAGATAGGGATAAGGAGAGTTTAGCATGCTGAGAGAAGATTCCCAATACCTAATCAGAATACTACAATGGGTATGGGGGTGTGAATGTAAAAGATCTTTGGTCATGGATGGAAATTGGTCCCAGGAGCCCATCCCACCACTGATGGGCTCCCTACTATGACTGCAGATAGGACTGTTGGTCCTAGTCTGCCTGTGGAAACAGCAATGAAAAGAAATGATTGGTGTTATTAGGTTGAAGTGCACATAATTTTAAATTATCTGGAAGAAGGCTTCTAAATATGGTAGAATCTTTATGAAAAAAATTTTTGGAACATCACAGAAAAGAACGGAACGATAAAAGAGTACATGAATAAATGAGTTTTAAGATGTAACTTGAACAAAGTAGCCATACGAATATTAGATGAATATACCTAAGGGTGAGAACCCAAATATTCTACTCAAGATGTTGAAGTAGAAATGTGCAACTGAACATCATGAGGACTACTTATATCCTTTCCTTTCTAGGTTGCCTGCAGCAGAGCTTCTGAGCTGGTATTTGTAAGGTCTTGCTTTGTTTTTGTTTTGTTGCTTTTGCATTTTTTGTTTTTGTTTTTCATAAGGTCTTGTTTTGAAAGAAGAGCTAGATGGAAAGTCCAGGGAGGTCCCTGCATGGAGGAGCAAACCTCAATTACTCATAGCCAGCGTCCTCTCTGTGTCTTTGTGCTCCCTTCCTTGATAAGTATCCCAGGAAAAAGTATTATGAATATGTTGTGAGATGCCCAGACTTTTGGGTGCCAACAATATGGAAACATTAAGATTGTAATTGGCATAAATTACAAGATAATTGATAAGCGGCATCCTTATCACCTTCAGAGTCATTTCCCATTATCTCACAACCAAGTCTGTCTAAGATCATGAGATGAAGAAGGGCATAGAAGAAATGACAAAAAAGGGAAATAAGCATATTAAGCACCTGCAGCATGGAGGGTACAGTGCTAAGGGCTTTATAACTATCATCTCATCTGATCTTAACAACGACCCTGCAAAGCAAGAGCAATTATTATTCCCATTTTTAGTTGGGGAAACTAAGGTAGACAGTTTGTATGACTTGTAGGTCATACAGTTAAGAAGTGTCTGAGGTTAGTTTTGAACTCTTGACTCCACTGTGCCATCTGGGCAAATTTGTATAAATCAATATAGAATAAACTAAGCAAAACAATTTATATTATAACCACAGCATTGTCAAACAAAAAAAATTCTGAGACATTAAAAAACCATGATTCCAAGAGGGTTGTTGATTAAGCAAAAAAAAAAAAAAAAAAAGCTACCCACCTCTTGCCAAAAAGATGTTAGACACGGGGCAGCTAGGTGGCATAGTGGATAAAGCACCAGCCTTGGAGTCAGGAGTACCTGGGTTCAAATCCGGTCTCAGACACTTAATAATTACCTAGCTGTGTGGCCTTGGGCAAGCCACTTAACCCCGTTTGCCTTGCGCAAAAAAAAAAACCTAAAAAAAAAGATGCTAGACAAAATATGGAGAATGGGATACACATTTTGGACAGAAGCAATGTGGGAATTTGTTTTACATGTTTGCTACAAGGCTTTTTCTTGATGGAGGAGAGGGGGTTAGTAGGAAAGAGGATAAAATACATGATTTTCGTTAAAGAAATTTTAATGTAAAAATGAAGCTCTCACATGCATAATAGGTATCATATGGGCTTGCTTTCTCAGTGGGTAAGGGAAACCTGGAGGAAGGAAAAGATGTTATAATTAAAAATCATAAATGTGTTTTATATAAATGATATAAGTAAATATATTTTATAATTTAAATAAATATAAAAATAATAAAACCAATATTTAAAATTTTTTTTCATGAAACTCTGCAGTTAAGTTTAGGTTTAAGGTTTAAAAAAAAGGCAACTACTGAAGATTCTTTAGCCTCACATCTACCTTGATAAAAACAGCATTTTAAGAAGACCACACTATAAGCCATAGGAAGAATTGATAGAAAGAAAAAGAGACTAAACTCTCTGAAGGTGAGAGGTGAGTGGAGAGGGGAGCAAATGTGGAAAAAGTTTTTGTTTACAAGAAATATTACATGGGCAAATTTGATGCTATAATTAACTGGTCATGAAATTAAATTGAGGAGGATTTAGGCAGAAACTAGGCTGGCAAAGAGAATGGTGATGCCATTGGAAGAAAGAAGGGAGTTCAGAATGGGAACTGATCAGTCAGGAAGGATAAGGGTCAAAGAGATCAGCTTTCCTAGGTTCAAATCCCATCTCTGCGGCTTACTATCTGGGTGGGTTCTCCCATCCTGTCTCTTAATCATCCTCAGTTTTCTGATCTGTAAAATGAGGGAGTTGAATAGAGTCTTGAATCCTATTTGAATTTCCTAAAATGCAGTGCATCCCCTATCCCCAGGCAAATTCTCCTCTCTCTCCCATTTTCTTTCTTTCCTCCAAAACTCTTTTGTGCTAACTCTGGTTGGTTTTCCCCATCAGCTCTAGCCATCTGGCACTACTGTCTTTGAGTCCCAGGGACTCAAAGTTTGAAATATCACCTAAAACACTCAGTCTTTCCCTCGGCATCTAAAAAATAATTCAGAGGAAAAGAAGAATGGCTTTTGAAGATAGGCAGTATTTCAGGAAACACTGCAGAGTAAGTTGCCAAGCAGCTGTCATGCAAAAGGGATCAGAGATTTAGATTGAGAGTCAGAGTGGTTATATGACATGGGGTCCTAATGATGCTTGTATTTTCCCATCTGCAATGGGAGCGAGGTCTGTTTTATCACACTCTCTACTTCAAAGACAGAAATCCAAGGAGAAAAATGTTTTTATCATAGCACAATGTCTTGCACATAGTAGGTGCTTCATAAATACTTACTGATTGATTGATCATGGTATATCCATGAGGCTTTAAGGTTTTCAAAGCACTTTGCATTCTAGCTTATCTACAATGGCCCTCTAAGACAGGTACCATGATTATTCCCATTTTACAGAAGTGGAAACTAAAATCAATAGAAGTTAAGTGACCCCAAAAGCCACTATATTTCAGTATCCAAGCCTCCTAGTCTAGACTCTAGTCACTGAGTCACCTAGCTGCTTCCATCAAAAGCATCAGATGTTGCAGAGGGAAGACCAGAAGTGCAAAGGAAAGAACTGTCCACTAGGGGTGGCTTGCAAGCACAGGTCAGGGGGAAGGAGACATGATCACTGTCCACGACTCTCAAGGCATAGAATGCTAAATCCAAAGGAGTTTCTGAGATTCCATGTAGATCATGTTAACTAGGGAATGAAAAGACAACCTTTGAATCAGTTCTGGGTTCAGATTTTAACACTGAGATATACTGACTGTGTGACCCTGGACAAGTAACTTAACTTACTAGTACCCCCAGGAAAACCACACAATGGGCACCAATCTTCATTGACTAAGAGAATTTTCTCATCAGCAGCAATGAAATTAAAGGCATAGACCTCCCTAAAATTTTCTATCCTATCTAAAATGGGCACATTTTTTTTTTAGATTTTTCAAGGTAATGGGGTTAAGTGGCTTTCCCAAGGCCACACAGCTAGGTTAATTATTAAATGTCTGAGGGTGGATTTGAACTCAGGAACTCCTGACTCCAGGGCCAGTGCTCTATCCACTGCACCACCTATTCGCCCCTAAAATGGGCACTTTCTAAGACCACCCTGGACCCTACCCAAGACATTACTAGAGTTTTTGTGGTTAATGGCTAACAATGATCCAGTGCTCTAAGGTCTGTAAATGTCTGTATAAATATTATCTCATCTGATATTTTAGTTTTAAACACTTAATCACAAGCAGGTGAGAATTTGATTAGTGAACAATTGTCTGGGCACTTTAGTAAATATTTATTGCACATGGGACAGAATGAAAAGTAATAGATTTGCAGTAAGTGAATTTGGGTTCAAATTCTAGCTCTCCAGTGTGATTTGAGGCAGAATCTCCTTCTGTGCCTCAGTTTCCCCATATATAAAATAAGGGAAGGCTGGTCCTTTTTAGCTCAAGATTCTGCTCTGTGCAGAAGGCTGTCCTGGGTACTCATGAAAGAACAAAGGATGAAGAATCATTAAATATTTCTGCTTTGCCAGAATAAAGTCAAGAAGCATCACTATTCATGGATGTCTTAGAGAAATAATATGGTGTTCCATGTTTTGAGAGTAGGGACATGGAAGAAAGCTGGGGAACAGAGGGATCTGCCTCTGCTCCTGGGTAATTCACTTAATCTCCTGGGCCTCAGTTTCTTCATCTGTAAAGTGGGAGGATTGAGCTTGATGACCTTCAAAATCTATTCCAACGCTAGATGTGTGATCCAACTTAGGGAAAGCAATAGTAATAATACCTTTCATTAACATAACACTTTACAAATATTTTTTTCATTTCGTCTTCAAACCCTGGGAGGAAGCGGGTAATCTTTGTCGCACTTTACAGATGAAGAAAATGAGACTGAAGAAATCAAATGACTTGTCTGGGATTTGCTGATGTTGTAGTTCAGTCGTGTCCAAATCTCCATGGCCCCATTTGGGGTTTTCGTGGAGCAGCTTGCTATTTCTGTCTCCAGATCATGTTACAGATAAGGAAAACTGAGTCAAACAGGCTGAACTAATTTGATCAGGATCACACAGCTATTCAATGTCTGAAGTCAAATTTGAACTCAGGTCTTCCTGACTCTAGATGAATGCTCTCTCTATCATACCACCTCGTTACTTCAAGAATGGATAGTCATGGGGGAGGCTAGGTGGCATAGTGGATAAAGCAACAGCCTTGGAGTCAGGAGTACCTGGGTTCAAATCCGGTCTCAGACACTTAATAATTTCCTAGCTATGTGGCCTTGGGCAAGCCACTTAACCCCAATTTTCCTTGCAAAAAAAACTAAAAAAAAAAAAAACTAAAAAAAAAAAAAGAATGGATAGTCATTGTGGGTAGCTAGGCAGTGCAGTGGATAGAGCACCGGCCCTGGAGTCAGGAGGACCTGAGTTCAAATCTGGCCTCAGACACTTAATAATTACCTAGCTGTGTGGTCTTGGGCAAGTCACTTGACTCCATTTGTCTTGCAAAAATTAAAAAATTTTTAAAAATTTAAAAAAAGAATGGATAGTCATGGATCTGTTTCACAGGTGGGAATATTCCCTTCTGCATTGCAGGTATTAGGGGCACAACACCACCCGCAAAAAATCCACATAAAACTTTTTGACCCTGCCTTTATACCAGAGAAGATGTCTAAACCATTATGGCATTAAAAGATAAAATAGGTTGATATTACATAATATCATACATATATTTTATGCATTTCTGAGTTTTTAAGCTTTTCTGTGATGTCTGTTGGCCTTTCATGTTATCTACAACTTCCACAAAACTCACAAAAATTTTCCATTTAATTTCTTATGCCTATATATTGAAACTATGATGGGTAAAGATGGCGATGTGAAAAGAATAACTATTTACACCACTGGTGGAAGCACAGAGCCTTTGAACATAGATTCTAAGGTCTGATCCATCTACAAAGCATGACGAGAAATAGCTTAACAAAGTTGCTTTTCAGTAAGTTCAACAAGTTACTAAAAATTGACTCTTCCCTAGCTCCTAAAGCAGGATAGAAATTAGGCCATCCCTTATTGATTTCTAACCACCAGTCAAATCATTTCCTCTGCCTCATTCAGGGCTAAACTAAGGTGTCGCACTCAAAGGGGAATAATTTAGCATCTTAGAAAAAAAAACTAATCCCATTTCCTTTGCTACCATGGAGCTGCTGCCATGTTGTGAAACACTCAACTATTCTGTTGATCTTTTCCTCATCTGTGGAATGTAAAAGTAATTCCATTTTAATTGGATCCTGAAGTGCTGTGAGTCTTTTATACTGTCCAAAGCTCAGCCATGTTTGCCAGGCAATGTCCTAGTTCAGAAATCCCCATTATTTAGAAATGTGCCATGACTTAGAAATTTGCACCTCTTTTCAAGATCTACACAATCTTGGTTAGTGGTTCTTTGACATGAGAATTCCCCCAGATGTAAATTTAATTTTTAGTTTGCTAAGGTCTCTCAATGAAGTAAAGAATTGAGATGATTATCCAAAAAGTTTTGCCCACAATTTACTCTGTTCATTCATTCAAAGTCTTTTTACCCATTGTGCAATCCTCTTGGTCTGAAATGATTCATTTGACTTTTCTGTGTCTCTAATCACTACATTTCAGCCACCATCAATTTGGTGTCCACTAGGAACTGTGGCTAGCAGCCAGTCATTCTTTCTAGATCATTACCTCCACCTGCCTGCTAGACATTTCCACTTGGGTGTTCTGCCATCACTTCAAATGCAATGAAATGAAACTCATCATCCTCTTCCCAAAATTGATCCCTTTAGATTTTGTACCAATGACACCATTATTCTCCCAGTTACCCAGGCTTGGAAGCTCAGAATCATCTCTGGCTCTCTTTCTTCCTTTACCCTCCACATCCAGGTAAGCATTAAATGCTGTTGTTTCTTTCTTCATGGTAGCTTGTCTCCTTCACTTTCTATCTCTCTGCCACAACCTTTAATTCAGAATTTTTATCATATTGTACTGATCTTTTATGATGATTTCCAAATGGTTTTCTTGTCTCTATTCTCTAGCATTCACAACTCTAGCCCTGGTTTCCTTCAAGACTCAGCTCATTTCTCACTATCTACAAGAGGATTTTCTTGGTTCCTTTCTCTATCCTGACTAAAGCCTTCCCTTTCAAATTAACTTCCATATACAATAGATCCTTCCCCAGAATAATTTTTAAAGGTATAAAATAAAATACATACAATTATAAAGAAAAAATTATGTTGAAACACATTATCATTTTTTAAAGTTCATAAACCCCAAGGTTAAGGATTCTTCCCATCTTCCCATAAAATTCCCCTCCCAATTCAGGAACAACAAGATAAAAAATGGTCTACTCTCAACATCAAGGGAGAAGGCAGGAGAAGAGAGAGAGAAGAGAAAGACAAAAAGAGAGAGGGAAGAAGGAGAGTAGGAATGAGAGGAGGGCAGAGAGAGAGAAAGAAGACCAGAGGCAGAGAGAATGACTATCAGTTCCTTGAGAGCAGGGATTTTGTTTTTGCCTTTCTTTCCATTCCAGGTGATTAGATCAGTACCTTGCACAACACAAGTAACTAATAAATCTTTGTTGAACATTTAATTTTGATCTTTGTTTAGCCTGGTTAAAAATGTAAAACTTATATCAGATTGCTTTCTGCCAGGGGTGGAGGGAGGGAAGGGAGCAAAGGAGGGAAATAGAAAAACTCAAAGCCTTGCAAAAAAATTGGTAAAAACTGTCAAATGTGGTAGGAAAAAATAAATAAATTTTTTTAATGCTTGTTGATGAGACCACTATACCTCACCATCAGATGAGGATGAGAAGGAGAGAAATTGCAATTGCAAATCCATTGATTTGAGCACATTCCTGATAAGGGCCCTCCCTCTACCAGTAGAGATGATGGAAGATTGAAAGTTTTGGAAACGTTAAATGATTTACCCAGAGTCACACAATGAGTATGTGTCAGAGGATTTGAACCCAAGTCATGACTCTGACACCAGTTCTCTATCTTTGTTGCCTCTCAACATCCTATTAAAATTCCTTAGACACACTTTAATAATTTCATTCCACTTGCTGCCAGACCATCAATAATTCGCCACTACCTAAAGGATCAAGGTTCCAGCAGCCTAGCCTATTTTGACCATGATGGATCTCATCAATATGGCTACTCCCATTAATGATACAAATCACTCACCCTTCATGCCTTTGTGTCCTGTGTGACTACCCTGATCACTCATCCTGTGTGATCTTTCCTATATCAGAGAATTAGAGCTGGAAGGATCTTGGAGTCCACTGAGTGCAATCCGAGATGAGACAAATATGTGATCTCTCAAGGGTCCTGTAGTTAATAAGTGTCCGAGGCAGGATTTGAATCCTGGTCCTCCTGACTCCAATATGAAAAAAAACCTCAGAGTTAATACTCTAATAGGGTTTTAAGACATGGGGACAACTACGATACAAAGTACAAAAGGGGTAAGTATAAGGAAAAGGCTAGACAAATAAACTGTTACCTATATATGTGTATGTTTAATTGACCAAACTGCTGCAAGGACCTGCAACAGGGTAAAAAAGATAGCCATGGAATCATGGATCGAAAACTTCAGAGTCAAGATCTGGTTCCAGAAACGCTTCAGAAAAATCCTGGCTATGTGAACTAGGGGAATATATAGTTTCTCAATCCCACAGGCAAATCTCTCAGAATATAAATTATAAAACAGAAACCAGCAAGAATTAGTAGTGAGAGTTCCCTCAGCTGGATGTTTCCCATATTAATGAAATTATCAGTCCTATTCTTTAATCCTTGTTAGAGAATGGGTCATGTCCTTTCTTCCTTATATCCTCTACATGTATACATATATAAATAATGCTGTGAACATATTAGGCATTAAAGGAACATCTTCTTTATTTTATTAATTAAATACTTTAATACACTAAAGATCTGTGAGTTCATTGGAGCAATGTCTCATTCTACCAGCACACATCCCATCTCCTCTATAACTTAGCACTTAGTTTTCAAGAAAGACTATGAGCGAAAGGGAAAAGCCTGTCCAAAGGCAAGCTAGATTCCTCCTCAGAAAACAAATACACAATTCAACACTTAATCTTCCCATCTTAATAGGAAAATCATAAAAAATTAATTGAGAGAGATAGAAAGTCAAGACTCTCAAGTGAGATGAGCAATAAAAGGTTTCAGGCTGTAGTCCAAAACAGAAAGTTCAAAAAAGATTTGACATTAGTTTAAAAAAAGTAAGAAAAATAAACTGAAGAAATGGGTTTATGATATATTGGAGTAAGCTAGTGTGTGATAAACCCCAAAACTCTATCTATTGGGGAAAACATTTTGTTATTTGACAAAAACTACAAGGAAAAGAGGAGATCATTCTGGCAGAAATTGGGTTTAGATCAGTATCTCATACCAAATACCAACATTAGCTCTAAATGAATTTGTGATAGATATAAAAAATCATATCACAAATTACTGGAACAGCTGGTAGAATAAAATCTACTATCTGAGAATCAACCTAGATACGGTGAAGAGATATTCATTACCATTGGTCTGTCCAGTTTTTAGTCATGACAACCTATCAATTTTAAAAATTTATTATTCTATCGTAAAATTCCATATTATTGAATTCAATTTTTAATCTTGATAAGTCACATAATTTAATAGAAAAATTATTTGGGAAGAAATTCAGGGCATAAGAGACCAGGGAAGACTATGGCGAAAAGGAAGAAACATAATGGTGGATTTCAGCTTCATTTGTAAAGGGAGTTTGAATTAGACAACTTCTGAGGTCCCTCTCAGTTTGAGATTTATGCTCCCCACAAACTACAATGATGAATTTGGATGACAAACCTATAGGTTAAAAACAGACACAAAGGCTTTCACATCAAAGTCAATATTAGTTTTGAGAACATATGATTTTACCAGAGATATATCCAGATCCACATAACAACAAATATCCTAAGACTCTGACTACCTCTTGAAGGCCATGAGTTTTTCAAAATACTGAATTTTATCCTCTCCACCAACAAACTTTGTTCATGGTCGTATCAAGGGGTGGCAGAGTCTAGGCATCACAACGGCTAAGGACATAGTGTGCAAATTTATTGGAAAGACCAATCCTTGTTTATTTCATAATTATACACTTGACATTTGGAAACTCCTGCCTGTCACTAATTGCTTAATTAAGGTGCTCCAAAGTTCATAAAAATCACAGGTTTCATTGCATCCTAAAAGAACATAGAGTGTGTTTCTCTTGATCTAAAATTCAATTATATCCCATCTATCCTCCTACAGTATGAGTTCTGACTCCAGTTATTGGGAATAATAATAAAAGTTCATTTAAATGATTGAAATCTAAGCACTTGGTGACCTGTGGGATTTTATTTTTCCATCTGTGTGTCCACAAGAAGAAGATGTGAAGTAGATAAATCAATAATGGCAGAGAACTAGAAATTAACTTTATATTCTCCAAATCATTAAATAAAAGTTTCATTAATAAGACTTCCATAAATAGACTACCAGGTAGGTGACCTTCATGAAAATTACAGTTAAGACAAAGACCTTTTCATGCATCTTGAAATATATTTGAGAAGCGAATGACTCTCCTCTGCATGTCTTCATTATCAAGCTTTCCTTCAACCCCTATGCCTTTACCTGAGCTCTAGATAACATCTTTTATCAATAGGCTACAGAATTCCTTTGATGAGTCAGAACAGTAGCCTATATAAACAAAAACAGTCAACATAATTAAGTCCTAAGCACAGTCTAAAAAAAAAATCTGTTGTTCTTTTCTTACCAACAGCCCCTGGAGTTCACTGAAAAGGAGACTACTTGTACATGAGAAAGCACACACGGAATGGCTAAAATATATCAGAACATGGTTTTGTAGCAAAAGCATTAGCTATGAGTTCAAATCCCACCTTGGGTTTGGAAGATAGAGATGGTAAATGAGACCATAAAAAAACAGTAATGTCAGCTTTGCTTTGATGATGGGTCCAGAACTTGAAATTTGAGAAAGGACCTTTGGGAAATGGAATGAAGGAAAGAGAGATTCCACATCTATTTTATTACATAGAGCAATCAAGGGATACTATAGATAGGTACATGTAGAACACTGGGCTAAGTTCTGGGATTAAAAAGGTCTTACTTAAAAAGGGTTTACTTATGTCCTGTCAAGTGAAATTTCAAAGGATGGATAGATGGATATGTGTAAGTATGTGTGTGAATATAAATATATATATGTGTGTGTGTGTGTGTGTGTGTATAACAGATATGTGTGTCTACATACATATAGGCATGTGTATGTAAATATGAGATAGAGTGTGATAGTAGCAAAAGAGGTATCCAAACAAAGTGACCTGAGGAAATGGGGAAGGATATGAACCCTTGTTGCCAAAGAGAGGAGATAAGTGGAGAAAAATGTGGAGGTTGAGAGAATGAGTGGCGGGGGGTGGTCTAAGCAAACTCGTGGTGGTAGGAGAAAGACCCTTCAGTCTGGAAATATGCAATAATATGTATCATACATAGAACAAGTAAAAAGAAACAATGGGAAATAAGACTGAATCCCAAAATGTAAAAGACCCTAAAAAATAAGCCAAGGAGTTTGTATTTTATTCTAAAAGCAATAGGTAACTGCCAAAGCAACAGATTCCCTAGAGTAGAAGGTTTATTTTGTGGAACACGGAAGAAGAAAACTAGAAGATAAGTAAACTCATGAACTCTTTGAGGGCAAGGACAGGTCATATATTAACATAATACATTATTCTTAGCATGTAGTGGGCAATAATAATAATAATAATAATAGCAACAACTATGATGAGGATGATGAGAGCATTTATACAGCACCTCCTATGTCCCAATCATTGCAATAGATGTTTTATAAATATTATTTCACTTTTTTCTTCACAACAACCCTGGGAGGTAAGTGCTGTAATTATTCCCATTTTATAGCTGAAGAAACAGAGGCAGACAGAGATCAAATGAATTACTAGAGTCACACAGTTGCTAAGTGCCTGTGGCTGGATTTGAACTTAGGTCTGCCTGACTCCAGGCTCTGCTCTCATCCAATGTATCACTGAGCTGCTTGAAAGTTACCTTGTATTATAGATGATCTAAAATATAGATTTAATAACTGGGAACAAAGTGGACACCCATTAATTGAAAAATTCCTAAATACCTCTGTATGAATTGTTCCACATGATTCATGTTCTGTATGAATCTAATGGAGCATTATAGTTCTGTAAGAACCATGAATAACTAGAATTCAAAGATGCATAGGAAGAGTTACATGAACTGATGCAAAATAAAGGCAACAAAAGCAATAATCATGTCTATAATAATGTAAAAGGGAAGCATAAAAAAATTGAATGACATATAATTAAAATGACCAAACTACTCTTCAAAGAAAAGAGAAAATGTGTCTCCCTCCCTTCCTTGCAGTAGTTAGGGAATGCAGATAGGAAAATTTGCACATATTGGTACATAGGTGCTTGATAAATGCTCACTGATTGATTGAATGCTAAACTTGGCTAATGTGTTAATTAATTTGACTAAGCTGATATTTTTCTCTTTTTATTCTTGGGAGAGGAAAAAGGAAGACCATAATTGAGACCCTGCAGAGATTCCAAAAGTTTTTGTGCATTTCTAAGTTTTAGCTGTATCAAGACTTTTGAGATCCACCCTTGTGTATGAAAATAATTTTGAGAATATGAAAAGCAATACTGCCTATTATTATTGTTGCTTTTATTACATTTTTAGGGATGAAGGTGATGCAAAAACAAAAGACAACAAAATAAATAAACTTTTTTTTAAAAAGCCAACAAAATTAATTTTTTTTAATGTCAGACTAAGGATTTGGGATTTTGTTTTGGGTGCAATAAGAGAAACCATCTGGTGGTGTTGACCTGCATGAATCACAGAGGCTTATCTTCATTACCCACTTTTCTTATCATGGATTGGAACTTCTGGTGCAGTGTTTTTAGATCACAATAATCTCTTCTTCCAACTCTTTTTTGGAAGCATGACTCAGGGAGATTCTAGGACATCTTATCAGAAACCTTTACAAAATATGAAAAGACTAAGAAATACTGTTGTTGAAAGAACAGAGGCTAGTGATAAATTTCTCCCATCTTCCATAAATCCTTTTTAATGTCAACAAAGACCAATAAACCTAAAATATGTCCCCAAGAACATTTTAAAAACATGTTCATTCAAGGTGGCAACAGTGGACTGGTCTGGCAGGACTAATGAAACCAATTTCCCAGCTTTTATTGGCTGAGAAAGGTTACTTTCCACCCACAAAGGCCAGAAACTATTATAAATGTACAAGAAGCAAAAGCCTTGCACAAGGTATATGGGCATGTGGAAGAAAACAGATTTTTATATTTGGATTGTAGAAGCATACTGGGAGCATACCTTTTTAGTTTTGAAACCCAGACTCTATTTACCTTAGAAGACAATTTTGCTACTATAAATAGCCACTGAGTTTGGTACTGAACTCTGTAACCCTGTTTACTAGGAAGATGACAAAAGTTGAAATGGGAAATGGAGAAGGATTTTTGTTGTCTTTTTTTCTTGTAACATTCAAAATGGTTTGGAGTATCATTTTATTGTGACCTGTAAAGGCAGATGGCTCTGTGGATAAAGCACTGGCTTGGAGTTAGGAAGACCTGAGTTCAAATTCAGTCTCAGACACTAAATAAGTGACCCTAGGTAATCCACTTATCCTCTGTCTGCCTTAATCTATTAGAGAAGGAAATAACAAACCACGTCAGTACATTTGCCAAGAAAACTCCATGGACTGAATGATCTATTGGGTCCCAAAATATCAGATACAACTGAACAACAATAACCATTAAAAAGTAATTCTTTCTGTGAATAGTAATGAGAGTCGGCATCAATATTAGTAGTGATAGTAACGACGGAAGCAACAAGCAGCAGTATTGGTAGTAAAAGTGGAAGCATAGGGCAGCTAGGAGGCACAGTGGATAGAGCACCAGCCATGAAGTCAGGAGAAACTGTGGTCAAATCCAACCTCACTAGCTGTGTGAGCTTGGGCCAGTCACTTAAGCCCATTGTCCCACAGAGAGAGAGAGAGAGAGAGAGAGAGAGAGAGAGAGAGTAAGTATCTCTAATTTATAAATAAATAAACCAAAATTCATAAAATTAAAGAGACCACCCAAGTGTTTTGATTTCATATTTATAATACCTCATATTTAAAAAAGAGTTGTCTTTGATATTACCAATAATAGAAGATGGCTAATATCTCAACCAGCACAATAAGGAAAAGAAGATGCTTTGTATAACTTCATTTAGCTAAAAAATAACCAAAAATACTTCCTCAGCCATTCTTACTAAATATATTTCTGCAATAGATTGATCCACTTTCTTATCTCACTAAGCAGAGAACACAGAAAAAAATGTCTTAGTCTTTCTTTGATGGTTTAAGATGTTGTAGTGCCCCAGAATTAACAATAAGGAGATGAAGTTTCTTTGGACCATTTCTTTAGCTCATAAGTACAGGACATCAAATTGAAAGAGATAATAAATGCTATATGTACTAAAATATACATTAAAATAAAATATTTCTAATCAGAATCGCTGTTTACAAAGTGGGTGGATGAACAAATATTCATTGAATGTAATGTTATTGCATCACAAGATATGACTAAAATGAAGAATTCAGAGAAACATGAAAAGATTAGGATGAATTGATTCAGAGTAGAGAAAGTAAAAGCTAGACGAGCATTTAACAGCATGTAAGTAAAGACAAGTCAAAATGATGACTAAGCTCAGGTTCCAAATCATCAACATTCTTTTAATAAGTAATAAAATATAGAAATGGAAAATAGCAAATGCTGTCAAGCTCAAGAAGGGAAGTATTAAAACATAGGAAAGTGAAGGGGGGGTGGATGTTTTTTGAGAAGTGAGCAATCTGTGAAAAACAAAATGTATCAATATTTTTTTAAATGATTTACCACCAAAACTCATGAAGTATTCATGTTTTTGCCTTCTCTGAATTCATATCTTAATATTCTTCCTGATTCAAGGGAAAGAACCAACAATAGCCATGACAATGACACCAAAATGAATATGGAAGTCACATTGAGTTTAGGAGAAGTAAACAGCCTCTAATTTTAAGAGTACCATGCCAGATCACAGAAAGCACTTTGTGGGAGATCAGAGAGAAAGATTGAGGTAGGAAGCATAAAGTAATTTATTCTGACCATCATGTACTTGCTACATGGGCCAGGAAATAGTACCAAATGATCGTGAGATTCAGACATTTGGAGCTGGAAGAAACTTGAGGAAATCAAACCTCACCCCCTCATTTTCCAGCTGAGCTGCTATGATGTTTGTTGTGATAAGGTAGTGAGGGGAAGCGAGCTTTCCAGAGACTGGGGCAGCTTTTGTTATTGTGGTTGCTTTCCTTATTTTATAGTTTAAAGTTGGAAATTGAATTCAGGAATATGTCAACTGTGAAAGCAAAACTTTTAAGATGCAGTTGGAAAGTAATTTTCTTGTACCTCATAAACCCATCTTTTGACTTCCTAAGCAAAATGATTTTTTTCAAGCAAATCTGTAGTTTTTTTTAACAACATCAATTTCTCATAGTATCTCTTCCTCTCTTACCTCCAAGAGGTCCATACACACACACAAAAATAATTATTTTTAATAGTATTTTTTCTAATTACATGTAGCAATAGTTTAGAACATTCATTTTTGTAATTTTCTCCCTCCAACCATTCCTTCCCCTTTTCCCAAAGACAAGAAGAAATCTGATATAGGTTAGAAATGCACAATCGTGGTTAAACATGCTTCCATGTTAGACCAAAAAAATATAAATGAAAAAGAGAAAAACAATAACCAAAACTGACAAATATATCCAAAATGTCTGAAAATGGGTACAAGGTACCACACCTCTGAGAAGAAGTGGGGTAAGGATCTCTGCAGAAAAAAAATTTAATACCACAATGCACTATGGGAGAAGAAACAATCCCTTTTTTTTTCCATCTGTCCCATAAAATCTGGGTACTTTTATGAAATATTTTAAGTTTTATAATTCTTCATGGCTGGTACAATAGATCAGGCAATGGTTTATAGAAGGTACAGTGCTCATAAGTTCTAAGGTCAGAGGAAGTAGGGTCAAATTCTATCTCTGCTGTTTACCAATCCTATAGGGGTGAGTCCCTTGGTATCAGCTTAGCAGACTATCCTAGGATTCAAAACTTAGACGTCATCCAGTGCACTACACATCCCTCATTTCAGAGACAAGAGAAATTGAGACCGGAAGATAAAGTGATTTTCCAAATATCATACCAAGAGAGCTGGAACTCTAGCCATCTAGTCATCTAACCCCAAGCCCAGATTCCTCCCATAGCTCTTCTGCTTCTCTCCATCCCCTTTTTAGTTTGTGCAATGGAAAGGCAGATAGATTTTTAATCAAAGGACCTGGTTCTGCCACTTATACAAACCTTGAATAGGCAAATTTATCTCTGTGGACCTGTTTCCTCTTCTGAAAAATGAGAGGATTCAGCTAGATGCTCTCTGAGGTGCCCTTCAGTTCCAAGTTCATAAACCTAAATTATTTAAGTTCTCTAGGCCTCAGTTTCCATATCTGTAGAGTCAGAATACATGACCTCTAAGGTCCTTGTCAACTCCAAATCTATGATTTTGTATCTAGAACTAGGTGATAAATTTCCATATTTCATGCTCCACATTTGTCAGAACCCAAACAGGGGAGAAGAATGAATCTTCATCTCCTTCCTTCAGCAACATCTCAGTAAAGAAGAAAATAAATGAGCTGGGATTGTTTGCTTGTGTGAATACTGCTCAGGACGGGAAATTAAAGTGAGCTGCCAAATAGGAAGGCTCAAAAAAAGCCACAAAAAAAGGAACAATAAGCCCATATCGTATGGGGACAAGCATGGCTCCTAGCAGCAGGACCCTCCATTGGAGATGATATTGACAGAGAAAATTACAATGACCCCAGAGGCATAAGTCAAACCTCCCATCACTGAAGGGAAACAGAGGTAGAATATCCCCCCCCAACTCTCCAGGAGAGAATGGCAGAGGTCTCTCAATACCTGAGAAATTACACAGGTGGAATTTTATCTCTGACATTTTATTCACCCACCCCGAGAAAAACAGGACCCTCCAGTTAAACAATGACAAGCTGAAAGGAAACATGTCCATGGATGACATCCATTGAACAGCTAGGTCTCTGGGGCAAGCATCACAAATGGCATTTCATAAAGATCTGGTGCTCATGGATGTTTAGGTCTCATTGGGGAGGTAGGAAGGGAGGGCTGAAAGTTTAGAAAGGAAAATCAGGAGGCAGAGGGCCATTATTTTGGCTCTCTTCCTTCCCATCCATAGCCCCTCCATATGCGTCTGAAAAAATGACAGTCTTATGGCTTGGCTGGAGTCATCTATTTGCTTTGTTTGGGTCTTTCAGGACAATATTTCAACTGAGAGTACTAGCTGTGGAGGCTGAGGTGTTTTATGTGTTGAAAGTGGAAAGAATAAGCCAGCTGGGCAGCTCTATTGTCAGAGAAGCCCCATGAAAGGTGGGAGGTCGGAAATTAGCCAGGCCAGCTGTATTCTGCCACTGAGGCTCAAAGATGCCAGTCTGGGTCCTGTCGTCTGGCCTATTCTTCACAACTGGGAAGGAAGGGAAGTGGAATAATCCAATGACTGCAAAGAAATCGAGTGGTTTGGACATTATTCTGTTATCGAGATTGCTGCCAAAAGGAGCAGTTTCCATCGAAAGGGAAGGAAGAGATTTTTAACTATTTTGGCTGCCATCAGAATATGGAAATAGGCATAGGGAAGAGACCTGTGATTGCATCGACATGGAAAACTCCCAGAGCAGAAACTTCCTTTCATCAATGAAAGAGCTCTACAACTTAAAAAATCTTAGGATCTGGGGGCATCGGGAAGAGAATTGACTGTCCCAGGGTTACACAGTTTGCATCAGAGGCAAAACTTGAATACAGGTCTTCCTGCACCTGAGACCTGCTCTCTAAGTATTATGCCATGCTTGTTTTCATCAGAATATAGCTCTATTAGATTTCTCCCTTCATCACAACATAGTGGACCATGGATATGGATTATACTCTCAAACACTAGTGATACATGTATACAGTGATCTTAATGAAATGGGTCTTTTCTCATCTTTTATAAAATCATATGCTTAGAATTGGAAGACCCAGGGAGACATCTCAGAAAGGAAGAAATAGACCCAAGGACTTAACTTTGGTCAAACAGGTAGTATCATTTTACCCTTTGTTTTAAGAGGAAGTCTTTTGAGTAGAGTAGGAGTATATTCAGAAATAATTGTGCAGCAAAAACAGAAGGTTTCAATAAAAAAGAAGAAGAGGGGACAATGGAAACCACTCCTATCAAATCAGATGAGCATTCTTCAATTTAATAAGTCACCTGGGGGGATTAAGCAAGTGACTTAGCTAAGATCACCCAACTAGGCTCAATTATTCAGTGAACTGGCATAGATCAAGCACCTGCTATCACTCTGCTAAGTGATGGAGATACAAAGAAAGGCATAAAAAATCATCTCTGTTCTGGAAGAGTCCAGGATCACATGAGGTAGTACAAACTAGGTTGTAGTTATCCAATCATTTCTGTTTTGAACCCACTTGGGGTTTTCTTGACAAAGATCCTGGAGTGGTTTGCCACTTTCCTCTCCAGATCATTTTACAGATGAGGAAACCAAGGCAAATAGGATTAAGGGACTTGTCCAGGGTCACACAGTAATAGGTATTATTAGGAGACTTAAATAAATTCATCATTCTATTTTGGGTTCATGAGTACCCCTGGGAAACTCAGCATGTGCGACATTCTGTATTGGGTGACTGGGGACAGTCAAAAGAAAAGGACAATGTAATCACACTTCTGGAATAGTCACGGATGGACTGTTCAATGTCTGGGTCCTTAAGTATTATCTAGAATTGCGCAAACTTAGGAAGATGAGTTTTCTGACTTCAAACCTGGAGCTTTTAGCACTGTACCACCAGAGACAGAAAGACAGGAGTTCAAATCCAGTCCCATCAATATAACTCAGGGCAATTCACTTAACCTCTGTTTGCCTCAGTTTCCTCATCTGGCAAATGGAAATGATTATAAGAGCACCTCCTTTGACTATATCAAATGATATATTATTTGTAAAAGCACTTGGTATAGGGCCTGCTCCATGACCTCTCTTCTTAATCCTCAGACCTGATGGATAAAAGAGTGAGATGCCTTGGAGTTAGATACAGATAGGTTCAAAACCATTTATTAATTGTGTAATTCAAAACAAGTCATAAGATCAGAGATATAGAGGTAGAAGAGATGACCTAAGAGGACATCTAATCTGACTGTGGGGCAAACTGAGGCCCAGAAAGATGGAGTAACTTGTCTAGTATCACAAATAGAGTAAGCGGTACAGAATTTGAACCCAAGTCTTCTGGTGCCGCAGATAAATCCTAGAGTTAGGAAGACCTGAATCCAATTACAGTGCCAGACATTTACTAAATATATGACCCTGGGCAAGTCACTTAAACCTGTTTGCCTCAGTCTGCTCACCTGTAAAATGAGTTGTAGAAGGAAATGACAAACAACTCCAATATCTCTGCCAAGAAAACCCCAAACTGGGGACACAACTGAAATGACTGAGCAACAACCTCTGACTCCAAATCCAATCCTCTTTTCACTGCTTCATTTTCCTCACCTGTAAAAGGGGGATTATTCAAAACCATAGCACCTCCCTCATAGGGTTGTTGCCAGACTTAGTTGAGATAATGTCTGCAAAGCACTTTGCAAACCCAGGAACCCTAGGAAGTCAGTTTTTATTATAGAAGAAGCAAAAGTGCCAGAAAGAAGTTCTTTGCATTTTGGTCCTGATAACAAACTCGATTTTGTGCAATTCTAGATAACACTGAATGATCCAGACATTGAACGGTCCATCCGTGACTATTTCAGAAGTGTGATTACCTTGTCCTTTTTTTGTGACTGTCCCCAGTCACCTGATACAGAACATCGTACATTCTGAGTTTCCCAGTGGTACTCATGAACCCAAAACAGGATGATGAATTTGTTTAAGTCTCCTGAGCAATTTTCCAGGGACGCAAATGAAATGCCTCAGCATTTGGTTCACATCTTTAAAAAAAAGAAGGAAAAAAAGCCCTTTCTGTGGAGTACAATGGATCTCATGAGATCTGAAGCATGAATCCTCCATTTGTCTGTTCGCATATTTTTATGACTTTGCTCGATGGAGAATATCTTAACATATTCCAATCCATGCCCTTAATAGAGAGAAGAGTCACCATCAAAACAGGGCTTCTTTATGAGGCAGCCCTCAAGGTCCCCAAAGGCTAAATGGGCTCATGCTTCACCAATGCTCCCATACACCAGACTCGCAATCAAGGATGTGGGCACTGGATCATTTTAATTTGAAAGAAGGGCAAGTAGGAAATGGTTCCAATATCCATCTCAGTTTGGCAATATTTCTTTAACAATATTCCTTGTCTGGGAAATACATAATATTATATTTTGGACTTTCATTGAATAAAAAATGAAAACTAAAAGAGAAAAGAACAGATGATAGATAGACAGACAGACAGACAGACAGACAGACAGACAGATAGATAGATAGATAGATAGATAGATAGATAGATAGATAAAGAGACAAGATGGAGAGAGACAGGATAGATAGATAGATAGAGAGAGAGAGAGAGAGAGAGAGAGAGAGAGAGAGAGAGGGAGAGAGAGAGAGATGATAGATAGATAGAAGATAGACAGGTAGATAGAAGATAGATGATAGATATAGATAAGATAGAAAGACAGACAGACAGGTAGGTAGATAGATAGACAGATAGATAGATAATTTTATTGTAACCTTTAGATATGATAGAAAGAAACCTAGTCAGAGAGATGCATTTTATTAATAATAATAATTTTAATAGCTAACATTTATATAACAACTTTGCAAAGATTTTTATAAATGTCATTTACAAGTATCATTTAATTCTCCCAACCCTGTGAAGGAGGTGCTATTGCTATCCCCATTTTTCAGAAAAGGAAACCAAAGTTAGGAGTATTATCTCCTATTCCCTTTACCTCTGTCCCTCCTAAGGGATTTTGATTCCATGAGGGTGGGAGTTGGAGGAGGCAGTTTTCATTTGAATATCAAGAACTTCTAATAAATCAAGCAGTTCCAGAATGTGATGGATTACTTTTGGACATCAACAAGGACACGAGACTACATGCAAAAACAATAGAAGGAACTTTGGAGTGGAGTGCAAGGGGTTCACCAGTTGTCTGGGGGAATCAGGAAAAACCTCCGGCAGATGGAGATAGTCAAGTCTTGAAGTAAAGTTAGTGATTTCTGGGCATGGCATAGCAGCCAAGACAAAGGCAAATCGATGGGAGATGTAGTTTCTCAAATGAGAAACAGCAGGTAAATGTTGCAATAAAGCTTCTTCTTGGAAATTTCCGGTAATAGAGAACTCATTTGATCCAAAAGTCATCCATTTTATATTTTCTCTGTTTTGCTTGTTTTGAATATATTTATTTGCTGGCCATCTTTGCTCTGAGGCCCTTGAGAACAGGGACTGTGTTTTTCTCATTTCCATGTGTTTGTTACAGTATCTGATGTAGTAGGAAGCTAAGAAATGGAGAGAGCTAGGAGGTACAGTGGGTAGCTAGGAGGACCTGAGTTCAAATCTGACCTCAGACTCTTGATACTTTTTAGCTGTGTGACCTTGGGCAAGTCACTTAACTAATGTCAGGAAGGAAGGAAGGAAGGAAGGAAGGAAGGAAGGAAGGAAGGAAGGAAGGAAGGAAGGAAGGAAGGAAGGAAGGAATGTTGCTTAATTGTTTGATCTCAGATGTGCTATAAAAGGACTTCATAATTCATTCATGGGTTGTACTGGATATAACAAAAAAGCTAACTTAATAGGAAGGTATCAGGTTGATACCAGGCACATGGCATATAAAGATCAAAACAAAACAAATCCTACCCTCAAGGAGTTTACTTTTTACTGCAGGAATACAACATGTACTCAGAGGAGTAAATACAAAATGAAGATATGGTTTTTCAAAAGTCATAGTGTAGTTTTATGGGGGCAATGATCAATTTTGATGGACTTGCCCATTCCACCAGTGCAACAATCAGGGACAATTTGGGACTGTCTGCAATGGAGAATACCATCTGTATCGAGAGAAAGAATTGTGGAGTTTGAACAAAGACCAATGACTATTACCTTTAATTTAGGGAAAAAAACTGATATCTTATCATCTAATCTTGCTATCTCTTATAACATTATGTTTCTTTCTTAAGGATATGATTTTTCTCTCATCACATTCAATTTGGATCAATGTATATCATGGAAACAATGTAAAGGGCTGGCAAATTGCCTTCTGTGGGGGGTGGGGGGAGGGAAGTAAGATTAGGGGGAAAAATTGTAAAACTCAAAATAAATAAAATCTTTAAGAGAAAAAAAGTCTTGTAGTTTTTAAGTTCTTAAACCTTAAAGCTAATATTAAAGGTCCTTGGAGGCTTAGGGTAGCTGATCACTTGTTGAGTAGAACAGATTCCTTCCATTTCTAGATTTAACTTAGATGATTACTCAGGTTCTCTCAAACTCTAAAATTCTTTGATTCTCTGACCAAAAAAAAGGAAAGAAAAGAAAAAAAGTGTAATGCAAGGAACCAGGATTTAACAAATACCAAATACTTTACCAGCTTCTCTCTGGACACGTATTGATGAAGCATAAAATTACAGTGAGCATTAATACTTTGAGAAAAAAAAACCAATCCCAGGGAGGCGAGTATTATTTTTCATTTTTAATCAAACTCTCAAGTTCCCCAAGTTTGACTTTTTTTAAAAGTCTTGCCTAATCTTTTCAGGCCTCGGATCCATGGACTGGTGCTCATTTACATGGCTAATTTAAGAGAAATTGACTCTGAATCCCTTGTTACATTCAATGCATCTCTGTATTAATTAGTCCGTTAACTCAGTTGGTTAGAACACAGTGCTAATGAGACTGAAGATATGAATTCAATCCCCATACCATATGGGCCTGTTCTGCGGCCAGGCTGCACCTACCTCAGCCAGGCAACGGATAAAGGCACAAGGTCAAGAAAGGAAGAGTATGAGGGAGTGTGCATAGAACATTTCCCATCCCCACCACTGGGGATGGGGTTGGGAAAAGGGGGAAAGGCCCTATTAAGAGTAGTTCAGTAGGTAACATTCAATAGATAAAACGTGAAAAAGCTGGTCCCACACTTTTTCTTCTTCCTAATGCCTTCCCAAATCTAAAAATGGAAAGAACCCTAGTCCAATTTAAAGAACCACTTCTCGGGTGGCTAGGTGGCGTAGTGAATAAAGCACCGGCCTTGGAGTCAGGAGTACCTGGGTTCAAATCCGGTCTCATATACTTCATAATTACCTAGCTGTGTGGCCTTGGGCAAGCCACTTAACCCCATTGGCCTAGCAAAAAAAAAAAAAAAGAATCACTTCTCTTTACAGATGAAGAAACTGAGGTCTGTCACAACTACAGATTTGTGCTTCTCTCATCAGATCATAGATTTTAAAAGGAACTCAGGAGCCATCAAGACTAATTTCTTCTTTTTTTTATAAATGAGGAAACTGAGACACAAAGAATTTAAGTGATTTAAACAATAGCGGGGTGGCTAGGTGGAGCAGTGGATAAAGCACCGGCCCTGGAATCAGGAGTACCTGGGTTCAAATCCAGTCTGGGACACTTAATAACTACCTAGCTGTATGGCCTTGGGCAAGCCACTTAACCCCATTTGCCTTGCAAAAACCTAAAATAAATAAATAAATAAACAAACAAACAAATAAATGGATGGATGGATAGATAGATAGATAAATAAATAAATAACAGCAAATAAGTGTTTGAATCAGGATTTGAATTCACATCTCAAGTTAAGTTCCCTATTGTCTCTCCTTGGTCATGTTTATTTAAACAAAATTCCCATATAAGCCATCAGGGCAGTTAGACAGCATAGTGAATAAAACACTAAGCCTGGAGTCATGAAGTCCTGAGTTAAATCTAACCTCAGCCATTTACTAGCTCTATTGTCCTGAGCAAGTCATTTCACCCTGTTCAGCTCAGTCTCCCCTCCAGTGAAGTGAGCTAGAGAAGGAAATGGCAAAGAAAACATTGGCCAGAAAACCTCAAATGGGGGTCACAAAGAATCATACACACACACACACACACACACACACACACACACACACACACAACAGAACAATTAAAATAACAATATCCATTCTCTTCCTTCTCATCATTAAGATTTCAAAACTGGAGCTTTTAGGACTCAGCTCTAATCTCCACCTTACAGATAAAACTCCCAGAACCCACAGTTAAGCTGCAAAATGTGGCAGGTCTCTTCTACCATTATTACATCTGACAGGGCCAAAAAAGAAAATCACTTAATATTCATTTCAGTCTTCTTTTCAGACAGTCTTAAAAATCAATTTCAAAATTTTTCTTCTTGATCCTGTCATTTAGCCCTGAAATAGCCCCCAACTGATTACTTTGGAGAATTAGCTTCTTTCTTTTTCCTTCAGTTTGTCAGCTTCACTCACAAGGCTGGCTTTGTGTCAGATTCAACTTGCCATTCATTTGGGGGCTGTTGTTTTCTCAGTCTCAAAAATTAAAATTTTTTTTTTAAAAAAGGGAATTTTTTCAGCTGCTTGTCATAGGACAACTTTCTATTTGGTTTAAAAAATACAAAAGTGATAGTTAAAATCCTGCAGGGGGTAAGTGACAAATCAGCTCTAAGAGAGGAAAGGGAGGATTTAAAATTACAGTGACGAAGAAAACTGCATGGGGGCCCTTTTAAAGCCTCTGCTTTCTTAATAGGAAATTAGCAGTGTTAAATGCTGTCTTATTTATTAATAAAAAGTGAAAGTTAAAATGGTGAAGTTAGAGTGACAAGCAACTGGAAACTGCTTTCATGTTAATAAGAAGAAACTGTCTGAAAAGAGAGAAAAAGGGAGCTTGTTGCCATTTCTGGAATCTGGGAACATACTTTTTGCATTGCAATTGCTGCCCTACTCTTCTGTTTTTCAGATAATCTATATTTTTTTTTCCTAAAGAATCAGAAACCACAAGAAGGGGAAAAGGAAAGAGGAAACCTATACTAGCTAAACATAAAAAGAATCAGAAAAAGACATATTGGCATGTTCCCTTATTTCCCAGTCTTGGGGGCTAAAGGATATTTACCATATTACAAATGATCATAATCACTAAGGGTGTGTTAAATGCTTATTACATACAAGGCACCTGTGCTAAACATTAAAGATACATAAAAAAGCAAAAATAGTCCCTGTTCTCAAGGAACTCCCATTCTGCCGGGGAAGATAATGTGTAAATAGCTGGCATATAGATCTGTTGTTGTTGGTCCTTCCTTCTGGAAGAAGACTATGACGTCAGGACGGTTGTGACATGACATGCAAGTGAGTTGGATTTAAGTGAGGGAAAACTGTGTTATGCCACCGACCTCCCTCTCTGGCCCAGTGGCCAGATATGGATCAGGATGATGGGAGATGGCCCTGGATGCTGAGGAGATCTCTACTGAGGTAGTGGGAGGCAATCTCCTAGATTGTGAAGCAGAACTTTTTTGGGAGGAGGGAAATCTACACTAACATATCATTTCTATGGGACTTTGGAAGGAACTGGCAGCCTCAAGATCAAGAAAGTTAAAGTTCAGTTAGAAAGATGGTCTAAAAAAGCCATATCATCCAACTATCTCATTTTACAGATGAGGAAACTGATTCTCCAAAAGTCAGAGAATCATAAATCTAGAGGTATAAGAGACCTCAAAGAACATCTTCTCTAACTCTTTCAGTCTATAAGTGAGAAAAAATGAGATCTATGGAATTTGAGCAACTTGTCCAAGGTCAAACAAATATCAATATATCAGATGGGATTTGAACTCAGCTCCTCTGACTCCAGGCTCTCTTCCCACTGTACTGTATTGAAAAGTCAGAATGCAGCGATAGAAAGTCAGTTTTTTAGAGTAAGAAAAACTTGGGTTCCAGTCTTTACACTGTCTGTGTAACCCTCTGCTTACATAAATGAACCCTGGGAGTTTAAAATTGTACTAACCAGTCTTGACCATGTATGTCTATCCTGCAAAATCCCTTTTCCCCAGAGTTTTATGGGATCAAGGAAAGAAGAGTGGAGAGGGGGGAATACACAGTCTTAAAGTTATCATGCATATCATCAAATATGATCCATCTGGTCCAACAGATTTTCAAAGGGCTCAGTAGATGACAGGAGAGGTAGATAGGGAATGTTTTCTTCTTGCCAGATGCATGACCTTTGGGTGGCGTGTGTATATGGCTCTACTGACACCAAGTGGCCATTAAAACCCAACACAGACAAATGTTCCCTCCTTCCCATCCACTGCCCATCAAGGTGTATTCAAATTTTAGCAACTAAATAAATAAAACTTTGGACTGAATATTACCTTAGGAACAAGGATTATATTTCAAAAAAAATCACATGAAAAATACATAGAAGAAAAAAATAATTTCAAAGGGAGACACAAACAGGGGTAGGAGGAGTGATTTTGTTAACTCATTAAATTAACAAATATATTTTTTCAAAGTCAACTATGCAAATGATAAGGAGGATGATTTTAGGAAAACATGGAAAGGTTTATATGAAATAATAAAGAGTGAAATGAGCATAGTCAACATTACAAAGAGTAACAGCATTATTGTTCGAAGAGTTACTGTGAATGACTAGGCTAGAATATTCAAATCAACTCCAAAGGATCTATGAAGGAAGATGTTTTCTACCTCCAGAGAAGTATATACTGTATGATTTCTGATCTACATGTGTATGTGAATATGTATGTCTATGTGTATATATGTGTGAATGTTTATATAAAACCATACTCCACATACTTCCATATATCAGTTCTTTCTCTGGTGGATGGCAGACACACACACACACACACACACACACACACGTAAACTTTTATGAAATATTGGCCTTCTCTAGTGCCAGATGAGGAAGGAGGGAAGAAGGAAACAGCTTGGAACTCAAATGCAACAAAAATAAATATTTTTAAGTCAGTTAATTAAACATAACAGAAGCTCGCAGTTTTATCCACTATCTTCTTTTTATTTTAAAATGTTTTTATGGTAGACTGTTAAATTTACATTTTCTTTAAAAATACCACTAACACATAAATTCATTCATTCATCTTGATGTCAATCCAATGAATAATTAACCTGCTCATATCCACAGAACTTAGGAAAACTGATACTGCTATTGGGGGAAAAAAATAGTAATGCAGGTTCATAGGCTAAAAACCCAGAGAGATCATTTAGTCATAGGATCAAAGTTGGGAGGGGTTTCTGAGATTGTCTAATATGAGATCCTCAATACTCATGAGGACATGACTTGCCCAAAGTGCCACAGGCAGTAGCTAGAAGAATTTTTAAACCAGTCCACCAACTTCAGAGACAAGGAAGGACTCAATAAATTCTGGCTACCATGTAGGATTCAACCCTGACCTTCATTGGCAAGAATCTCAACTAAATGATCACTCATAATTTGGAGAGGAAGAATCAGAAGGGAGATCAGGAAATGTTCTGAGATCATTGCTTGACTTAACAATCAATCACTTCTATGGTCAATCCTAGTGTTCTCTAGAAAAGGATGAAATTTTAATATCTGATTTAGATAAAAGTCATGTAGTAAGAGAAAGGAAACGTGTACCTTGGACAGCTCCATCTACCAAAAAAAACCCCTAAGGTAAGGTCTCCCTTTTGATGTCACTATTATAAGAAAATTTAGATTGATAAAACCAATAAGTGCCCAAGGTACAATGGAAAGAACACTAAATTTAGGGCCAAAAGACCTGTGTTTATACTCATAATTTTGCTACATACTAGCTGAATGGCCCTTAGCCTTAGTTTCCCCAGGCATTAAAAAAGATAGGTTTGAACTTAAAATCTATACTCCTATATGGATTATTTACTTTACAAATACATTCAAGAGGTCCATTTATTTCAAACTCCCATATGGAGTAAAGCATATAAAGTTGGATTCGATTTACAAAAATTCTACTTCTTCAGTTTTCCAGAAATGTATCTATTACAAAATTCAAAGCACTGTAAGTGCTCATACTTTCTGCTTTCCCACAAAAACCTATGAACCAACAAGGAATATTCAGCAATATTCAATATACAGAGCCTGAAACTATGGGTCCATGAGTTTGACCTTAATTGCTGGGAAAATATTAAAATGAATCATTAAAGAGATGGTTGGCAAACAAGAAACCATGATTACAAAGAGCCAGCATGGCTTCCTCAGCAACAGGGCATGCCAGACTAACCTCATTTCCTCTCCTGATGGGATTATTAAACTAATAGTTTGTCAAAATTTTAGTAATGTTTCTGAAAAATATCTCAGATTATTCTAACAAAGAAGATGAAGAGATATGGATTAAATGATAATATGATCAGATGGACTTATAAGTGGATACCTGGTCAGACTCAAAAAAAGGTTTTTAGTGATTTATGTCAAGATGGCAGGAGGTCTCCAGGGGTATGCTTCTTGGTCCTGAGCTTTTTGACATTTTTATTAATGATCTGCATAAAGGCATAGATGGTTTGCTCATCAAATCTGCAGATAGCACAAAGCTCTGAGGGACAGAATAATACAGAACATGACTGAATCGGACTCCAAAAGAATGACTCTACTAAAATGAAATTCAAAAGAGATAAAGATAAACTTTTGCATGTGGGTACAAGAAATCAAGGACAGTTAGATGATACAAAGCTGAGGACCACAGAATCAAAACTTTTGAATTGTGGTACTAGAGAAAAATTTTGAGAGTCCCTTAGACAGGAAGGAGGTCAGTCAATGCTTAAAGAAGTCAATTCAGACTCTTCACTGGAAGGTTAAATATTGAAACTGAAACTTAAAGACTGGTCACATGAGAAGAAGGTATTCATTGGAAAAGACCCTGATTTAGGGAAAAACTGAAGGCAAAAGAAGATGAGATGGAGAGATCATGTCATGGAAACAGTGAATATTAACTTGAGTTTGAGGGATAATAGAGGACAGAAAAACTTTACATGCTTTGAGCTATGGGGTTGCAAAAAGTTGGACACAACTGAATGACTGAACAACAAATTAAGAAATCAACTTCACAAGTTTAACATAGAGGTACCCATGGGTTAGCAATTCACATTTATATGTTCTGCATTACTTTAAATTCATTTGTGTCCTTGCCTAATAGCATTTGATTTCACATCATTACTGTTTACTAAAATAGGCCCCAGTCCAGAACCAAAGCTCTGAATTTACAAAGACCAGGTTGGATCTTGCTGGTTTCTCCCAAAATTCCATTTGTTTGTTTACAATCAAGTTTTCTTGCATTTGTCATGTCTTGTTTCATAGTCATGAATAAGGTCTGACCAATAATCTCTTATATCACATCAAAAATCAGGAATTTAACTATTCCATTCAATTAAAAAAATATTATTAAGCACTGACTCTATATAATACACCATCTTGGGTCCCAGGAATACAGGGATCAGAAATACCACAGCCTGTTACCTCAATGAACCTACATTCTTCCTTGGACAATGTGTCACATAAATCAGTAGTCTTGCCTAGAACATCCCCTCTCCCAACTACTGACTTCCCTGGCTTCCTATTGGTCCCAACTAAAATCTCATCAACAACAGAAAAACTTCCCCAATCCATCCTAATTCCAGTGCTTTCCATCTTTTGATTATTTCCTATTTATTCTTGCTTTGAATATATTTGTTTGCTGGTAGTCTCCCCCCCTCCATTAGATTGTAAGCTTCCTGAGGGCATAGACTGTCTTTTGCTTTTTTTTTAATCCCCTATTATATTTGTTATTGCTGTTCTTCAATCACATCTGACTTTTCATAATGCCACTGGGGTTTTCTTGGCAAAGATCCTGGAGTGGTTTGACATTTCCTTCTTGATTTGAATTTCTAAGGATTCCAAGTCTAGTGCCTTATCCACTGCCCTGTCTGGTGTACAGTAGGCACTTAATAAATGTTGATCAATTAATTACAACAAAGGAGAAATCAAAAGAAGTCAGAACATGTAAGAAGAAGCCACTTTCAGCTATGGGATCTGGAAGACCTCATGAACAAATTGGAACCTAAGGTGGGCCTGGGAAAAAAAAAGGAAAAAGCTAAAAAGGCAATATGGTAAAATAAATAGAGAACTAGCCTGGAAAATAGGTAGAGCTGGATTTGAATCCTGACTCAGACACTCTGTAAGTCACTTCTCCGGGTCTCAGTTACTTCATTTGTAAAATGAAATTGGATTTGAGCCCAAGGCCCCTAATAGATCTAATCATATGAACTTGTATCCCAGATATAGGTGAAGACCTCAAAAGCAGGCAGACAAAAAAGAATGATTAAGATTTTGATTCTGCTATAAAGTATGAAGGCAACCAATTCCTGATGACAACCTAAGGAACTTGTGATGTTAATGATTATGATTGTGTTGTGATGTTAAAGTAACTAATGAGTCACTAAAGGGTTTCGTGCAGAAGCACAAGGTGGGTCAGACATTCATTAGGAGGAATACATTGGCATCTGTGTGAAGAATGATTTGCAGGAGAAAATTCAGAATCAATCCATCAACAAACACATAAAGCACCTACTGTGTACGTATGGACCAATCACTGGGTGAGGTTCTGAGAATTCAAACATGGCCATGGTACAAGAGTCAAGATTGTTGCATTTCAGAATCTATTTTGGACGTCAACTACAAAAAGACTTTGGTTGATTTTGTTGCAGTAAAAGAATGGCAGAGAGAAAATTTGAAAATTCTTACCATCAGTCAGTTGAGAAGTCTTGAAGTGCTGAATCTTTGTGATGGTCTTAGGTTTGGGGAAGACAAACCAGAGAAGGAAAATACAGTGTCCACAGACTCAAGAGGACTTAGCAACAAACAGTCTACCATTGTGCTAGGAGATCCCAATAGGGCCATGGGAATAGGGTCTTACAGGACCTGTCCTGAAGGATTTTACAGTCTCTTCAGGGAGACAAGTTGAACACAATCGAGGCATAAATCATTAAACTAACATTTAAGCTTCCAGCGTTGAAACATAAAGCAGAGGGATAATTTGTAGATTTGCTAATTATCATTCCCTGCTACAGACATTAGTCCAGATTGGCTAATGTGAGGCTTAACCAGACTTCAGGGATATTTCCAAAGGGCCCCTCTTGATTCTGCTGTACATTTTACAGCTCCTGCTACTTAAATCTCCTTCCTCAGGCAACACAGCCTATGTTTTAGTATCAGAAATAAATCTCTGGCATCTTCAAAGAACCAAACAGGAAAAGTTGGACACTCCCAATACCAACCTTAAATTATTTCCAAAAATTTTCAAACAAGATGCCAATATGGAAATAAGCTTCCAGTATATACAAAGCTCATTCCCTCCCTCCTCTCTGTATATAGACATAAATGCACATACTTGAAACAGTTTTAAATAATTTACAATCCCTTTCACACATTTCTGTCACAGTTTCTTTTAAGCTTAATGTTAACTAGTAAAGAATCAGCTAAAGAAAATAACAGAAAGTTCACAGCAAACAAAGGCTTGAAAGAAAATACATAAAAGAAATCCACAAATGCTCTGTACAGTTCCTTATTTTGTCTCTTTTTTTATCATCCTTTCCCCCCATTCAACTGCATACTTAAAAACAGTCTGGAAAAGCTGAGACAAAGCAGGCAGAAGAGATAGCCTAATGTCAGTTTTTAAAAGAAAATAACCCCATTCTTCTTGGAGCAAATTCATGTCAACATCTCCCTCCTTTGCAGATGAATAAGGACATTTTAAAATAAAAAGTCACCATAAATTTTGATGGTACTAAAATAAATCCTCCCAAATGTTTTGTACAGCTTCCACAGCAAAAGCTTCTAAAACAATTATCCCAACATAATACTCTATTTTACAATAACAGTCTGAATGCTAATGCTACAGTGGTATTTCGGGTAATATAATTACACAAACGATATCTGGTGTAATTGAACAAGCTCAAACTTCGGACTTTTCAAGGAACCTGGTTCCTTGAATGTAATTTCTCTGCCAAATACAGTGTTCAGGCTATAGCAAATAAGCTACTTAATGAGTTTAGGAAAATCAAAGGGCACAGTTTGAACTCAGCTGATACTAATGCTTAAACCTGGAGTGGATTAGATTCAGAGGGGGATCCAAAATGGGTCTGTAGTTGTGACCAGTCAAGATAAAAATGTAGGTGATTAAAAAAAACCTACTGTAATGTGTGCTATAAACCATTCGCTAGAGTCGGAGGGTTCATGGATTTAGAACCAGAAGGAGGTCATCTGGTCTATCTAGAGGTTTCTAACTTGAAGTCTATGAACAAGAAAGAACTGAAAGATAGAAGGACAGATGGATAAGTAGTAGGTAAATAGAAATGAGAAGGAAGATGATAGAAACATGGACAGATGGGTATATAGACAAATGCATAGGCAAACCGAGACAGATGAATGAATAGAAAGATAGTCAGAGGGTTAATGGATGGATGGGTGGGAAGAAAGAAAAAAGGAAAGGAGGAGGAGGAGGAGAAGCAGGAGGAAAGGAGGAGAAGAAAAGGAGGAAGAGGAGGAGGAAAGGAGGGAGAAAAGGAATAAATACAGATAGACTAATACATAGATTGCTATGTAGATAGAAGATAGATATAAATATACAGATAGAAAGATGGATGGATGGAGGGAGGGAGGGAGGAAGGAGAGAAGGAAAGAGGAAGAAAAAGGAAGAATGAAATACAGATAGGTAAGAGATAATTTGATTGAAGATAGAAAGAGAGATTGATAGATTAATAAAGCTATGGATAGATAAATGAGTTACAATCTTCTAAGTTTCCTTTGTAATCCTTCACATTTTATTTGATGCATTTAAAGGCAGTTCTGAAAAGGCTTTGTCATATTGTAAAAGGAGTTCAAAAAAAGATCAGAAGCCTTGGCAATTCAACCTCTTTCATTTCATAGATCAGGAAACTAAAACCCAGAGAGGTGTGATTTGCCCAAGATCACACAGGTGGTAAATGACAGTTACTCCTTGAATTCAGGTCCTTTTCATTCCAAAGTCTTTCCATTCTGCCACCTGCCTCTTACCTGAAAGACCAGTTTCCTTCTGCTCCCTACACCTCACACAGAGCTTGGCATGTGTGATACCATAAAATTTTCTTGAATGAATGATTGACTGATTGCAATATTTACGGGGGGGTTATTTGGTTTTCTGTTTTGTTTTGTTTTTTGCTCTAAGACCTCAACTACAAAATGCTACTGTTTTCCTAAAAAAATGAAAGGCTGGCAAGGCTGAAACTGAAAATTTGGGATGGCTGTGCCCTCTGGAGGTGACACGAGGGAATTGACAAAACCTGCCATCCCTGGGAACAATGACTTTTGTAAAGAATTGAAGGTGCACTTGGAAATGCAAAGAAGGCTTAAAAAGGTTTCATTCCAGATACATTCTTTGTGAGAAACCGGTTTTCAATGAATACTAATTCAGCATTTCAATTTGGAAATGTTCAAATGGACGCAAAACATTTTGGTAGTAGGGATTAAAAGCTTCTGTTCAATACCTGGTCTACAATGATTAGGGATCACTGCAGAATATTATAAAAAAAGAATGAACTGAGGTTCTAAAGCAAATATCCTCCATGCTCCTTAGAGAGAAGGTATGTGAGTAGTTGTACTGCCCTCTTGCAAACACACTTTCCAAAACTCTGGATAACATCATTCTGTCTGGGCTGCAAAACTATACTCCTACACCTTTCAGAATGTCCACGTGGCTGTATTTTTCATTAAACTCCTTCTGCAGGGTCCTTAAAACAAAGGAACTCAGCTTTCCCATCTAGAAACCTGAGTTGTAGAGGTGAGATATAATGCCTACCACAAAGCAAAGAACTTAAAAATCTGAGATCAGAGACCTTAGGGAAGTCACAGCATCACAGATTTAGAGCTAGAAATCACAAAGGTCAAATCATTTTTCTACAGAAGAGGAATCAGAGAGGAAAAATATCTTGTCCAGACTCCCACAGCTTAGTGACAGTCTGTGGCGGGATTTAAATATAGGTCTTTCTAATGCCTGGCCCATTGTTACACCCTTCTACCTAGATAACTTCTAAGGTTCGGTTTCTCCTTTCGAGAGAGCTCAACACCAAAGAGGGGCAGCTAGGTGGTATGGTAGATAAGAGTGCGGAGCCTGGAATCTGAGGATCCCTCCTGAGCTCAAATCTGACCTCAGATACTTATTAGCTGTGTGACCCTGGGCAAGTCACTTCACCTTGTCTGCCTCGGTTTTCTCATCTATAAAACAAGGTAGAGAAGGAAGTGTATCTTTGTATCTCTGCCCCGAACGGAGTCACAGAAAGTCAGACAAGCCTTAACTGAACAAGAAACCCCAAACTGCATGTTGACCTAGACTTTCCCTTTCAGCTCCAAATCTGGATTCCGAAATGTTGAACTGAGGTAAGGAGTGTTATCCACCTTCTCTCCTTGTTGAGAGTTTCAAAACTGGGGGCTTAATAAAGGTAGAAGTGGGTTCCCAGGACCTCCTACAGCCTAGACGAATGTAAGCTCTTTGAAAGCAGGGGCTGTCATCAGTTTTGTTTTTGTATTCTTGATCTCCAGCATAGTATCCACACAGAGTAGGTTCTTAGGGTCACCAGATAATAGATCTAAAGCTAGAAGGGACTAGTCTAAGTCCCTCATTTTACAGAAAAGGCATAAAGTGGCTTGCCCAAAGTCACACAGATAGTTTAACAGATGGTAGCTAATGTCTGCCCTTCGTTTTCTTTTTTTATCACTTTTTTTAAGTTTTTGTAAGGCAATGGGGTTAAGTGACTTGCCGAAGGTCACATAGCTAGGTAATGATTAAGTGTTTGAGGTCAAATTTGAACTCAGGTCCTCCTGACTCCAGGGCCCGTACTCTATCCACTGTGCCACCTAGCTACCCCTGCCCTTCATTTTCAGAGAAGACTATGGGTGATGCCACGACAAGCAGGAGAAGTGGATTTAGAGCTATCTAGGTCCAGTGTCCAGATATGAATCAGGACTACTGGAGATGACCCTGGATTCGAGTTCTTAAGGGTTAAGTGACTTGCCTAAGGTCACACAATTCATAAGCAGTAAGTGTTGGAGGCCGAATTTGAACTCCCATCCTCCTGGCTCCAAGGACAGTGCACTATCCACTGTGCCACCTAACGCTCCTAGATGCTAATTAAATTCATGAATTTGAGTGGCAAAAGAAATGTGACCAGGGATCATTTTGAGCTGGGAACCGTTTCCAAGATTTCCTTCCACTTTTTTTAATGAGAACAAAAGGCTCTGTTTTTGAAGGGAAACTCAAGACTTCTTTGACGTTCCTAATTATTTCCTTAGATAGAGGTGAACTGTGACAGTGTCGTTTTGAAAAGAAGTAAGGGTGGGGAGGGAAGCCATAAAGATTAAGTTAAGTTCTGGTGTGCAAGGGGAAGCTGTTTAATTAGTATCAGTTGGGATGTTGGAGAAATAAGCCCAAATATCAGTGGGATATAATTCTCTTAAGTAAATAGGCTCCCTGCTGCCTGGAGAATGAGCTCACCTCTGTTGTTCCAGCGCTCAAGCCTAGAATTTAGTGCTGTTCCAGAGTTTATTTTGCATGGAAGAGATCTCAAAGCACCTATCACCATCCCAGGGGGAGAGATGCCCATCTGCCTTTGTCCCTCTGAAGAAAAGCTAGTTAGGGATTGGTTAGTTAACCAAAAAGGGGGGGGGGGGGCTGAGTCCTAACTGGTCGATTTCCCGATCGTGATCAATTTCCATCGATTGATCCGTGACTCGGAGAAGTTCTCCCGGTCCTCCTGGGCTCTCCTCTCGTCTCCCCTGCCCTCCCCTGCCAGTCTGCCAAGGGCTGGGGATTCCAGAAACGTCCCCGCAAGAAGAGCTTGGATTGGCCTTCCCTGCAGCCTCCGGGGTGCGGGGGGAGGGCAGGGAGACAATCTGAACCCAACTTTGAAGAGCTGCCACTTGGCAAAGGGGAAAGCTTCTTTTGTAAACCCCTTTCACAAAGCCTTTGCTGGGGAAGGCTGACTCCCCCCACCCCCAGACCCTCCTCGGAGGCCGGTGCCCCTATGCCACGGCTCCCAGCAGCTCCCGCAGCACAGGGCAAGGTTCTCAAGCTGCCCTTGCTGCCAGGGCATGCCCAGGTCAGCCGACCAGGGGCCCCAAAGACGCGCATTCCCTCGGAACTTTCCGACAGCTGCATTTGGGGGATGAGGCCCCCCAAGTCGGAGCCAGAGGCCCCTCCTTTCCAGTCCCCCACCCCACTCCCCACCCCCTGCCAGTGCGGCGCTCACCCAGCAGTAGAAAGGACACTGGCACCGCCCCGATCGCTGCCTCCTCTCGGGAGCCCGGAGCCGGAGCGGGCGCTCCAGCTGTGCCAGATGGAGAGAGCCCCCCGCTCCTCCTCCCGGAAGCTGCCAAAGTTTCCATAGTCAACCTGGGTGGACCCCTTGCTCCCCAGCCAGGCCTTCATCACCTGCTGGCATCTGGGCTGGAACAGGACGGGCTCATGGATGCGTGACTGGCATCACACCCCAGGGCATCCCCTCTCTAGACCTCAGTTTCTTCATCTGTAAAATGGAGCTGAATTGGGAAGAGAGAGGTTCTGGTTTCTGCTAGCTATGTGATGGGGCAAGTGATTTAACACTGCTTGCCTCAATTTCTTCATCTGTAAAATGAGGAGCCAGCATCAGATAGCCCCTGAGGGTCCTATCAGCTGCCAACCACGATCCTGTTGTCCTAGAGGGTAGGGGGCACTACTCTGCCATGGATGTAGGCAGGGACTCCAGAGCACTGTATTTCTGGGGAGTTTTTAGGTTCATAAGACATTTTGTGAAGGATTTGATTTATTTTGAATTTTACAATTTTTCCCCTAATCTTGCTTCCCTCCCCCCACCCCCCAGAGGAGGCAGTTCGCTAGTCTTTACATCATTCCGGTATGCATTGATCCAAATTGAATGTGATGAGAGAGAAATTATATCCCTAGGAAGAAACAAAAAGTATGAGATATAGCAGAATTACATAATAAGATAACTTTTTTTTCTAAATTAAAGGTAATAATCCTTGGTCTTTGTTCAAACTCCACAGCTGTTTCTCTGGATACAGGTGGTCTTCTCCATTGCAGACAGCCCCAAATTGTCTCTCATTGTTGCACTGATGGAATGAGTGAGTCCATCAAGGTTGGTCATCACCCCCATGTTGCTGTTAGGGTGTACAGTGTTCTTCTGGTTCTGCTCATCTCACTCAGCATCCGTTCATGCAAATCCTTCCAGGCTTCCCTGAATTCCCGTCCCTCCTGGTTTCTAACAGAACAATAGTGTTCCATGTGTCCGAAAACTGTATTTCTGTGAATAGGATGTTCATATTTTTGAAAAGTGAGGGGGGGGAAAAGCATTATGAAGGAGAAAAGTAGAAGATAACTTGGCTTTTGGCAGGAGTAACTGAAGCAGAGGTAGGTTTAGATGTTGCCAAAGATAGAGTACCAACCACCTGAAGCCAGGGAAACCTGAGTTCAAATTCAGCCCAAGACACTTTCTAGTTATGTGACTCTGGGCAAATCATTTAATCCTGTTTGCCTCAGTTTTTCCTCATGTGTAAAATGAGCTATAGACCAAAAGATGGCAAACGATTTATCTTTGTCAAAAAGAGTCAGACACAACTGGATAATAACCGAAGGAGTGATGGAATTGAATTTGGAAGAGACAGCTTCCGGCTTTGGCTAGCCATGTGACCCTGGCAAGTCATTTAATCCTGTTTGCCTCAGTTTTCTCAGGTGCAAAATGAGCTGAGGACTGAAATGACAAACTATTTCTCTGTTTGCCAAGAAAACTCCAAATGGAGTTAGGAGGAGTCAGACACAACTGAACAACAGTAACTGAAGGAAGCATGGGACTGAGTTTGGAAGAGAAGGGTTCTGATTTTGGTTGACCCTGGGCAAATCATTTGACTTTGCCTCAGTTTCCCCATGTGTAAAATGAGCTGGAGAAGGAAATGGCAAACCACCTCACTGTCTTTACCAAGAAAACCCCAAATGGGGTCAGGAAGAGACAGACACAACTGAACAACAACTGAAGGAGAGAGGGAATTGAACTGGGCAAATCACTTAAACTTTTTTTGATTTGTTTTTCCAACTACATGCAACAATAGTAGTTTTTACATTCATTTTTCCCAAGGAGGAATTTTACATTTTTCTCTCTCCTTCCCTTTCTAATCTAATATAGGCTCTACAACCATATTAACCTTACAATTCTATGAATGTGGCCTCTCTCAGTCTCTGTTTCCTCAAGTGTAAAATAGGCAAGGAAATGCATGCATTATCAGATTTAAAGGGATATCATGAAAAAAGTCAAAGTACTATGAAAATAATCATTATTATAGTTAGCATCATTACTATTATTCTAAGAAACATCACTAAAAAGACACCAAATGTGAAAGGGAAACTCAATGTAGTGAATACTAAACAGAGCTCCTTCACACACTTAAAAAAAGGATCATAAAATGATATTCTACAAATGCCCTTTTTGAAAGTGATCCATTGCCATAATAATACTAAATAGTTTATCTCCATTTATCAAACTTGAATCTAGCAACAAATTTTCAATGGATGAGTTAAGCCAGGGATGTGGAACCATGTGGGATCATCAAGCTTGGGTTCAAATTCTGCTTCTGAGGGGCACTACTCTGGCACCTTAGACTAGTCATTTAACATTTCTGCACCTCATTTTTCTCACCTGTAAAATGGAAGGTTTGGAAGTAGTTAACTTCTAAAATTCTTTCTAAATCTAGCCTCATATATTATTCTCATCATGATGTGACTGGGAAACTAGGACTCAGACAAGATCTCTCCTCAACTCTTATTATCTTTGTTTTCTTTGCCAAATATGAATAAGTTTGGCTGAGGAAGGATAGAATAGAAATGGGTGGCATATGAAAGAATATCCCTCTGCCCTCCCAGAAGTCAACTCCCTTCCTTGTCCTGGAAGAAGCTCATTTTAGGATAATGAAATAACTGTGAATGTCATTTCATCAATTATATTGGATGAATGATTTCTTTTAAAAATATGAAAGGTTAAAAGAAGAAAAATATGAAAGATGCCATGGGATTAGGGGTGGGAAAGGATTGTCCCAAGTTTTGGTTCCCTTCCCCCAAAAAGGATCATAAATAATTATAAGAGAATAAGTTTGACCTCTTTCTGATAAAATTTTAGGATGTATTAAAAGAATGGTTTATGATCTCTTGGGGAAAAGGTTTTTTTAATTTTTTTAATTTTTCACAAACATGTATGAACAAAATTAGAAAAGAAGTAATTAACTAAGGGAAAAGATTTGCAGTGAGTTTTTCTGATGAAAATCTAATATCCAAGATATGTAAGAAGATTATTCAAATTTACAAGATTAAGAATCATTCCCCAACAGGTTAAATACTCAAAGGTAGTTTTCCCAAAGGAGTTCCAGTTATAGACAGCTATAGGGGGGAAAAAAGCTCCGAAATACTAATAAAGAAATGCAAATTAAAATAATTCTAAGATTCTACCATTCCTATCATATTGGCACAGATGACCCCCCCAAAAAACAGCAAAATAAAATTTTTGGCAAGACTGAGGGAAAATAGACATACTGATGCACTTAGTGGAATAGTGAATTGATCCAATCATTCTAGAAAGCAACTTGAGACTTTGTACCCCCAAAGTTACTAATATGCACTTAACCTTTGATCCAGTGATTTCATATCTATATCTGAAAGAGAAAAAAATGAGGAAAAGAAATCAGATGTCATGGCAAAGAACTAGCTAGAACAAAGGGGTTTCTCTTAAATGGAAAATCTATAAATTCTGGCATTTGAATATAAAGTAATATTTCACCTTAAGAAATCATAAAAGGGATGATTTCAGAGCAACCTAGTAAGACTTCTATGAACTTAGAGAAAAGTGAGCAAAACCATATAATCCAATAACAGTACTAAAAAGAAAATCATCTTCAATGCAATGATCAAACCTGATTCCAGAAAATCAGTGATGAAAAATGCTACCCATCCACAGATAGAGATGATGGAATAAAGTTGTAAAATGAGACATCTTCAGACACCTCCAATGTGAGGATTCCTTTTCCTTGACTATGCATATTTATTTCTATATGGTAGGGGATGGGGGGGTATACCACTCATGGAAGGGAAGGGTGAGAGGGAGAGGGACAGAACTGTCAAAAAAAGAAAAAAGAAAAAAAAGGACCAGGGATACATTTTTAATGCTCATGAGAAAACCAATGGCCACAAACTTATACCAACAGAAGAGCTTTGAAAGTGATATGTTGAACTGATTATATTTTGAAAAGAAAGTCCCTGACCTGGACAAATCTCCTTGATCTTCATTAAATTTAAATTCTTTCTTGAAAAAAGCCATACCTGAGGTATGTTATGGAACATTATTGTTCTATTAGAAACCAGGAGGGATGGGAATTCAGGGAAGCCTGGAGGGGTTTGCATGAACTGATGCTGAGTGAGATGAGCAGAATCAGAAGAACATTGAGGTTGATGATCAATCTTGATGAACTTACTCATTTCATCAGTGCAACAATCAGGGAGAATTTTGGGGTATCTGCAATGGAGAGTACCACCTGTATCCAGAGAAAGAATTGTGGAGTTTGAACAAAGACCAAAGACTATTACCTTTAATTTTTTTAAAAAAAAGTAACATTATGCAATTTTGCTGTCTCATGCTTTATTTTTTCCTTAAGGATATGATTTCTCTCTCAACACATTCAATTTTGATCAATGTATAGTGTGGAAACAATGTAAGGACTATCAGACTGTTTTATGTGGGGAGTGGGGGGAGGGAAGAGAAATTGGGGAAAATGATAAAATTCAAAGAACAATAAAAAAGGGAAAAAACCATACCTGGAATTCTTAATAAGACTGTAAATAATGAAGTTTCAAAGACAAAAAAAATGCAGTATTAGAAAGAATCAGAATCATAAAGAGCTGAGATACCAGTGATTGTAGTCTAATTACCTGATTTAAAGGCAAAGGGTCGCCCAGTTTCCTGTAATATGGAAGTTGCCTCCAGAGGTGAGGCTTGGCCTGAGCATGCATAGGCGTCCCACCTTGAGGTGTTCAGTCCCCTACCACACAGGTGGCTGCATAACTGGAAGAGAAAGCCTCTTTACAAACTGGCCACCCTAAACTAATGCCTCTTTCTCTCTCCTTGCTACTGTGCCCAGAGGAGGAAGATTCCAGTCTACCCACAACGTGGATGCCAGCTAGTAGGAAGGGCAAGTCGCCTGCACAGCTCCCTCTGAGAAATGGACCTGGCCGTGTTGAACTTGCTTAATTTGGGGGTGCTGGAGATGATTCCCAAATAAGTGGGAAATTTGAGCCATTGTGACCTTAGAGCGAAGGTCTCTGGCAGACTATTCAACTCAGCCTGGAAGTCCAAGAAGCCAGGGTGTCTGGGACTTGACCCCAAGGGCAATTTTGAGTTTAAAACTAGAACTATGCTCTTTAGGAACACAATGAACCTTTGAACCCAGTCTCCTTGCTGCAGAGACTGCCATCTCCAGTCATCTTCATCGATACCTTGCCATTGAACTTTGATGACGCCAGAGGACAGAGGGAGGCTGGTGACTTTGCACAGTCCTACCTGAGTCAAGTCCAATTCACTTCCTCACGCTATGTCCTTTTCAAGAGTAGAATTTAAACAACAACAAAGAGATGGGAAAGGTCTTGGTAAAATGTGTAGTTTAGGAAATGGAATGTTATTGAGGTTACAAAACCAGATTCAAAATCTGATTCTCTTGACTCTTAATGCTCTTTGTACTGTGACATCAGTGTGAGATTATTAAAAGCACTGTGCATTTTCCTAGATGTAATCTAACCTAGTCTCTTTCTGTTATTCAATTCAAATTACTGCTCATTTGCGATTGATAGTGCAAGTTTTGTACTAATAAATTTATTCAGTGGAATGGCAATCCAACTGGACATGGTCTGAAAAATATGCATTTTTTTATCCACTTTGTTTTTCCATGTGGATGATTAAAGAGTACTGTAGAGTTAATGTTCATGTGGTTATAGATATAAAGGAAGAATAAATAAAGATTTTGAAAAGAAGCGGCAACTTTGTTGTGTACCAGGGTTTGCAACTATCGGTATGTTGACAACAAAATATGAAGGTAAATGTCAAGTTTTGGACTTCTGTTTAAAAAAAAAAGTAAAACTAGAGAAATGGGGGAGGAAGGGGAGGAGGGGAGGGAGATAAGTGGCTTAAATGCAGTTCATCTCAAAAAGACTTAGGGAATTTAATAGACCTCAATTTCTTTTTCTTTTCTTTTCTTTTTTTTTTTTTTTAGATTTTCTAAGGCAATGGGGTTAAGTGGCTTGCCCAAGGCAAGTGTCTTGCCTATTAAGTGTCTGAGGCCAGATTTGAACTCAGGTACTCCTGACTCCAAGGCCAGTACTCTATCCACTGCAGCACCTAGCCACCCCCTATAGACCTCAATTTCAAAATGAATTGGCAGAATAATATGGTTTCCAAAATATTAAAATTAAAATGAAGGCAATCTTAATAGAAGTATAGTAATAGAAGGAAGATGATAATGTTGCTCTTTTCTTGCACTATAAATTTATGATATAGAGCCTTATGTGAGCCTGTAACTTTAGGGGATAAGGAATTCTGCCATTTCCCATCTCCCTGTTTTTGCACTTACTGCCCTTCCTGAACACATCTCCTCCTGGTTGACCTCCATCTTATGGAATCTCTTCCTTCCAGAAGAATCATCTTCTTCATGAAGACTTTCCTGGTCACCCTGTTCACCCCCCCTCTTCATCCCCTTCACCCCCTTCTGTTAGTGCCCTACCTTTCTCTACCTAGATAGCGTACACAGCACTTCAAACTCACCACAGCCCAAACTGGGCTAATCTTTCCCTCAAAAATCTCCTTCTAAGGCATCCTCTTTCTATGAGTAGGACTACTGTCTCTCCAATGGGCCATGTTTGAATTCAAAATACTCTTTCTCTCTCTTCTCAATCAATTGCCATAATCAAGAAGACTGTCTCTCCAGAAGTCTAGAACTCATCCCTTCCCCTCAGTTTCCTATGGCACCATAACTGGATATGATTCCTCATTATTGTCCCATTGCATTGTTGCAAGAGCCTTCTGAGGGTTCTTTCCCTTGCATCTCCCCCATCTAGGATGGGGGACAGTCATTGAACTTGGAATCATGGGACCTGAGTTCAAATCCCAACTCTACCACTTTCTTAGTACCTCTATGGTCTTGGATGTTATGCGACTTTGGGGCATTCCATGTTTTCTTATGTAAAATGAGAGAGTTCAACTAGACAGACTTTAAAGTATCTTTCTGCTCTATATTGAAGACACTCCTCCATCCCTAGGATGGCTGCCAGGCTAACCTTTCTGATATATGGAACTTGTCATGTCTATAATAGCTCTCTGTAGTAACTGAATTGAATTTAACCTCCTTAAGCCTGGCAATTAAGGCCTTCCCTAATAGAACAGCACCCTACTTCTCCAGTATTAACTTTTCCAAATACTTCAGCCAAAATGGACCAAGTCAAATGACCTAAAATATCCATCCCTGTCTTTGCTTCCCATCCAAAGTCCTGGAATAACTGAGAATCATGGATACAGAGCTGGAAGGAGTATCTAAATGTAGTCCAATTCCCACCTTTATCAATGGGGAAACTGAGGCACAATGGAGGTTAGTTCATCCAAGATTATGTAGATGGTAACAAAAATGGGATTGAAACCAGATCACCTGACTTCAGAGACAATACTCTTTCTACTGAACCAGATGATATGTAAGTTCTGTATTAAAAGATGGCTGATGGAATCACTTCATGGCATGGGAATTTGGACCAAATGGCCTTTAAGTTTTATTGAAATTCAGTAATTGAATATTATCCCTAATCCTCCCACATAAAAAGAGACTGTGAGAGTTGGGGAAAATGAGTCATGGAAGCACTCACAGCATGAATGTAGCATATTCCAAAGTGATTAATGTCATCAGAGACATGGTACAAAATGTTAGATGACCTTGAATACCAGGCTTGGTGAAAAAGCATTGATTTATTTCACTATGTACTGATTGCTGTGCTAAGCACTGAGGATTCAGAGGGCTGCAAAAAATTCTAATGAGGAAGACAAATAGGCAAACAACATTTCACCTATCAGTTGAATGCAGGAGAGATGATAATCAGAGGGAAAATAGTGGCATTAAAGGAAAATGGGAAGGCTTCTTGTGGTAGGGTTTTAACTGAAATTTGATGGAAGGTAGGAGCTTCAAGAATTAGAGGTAAGGAGGAAGACTATCCCAGAAATTTGACCCTACCACCCTGGGTTCCGAGGAACTAAGACAAAGGAACTAGGAGGGGCAGCTAGGTGGTGCAGTGGATAGAGCACCTGCCTTGGAGTCAGGAGCACCTGAGTTCAAATCCAGCCTCAGACACTTAATAATTACCTAGCTGTGTGGCCTTGGGCAAGCCACTAAACCCCATTAGCCTTGCAAAAACCTAAAAAAAAAAAAAAGAACAAAGGAACTAGGAGAAGGAAAAGATGCAGAATAGGGGAGCACCTGCACAGGCTTGGGGGTAATGTTCAAAGCTACATAAGTTTCAGATGGTTGGCACCTAGGCAGCATAAGGTGCTCAAATACTGCCTCAGGCATGTTAACTGAGGCAAGTTGCTTCATATTTGTTTTTCTTGAATCTTTTCAGTCGTGTCCTATTTGGGGTTTTCTTGGCAGAGATCCTGGAGTGGTTTGCTATTTCCTTCTGCAGATCATTTTGCAGATGAGGAAACTGAGGCACACAGGGATAAGTAATTTGTCCAGGGTCACTCAATCAGTAAAATTCTGAGGGTGGATTTGAACTCGAGAAGATCCCAAGTCCAGTTCTCTATACACTATGACACCACCCAGTTGCCCCACATATAGGTAGGTGTGTTTAGATGGGAGGTAATAGAAAATGTGTGTTTCATACATGATTTCTCTACATATAGAATATAATGAGAACAGGAATTATTTCTTTTTGGTTTTTGTCTTCCCAACAAGAGACAGGACATATTCTGTAAATGCTTATAGAATTGTCTTTCACCTGGACCAGTTCCCCCAATTGTAATTTTCTTTCCATTTGAAACCTGTTCAAATATCAATTAAGAAGCTAGTATTTGCATCTAGAGCACAGTGCATGTATTGGATTAAGTACAAAATTCAGCTTGGTCCACCTCCCCTCATGGAGCTTAATTAAATAATTAAGGAAACAATTATTCTAGGTCATATTTATTCTCAGGGATGTAGGGGTCAATGTATAACAACCAACTCTCCAGGGGGGAGGGGGGGAGAGGAAATGTTCCTTTAACACACTTTTCAATTTGCATTCTTCAATTTTTCTCCATTTTAACTTTAAACAATTTTTAAGAACCCAATACATCAGTCCCTGATTTGAGGCGTTTGTTGATTTCCGATGTCTAAACGCTGGGCTCTGGTCCGAATTTATTCTAACCTAGCTCTGTGTCTTCTCTCCAAGCAGATTCATCAAAGAATGGCCCCCTGGGCTATCTGAAGATGGCAGATGACTCAGAGTTTAATCAAGTAAAGTTCTAACAGAAGTGAGTTTGGAGGAACAGCTGTTTTAATCAAAGAAAATGTCACTGTTCTAGATGTCATGAGAGAATAATTGTCCATTCAGTAACCTCTATAATGTCACCAATGTGGCACAGAACCATTTTATAGGCTGGTGGGGAGGAGGGCAGACACACCTACTTAGGCATAACTGTCCTAATAAAGCGCCAACACGCCTCACCTCGCTGGACGTCCGCTCGCTGCCATAATAATTACTTACAGGTGCGTTTCCTGACCACTGTTTTCCCAACAAGCCTATAAATTGACTTGATCCTACATTTTCTGGGCCTTTCGGTGACAGATCCCAATTACCTCACTGTTACCATAGTAACTAACGGACCACCTAGGGAAGGGGGAGGAGAGAAGCGTAAAGATGAAAATTAGAGAGAAGCACTCCAAATGGTCATTAATGGGTGAGCCTTGGAGTGCAATGAAACGCTAATTGACACCTTTGGGAGTAGGTCTGGCTGTATCCCATCCCTTAGGAATGGAGATAGGGATAAGGATGGGGATGCAGATGGGAATGGCGGGAGGGAGGAGGAGGAGGAGGAGGAGGAGTAGGACTCCAGGTGCACCATCCTCATCTTCTAAAATAAGTGACAGCTAAAACTTTATAAGCACTTCCTCCCAAGCCTTGCAATATCTAGCCCTCTTGGTTTTTCTCTTTTGTTTTTCATTTCCTCTGCTTCTCCTCCCCCCCCCAACCCCCCATTTTCTGAACACATTAGTTACTATGGAAACATTGGTGTGAATGTCAGAAGAGACTGCCCAGAAGGAAGAGCTGTCTAAAGTCAATTTAGAGAATGGCTTGACATGCATTTCATGTTTGGGGAATTTGGAGACTTTGAAATATTCATGACCAGTATGTGGGTGGGTGGGTATTATCTGTGGCTTCAAAATATTTGTGTTATAAGCAAAGGGATCATGCCAAGGATTCTTTTTTAGAAGGAGAGGGGGGAAATAAACAGTGGCCTTGTTGGGGGATTTGGAATCCGATTGATTATCAGTCAGTCTCATGGATAATGCTTGCTTTCTGAGTTTCTCAGCCAAATTTGAATGGCTTATTTGAATCTGAATCTTTCAAGTAGAAATAAATAAATACTTTGGAGAGAATGATACTTGACATTTTTTAAATAAATTTTATTATATTTTGATCTGACTGAATATATCCCCTCATCTCAACTAACTCAAAGAGCTGTGCCTTATAATAAAGAATTTAAAAAAGCAAAAAGATAAAACATTTCAGTAAAACTAACCCATCAAATGATTTCTCTCTCATCATGTTCAACTTAGATCAATGTATACCATGGAAATAATGTAAAGACTAACAGACTGCCTTCTGTGGGAGGGTGGGGGGAGGGAAGCAAGATGAGGGGAAAAATTGTAAAATGCAAAACAAATAAAATCTTTCAAAAAAAAATTAGCAACAAAAAAACTAACCCATGAAAAAAAAGTCTGCTATAATATGGAGTATTCTAGAGTTATCATCCCCCCACCTGAAGACAAATGATAGGAGGTGCTTTTCCCTACTGCTTCTTTGGGGTTAAATTTGGTCATTGTATTTTTGCAACCTTCAAGGTAGTTTAACAGTTGTTATTCTTTCCCTTTCTTCTGTTGTAATTGCTGTGTCTGTTTGTTTTGCTTGATTCATTTAACTAGATGACCCAGTGGATAGGATGCTAGGCTTCAAGTCAGAAAGACTCATGTACTTGAGTTCAAATCTGATCTCAGACACTCAGCTGGGTGTTTCTGAGCAAGTCACTTAAACCCGTTTTCCTCTGTTTCCTCATCTGGAAAATGAGAAATAGCAAACCACTCCAGTATCTTTGCCAAGGAAACTCTAAATGGGATCATGAAAAAAAAATGACTGAATAACAAAAACTTCTTTCACTTTATATAAATGCATATAAATCTTTCCTTGGCTTATTTTTTTTCAGATGTCATCTGAAAATCAACTAAAAAAAGGAAAACAAAAGATACTTTTAAGATCGTTGTGGGCAGTCACAACCAAGGATTTATTAAGTGTTTTCTATGTGCACTATTCTAAACCCTGAGTTTATAAACAAAGGCAAAACAAGCACCTGAAGCAAATAACAAATGTTTATTGAATCTGGTTGAGGAACAAGACACAGAGAAATTCAAATATACTGTAAAAATCCATACCCTCTTTTGATGAATTTTGATGTTAGCAAGGGTGAAAGCTAGCCTTCCTGTATGAGTTGCCGAGTGTCAAAAATCCATGACTCAGTGAGCCAGTCTTATGATGAACCACTGGCACCATATTTATGGAGGTGGATCATCAGTCAACTAATATTTGGTAGCTGGGCTCATGTGGTAGAATTTGCCAGAATATGTTCCCAAGATGGCATGGACTTCCAGAGCCCAGGGTGACCTCCATAATACAATGAGTTATATGGAAGACTTTTAGTTGGAGGACAAAAAGAAACCCAAATTGAATTTATTACATGATGGATTTGGAGCTGTCAGTTTTGAGAAAGGAAAGGTGCCTGGGAGACTTTTTAAAAAATATTCATTTTAAAAAATAGCCTAGCTTGGAAAAAGGAGGATGAAGTGCTTGATTGTGGGGCAATATCCATCTTATCTGTTTCAGTTAAAGCAGTGTCCAGGACTGTAAGAAGAGGCCAATACCAAGGATAAGACCAAAGGAGCCAAGGACAATTGCTTCACTCTGGCTGACCAGGACACACTGCTACCCTGGTTGAGTAGTGGCTTCCAAGTCCTTTTTAATGAGCCAGAGCAGGTAAGGCATGGGAGAATGGAAAGAAGGGACCTTACTTAAAGGTCATCTAACCCAATGCCCTACCTGTTAAAAAAAAAATCAGTTCAACAACATACAGGCAATAATAATTCAAATTTATAAAACCCTTTAAGGTTCACAGAACAAAATTCCTTCAAGGTAAGTAGTACAAGGATTTCCAGATGAGGAAAGTGAGACACAGAATGGACCAAGCGTCACCCTGATGGCATCATCCCTAGTTTTATCCCTAATACGACCAAATAAGTTTTCTAGCTAATAAAGAATTTGTGATACCACTATATTCAGGCTGTTCCAATTATTAGGTAGCTAGCTAGGGTCTCTATTTTGCCAGGTCATAGAGACATAGGTTCAAGTCTGACATCTAACGACCTAGGCAAATCATGTAACCTCCTGGGTCTGAAGACCACTCTCTACGAGGGGATGTTAAGATCTATTAGGAGAGGAAACTTCCTTACAACAAGAATTATAATAGATTTACATATATCAATTAATCAAAGTAATTCAATAAATCCACCAAAATTGATTAAAAATAATAAACTAACACATAGTCCCTTAAAGTTTGCAAAGCACTTTATATGTGAGTCATTTCATTTGATTTTCACAACAACCCTGGGTAGTAGATGTTACTCTCTCCATTTTATAGACGAGGAAACTGAGATCAAGTAATTTAGCCAGAGTCGCAGAGCTAGTCAGATATAGGATTAGAACTCAGGACTTATCTTCAACAATGAAAAGGCTGCAGAGGGGTCTCTAGTGAACAGAAATTGCCTGCCTGTAATTTCACCCTTTAGTCCTGTATCTCCTTTCTAAATCCAAACCAACTAATCTAATCTCTCTTGTACTTTGGATGGCATTTTAAGATATTGAAGACAGTTAACATGAGAGTGAATTGGATGGATAGAGTGCCCAGCCTGAAGGAAGATTGGAGTTCAAATCCAGTCTGATAGTTTCTGTATGATCCTTGGCAAGTCACTTAACCCTGTTTGCCTCAGTTTCCTCATATGTCAAATGAGGAAATAGCAAAATCCCTCCAATAGCTGTGTCAAGAAAACCCCAAATATGGTCATGAAGGGTCAGATACAACTACAAAATGACTGAGCAACAACAAAACATGAAAGTAAAAAAAAACGAGTCTAAAGAGTTCTAGATTTGTCATGAGAAACTGGGTTGGAATCTTAGTTCTCTACTTATTACCTGCATGACCTTGGAAAACCCATCCATTCTCTCTAGATCTTTAGCTCTCTCCTGGAAGGAAGTATGATATCATAGGGGACCGAGAGGGACAATGGAAAGGACAGTCTGAAGATACGAGCTTGAATTTGACACTGTGGGCAAGTCCCTTGACCCTTTTTGGTCTGTTTCTTCATCTGAAAATAATTGGGGTTTGACTTAGGTCAGACTCTTTCCAGTGTTAAATCTATGATCCTTCATCCCTAATATTCCATCCTTCAACCCTAGTATTCCACAGGCCTTCTAATCTGTAGGACAAGCATGTTTAGTTATTTTAACGGCCTCACATCCTTGGGTTTGGAGTCTGCAAAAGCACCATTATGACATTGAATCTTGTTTGCTCCAAGCTGTTAAATGACCAAAACACTGTTGTTCCTGAAAGTGCTCAGTTGATTCTCCTCTTTCCTTGGGTTGTATCTGTTAGGTTAGGGATTTGGCAGATTGTTCTCTGCCCCAGTAATTAGGCATCTGGACCTAAATATCTATCTAGATTAAAAACTGATAACTCCCTAAAAATCCAAATGGACTTTGAAATCAATATATAGAAATCATAGCATTCAGAGCCAGAAGGGACTCTAGCAATCATCTAGGGCAGGGATTCAGTTCTTAAATTGGGAGCCATGAACTTGTGTATGTGTGTGTATATATATAACCAAGATAACCAGTATTCTGTTGTTGAGTTTTTCGGTCATTACTGATTCTCTGTGACTCTGTTTGTTATTTGTTATTGTTTTATTAGTTTCAGGAAATCTTACTGAAGTATTTTGCCATTTCCTTCTCCCATTCATTTTACTAATGAGGAAACTGAGGTCAACAAGGTTAAGTGCTTAGGTTCAAGATCACATGGAGAATTAATTGTCTGAGGCAGGATTTGAATTCAGGAACATGAGTCTTTCTGACTCCAAGCCTAGGGTTCCATCCATTGTGCCACCCAACTGATATAACCAATATAGATAATCAATTTATATGTGATATGTGTAAAAAACAATTTGTTCATATAATCAATTAGATTAAAAGTTTTCCATATAAACATATGTGTATTGCCATATAGTGAGATAGTATCATTATATATCAATATATAATCTTAAGTACATATTATATAGGGATATAACAAAGGAAGTTAATTATATTGAAATAGTTATATTAGCATATATTATATAGATTTATAGCATATATGTATATATAGTGATCTATAAGTGTATATAGCTACAGTAAAATAGATATGCATCTATATTACCATATATTTCTATACATAAATATATATATATTGATAGCAGTTTCAATAAAATTTGTTTCCTTAGTATTCTAATGTATTTTATTTTATGTATTAGAAGTATTATTCTAAGAAGGGCTGTCTAAGCTTTGCCAAAGTGGTCCATGAAACACATAAAAAAAATGTTAAAGACCTCTGATTCCAATCCAACCCTCTCTGGGGAAACTGAGTCTGGGCATGATTATGTAAACACTAAATAGCAAAGCTGAGACTCAAGCACAGGTCCTCTGATGTCAAATCCAACCTTCTTTTCTCTATAATAAGCTATATAATAATATAAAAACTAGGTGTTTCTTTGTGCCTTTTGATGTTTGGCAAAAACAGTTTAAGATCTAAAGGGTAGAATCCACAAGACCAAAAAGTCACTGAGCTATCAAGGTCTCCAATAGGCTATACTTTGATTGCTCAGACCCTGTGTTTTTTTGGCATTTCCTGGGAGATGTTGGCTTTTAGCAGTGAATGGGTTGCTGTAGGATAAAGGAAAGAGCAGATGTAAGAACACAGCAGATGTACTGATCCAAAAGGCAGGAGAAAATTAACAAGCCAGAGAGCACATGACTGGGAAATAGCCAAAAAGAGGTTGAAGTAATAGAGACAATCTTTGCCTATTGCTTGACAGTAGATTATTGAGAAAGAGAAAGAGAAAGAGAAGGAAGGAAGGAAGGAAGGAAGGAAGGAAGGAAGGAAGGAAGGAAGGAAGGAAGGAAGGAAAGGGAAGGGAAGGGAAGAAAAGGGAAGGGAAGGGAAGGGAAGGGAAGGGAAGGGAAGGGAAGGGAAGGGAAGGGAAGGGAAGGGAAGGGAAGGGAAGGGAAGGGAAGGGAGGGGAGGGGAAGGGAAGGGAAGGGAAGGGAAGGGAAGGGAAGGGAAGGGAAGGGAAGGGAAGGGAGGGGAAGGGAAGGGAAGGGAAGGGAAGGGAAGGGAAGGGAAGGGAAGGGAAGGGAAGGGAAGGTAGGGAGGGAAGGAGGGAGGGATGTAAGAAGGAAGGAGGGAAGGAGGAAAGGAGGAAGGGAGGAAGGGAGGAAAGAAGGAGGGAGGGAAGGAGGGAAGGAATAAAGGGATCAAAAAGGAAAGCAGGAAGGGAGAGGGGGAGGTAAAGGAGAGGAAAGGAGGGAGGGAGAGAATGAAAGGAATGGAATTGGCTAGGCTGGACAGGGACCCCCAAGGGACTACGACTGAGCTAGATTAGGTGGAGCAGACTGGCAAGGACTGATGAGTAGAATTAAGGCAATTAAACCTAAATATACAGAGCAATACTTTGTAATTGAAGGGCACTGACAGGTGATTAGTTGGTTAGCCATGTGGTGAAGCAAGCTGAGAGAAGAGACGGAGCAGACTAGGTCCAGAATGCTACGTCCGCTCTTTGCTCAGGGCTCAGAGCTCAGAGCTCTAACAGAAGCAGCTGGCCCAATTTGAAGAGCTGGTGAATGGCTGGATCTGACCAGTCTTCATCATGGCCTGACCCTAGATTTCCTCATTTCTGATGCATGATGTTTGTAGACTCTGGACAGATCAGCATGACTTGCAAGGCCAGACTGACAGAGGGGCAATATGGGACTTTGACTTGAAGTGAGGAAGACTTGGCTCCAGATCACAGATGAGACACTTACTAGCTGTGTAAGCTTGGGCAAATCAGCTAATATGTAAAGTGAAAGACATTGGCCTTGATGTCCTCCAAGGCACCTTCTGACACCCATAAATTTTCAAGTTAGTGAGGTAGGGTGCAGTAGCCGACTGATCTGACCTACATTTGGACAAGAATTCCCTTTGCATCTTCCCCATTCAGACTCAGACTTGCTAATCTCTGGTGATGCACATCTCACCCATTCCATTTTTGGACAGCTCTAAATGTTGGCAAACTTTTCCTTACATTTATCTGAATTTTGCCTCTGCAATTTTTACTCATTATTCCTACTTTTGCCTTCTGGGGCCAAACAGAGCAAATCTAATCCTTTTCATCCCAAGTGCCATCTCTGTCACTTTCAAATTTGATAAGCATGCTATCTAGGCCTTTATTGAAGTCATTAAAAAAAAAGTAAATAGATCAGTGCCAAGGACAGACTCCCAGAACACTCTGCCACCAGTCGCTACTTTGGGGGTCAATTTCAAATCTACCTCACTAGAATGTTTTCTACCTCATTTCTTCCATCTTGCCTACCAGAATATAGGACATATTAGAGATTCCATTATTTCTACCTTGGCAATTAGTTCCTATATATTGGTCAGAGACAGGTCAGGTAAAGACTAATGGTTCACTGTATCACTTCTAATTTTTAAGAGACAGAGAAGAGAAAAGGAGAGAAAAAGAGGAAGGGGGAGGAGAGGGGAAAAGGAAAGAAAGGGAAAGGAAGAAGGAGAGAGAGAGAGAGAGAGAGAGAGAGAGAGAGAGAGAGAGAGAGAGAGAGAGAGAGAGAGAGAGAGAGAGAGAGAAGGAGGGGAGGAAGAAGAGGGGTAGAGAGAGATTGAAAGAGATTTGGAGAAACAAAGAAAAAGATTGAGATATGGATAAATACCCTGTCTATTCCTAGGCTTGTGATCTTTTTTCTCTAAACTCATTATCCATTTCCTCCTTTTGGCTGAGTGATTCCATGTAAGTATCAAAGGATCATGCATTTATAGGATTATACATGCCATGGACCCCTTTGAGAGAATCTGTTGAAGTCTGTGGATCTCTTCTCAGAATAATGGCATTTAAATTATAAAATAAAGTACATAGAATTACAAAGGAAAACAATTATATTGAAATAAATATATATAAGGTTTTTCCAGTCCCAGGTTGGGGAGTCCCTGAAACCATTTTTGGGCACATTTGATGGTCTGTGTATCCCAAGTTTAGTGCCCTGGATCTGGTCAAACTGCCTCATTATATAGATGAACAAAGGAAATCATATAATTTAGAGCTGGTAGGATCCTCAGAGGCTATCTAGTTTAATTCCCTTACTTTATAGATAAAGAGACTGAACCCCAAAGAGATTAAGTGACTTACACAAAGTCACTGGAGTAGTACATGTCAGAAGTCTTCTGATTCCCAAATCAATTCTTTTTCCCTTAGATCACATCCTCTTTATTTTCACTAACTTTTAGGTTCCCTTTCAATCCTCTGCATTTTATCCTATGTATTTAAAAAAAATATGATTATGAGAAAGGTTCAGTCAATTCCACCCAATGGCCAAAGGAGTTCATAACATAAAACAACCATATGTAGGCACTGGGGGACTAGGATTTCTTTCATCCTGGAGACTATGTCTCAGCCTTCCTAAGATTATTCTGGGTTTCTTGGATTCCATATCACTTTTTTTACTATTGAGCACCCTTGAGATACTCTTATTAGAAGACTTCTTTCCCATGACACTGAATTATGGTTACTCTTTTGTACAGGATAACTAAGTGATAGTGTCAGGTCTGGAATTGGGAAGGCACAAACTCAACTCTAGCTTCATATACTAGCTGTGTGATCCTGGGCAAGTCATTTCACCCTTTTTTAACCTCAGTTTCCTCATCTGTAAAATGAGCTGGAGAAGAAAATGGCAAACCATTCCGGGATCTTTGTCAAGAAAATCCCAAATGGGGTCATGAAGAAATCACTGAAGACTCAACTTGTTCCAAACCCACTGAGCCATTGTCTAGTGAATCCACACTAGACAGTCTCTGGGGTCCCTCCTCATTTGTATAGGAAGCTTTCTGCTGAAGGAACTTAAATTTGCAAGGGTTCTTAACCCAGGATCCAGGAACATTTTATTTCAGTAACTATTTTACCATAATTTGCTGTAATGTTCTTTATTTTATTTTATGCATTTAAAAGCATTATATTGAGAAGTGGTCAGTGGGTTTGGAAACATAAAAAAAATATTAAGAATACTTTGGAGTGGGGCAGTTAGGTGGCGAAGTGGATAGAGTACCAGTCCTGGAGTCAGGAGGACCTGAGTTCAAATCCAACCTCAGACACTTATAGACTAAGCTGTGTGACCTTGGGCAAGTCACCTAATCCCATTGCCTTGCCAAAAAAAAGAATCTTTTGGAGATAACCTGGAATGTTTGTCTGAGCACCAAGAGGTTAAGTGATTTGCCCAGGTCAGATAATGAACACCTGTCAGGTGTAAGATTCATTCAGACTCAGGTTGACCTGACACTCATATAGACTATAATAAATATTGGTGAGAACTACAAATAAAGTCATAAGGAAGCTAACAAAAGGGCATCATGTTTTTCAGACTGGGAGACAAAGATAGGGACTTCATGGAGGAAGTGGCATACATGCTGGCCTTTGAAGGATAGATAGGATTTCACCAGATAAACATCAGGGTTGGGGCAGCTAGATGGCGCAGTGGATAAAGCACCAGCCCTGGAGTCAGGAGTACCTGGGTTCAAATCTGGTCTCAGACACTTAATAATGACCTAGCCTTGTGGCCTTGGGCAAGCCACTTAACCCCATTTGTCTTGCAAAAACCTAAAAAAAAAAAAATATCAGGGAAGGAGAAGGGAGAAGTGTTTATTGTATTCTGTAGTTTAAATTTTATGAAGAGACTTCAGAAGAGCAGGCATCAGAACCAGGAAGATCTGAATTCAAGTTTTACCTGTAGTTGTCGCTGTTGTTTTGATACCAATCATAGGTGTAGGGTCATAGGACAAATCTCTTACCCTATTTAGCAGCTCCAGACATCCAGTACGAACAAAAGTTTGGAGGTCAGAATGCCACAGATCTGGGATCTAGACTGAAAGGGACCTCAGAAACCATCAAGTCCAATCCCCTCATTTTACAGATGAGAAAAATAAGACCCAAAGAACTCAAGTGACTTCACATAAAGCTAGTAAATGGAAAAGCCAAGACCAGACCCCAGAACCTCTAGGGCCAGATGTAGGGTCTTTTCTGAACCCTGTTGCACCCAAAAGAACATAGTAAAAAATAGTAGCAATGAATTGATGGTTCAGTATAGCCACAATAATAAGAATCAATAATTCAATGACCTCATCCCCTTCCGGTCCTAATTCTTTCTCGAGACTTCAAATCCCTGATCCCTTCATCAGTCCCCCTTCTTTTCAGGTGTATTATCTTAGAATGTAAGCTCCTTGAGGGCAGTCTCTCTCTCTCTCTCTCTCTCTCTCTCTCTCTCTCTCTCTCTCTCTCTCTCTCTCTCTCTCTCCCCTTGTAAATGTATCCCTTGTCCACATTCTTCCACCAGTCTTTATAGAAGATTCAACCAAAGACTTGGATTCTTTTTCTTGGCAGTGTTACATCTTGGGGATAAAGGTGAAGACCCAGGGAGGAGATATATTTTTATCCCTCAAATACTGACACTTCCCATCTTATAGCATTTTAAAACTTACAAAATACTTTTTACTTTACTTTTGAAGTATTTTACTGTTCTTTACGAAGTCCATTGTACCGATAAGTAAATTGAACCTGAGGCCTTCTGACTGCTGGACAATTATACAAGATTACCACTCCAGATGGGGTATGGTCTAATTTGACTGGAGAGGGAAGGTATGGTGAAGGCAGACTACGGAGGAGCTAGAATGTCAGGCTGAAGGTTTTAGACTTGGAGGAGATAACAGAAAGACAAATTTGGTAGTGTGTGTTTATTGGGAGGAAGGACATGAACTGGAAAAAATGTATAAGAGATATTTGACAGCAGAATGCCAAAGACAGAATGAATTAAAGGAAAATAGGATTAAAGGTGTACACTGATTAAGGGGCTGATGCAGTAATGATGATCAAACTCCAAAAGGAGAAAAATATACCTTTTTCCTTCCTTCCTTCCTTCCTTCCTTCCTTCCTTCCTTCCTTCCTTCCTTCCTTCCTGCCTTCCTTCCTGCCTTCCTTCCTGCCTTCCTTCCTGCCTGCCTTCCTTCCTTCCTTCCTTCCTTCCTTCCTTCCTTCCTTCCTTCCTTCCTTCCTTCCTTCCTTCCTTCCTTCCTTCCTTCCTTCCTTCCTTCCTGCCTTCCTTCCTGCCTTCCTTCCTTCCTTCCTTCCTTCCTTCCTTCCTTCCTTGTACAGCTAGGGTCCCAGAGGAGTGAAACATTCCATAAACCATCAGACACAGTTGGCATGTTGGTTAGTTTTGCTAAACTACTTTTTCTTTTACTTATTCTATATTAGAAGGGATAAATATCTAAGAAGGAGAAGGGAAGGTAATGTTTTTGGAAACGAAGGTTATGTGAAAAAAGATTAGTAATAAGAATTTTTAAACTAAAATAACAAAGATGTTACTGTAAGGTGAAAGATAATTAGTGTCTGGAGCACAGGGCTGGGAGTAGGAGGGTAACCAGAACTAGCTACCTCTGGAAGAGGGCATAAGTTCTAGAAAATGGATCTTCAGGCAAAGGATAACAAATTGTTTCCATGGTTTTTAAACACAGCAAATTTCTGCCTGCAGTTTCCATAAACAAGTATACTCTAACAAGGGTTACTTATATAAGGACAAAATGAATTTAAATAATTGTTCCCTTTTTATTCTTTTGAACCTGATGCCTAGTTATTAAAAAAAAAAAAAAGCTCAAGAGATAGAGCAAAACACAGACATCCGACCTTCTTCTTTCTTTGTTTTGGCAAGGATAGATATAATGCAGAAAATCAATAAGTAAAAATGATAAATAAAAATGTCTTCCAGTCCCACAAGAATACAAAAAAATGTAACAGGTGTCTCTTGATAGAATAGGTATTCCAAAGAGGAGGAAAGCGTTTCATTTATTTTGAATGAGAAGATGAACTTAATGGATTTTTGACAGTTGAATTTTTTTTATAATGGGTTTGATGTCAAATTTCACTTTAACAGAAACTGCGCCCTCAGAAAAGCTGCCATGAGAAAATTGCTATCTTCAGACATTCAGACATTCTGGCAATTTTTTTCTTCCATACAAATCCCACCTGTTATGGGAAATTCTAATCAGGTATAGTTGGAGAACATGTGGGAACAGGAAAAGATACACATCTCTGTTATCCTGTGTGCCACTGGAAACAGGTTTCAAAGATGCTTTTTTGGTGAGACTACAGAAGGCAGGTCTTTTAATCATTTTGTTTAAGGCAGTTAGTTTATCCACCTGTGTGATAAGTTCCCCTGGCAAGTCATTTAACCCCAATTGTTTAGCAAGAAAATAAGAATAGCAGGGTAGTGATTTATCATAGTATTAATTCTATCTTTTAATAAGAAGAAGAAGAATAAAGATTTACATAGTAATTTAAAATTTGCAAAGCATTTTACGAACATTAACTCATTAGGCTCTCTTGATGGCCCTATGCAGTAGACACAAGTCTCAACACCCCCAATTTTACCTATAAGAAAATGAACTCAGGATAATTAAACCTGAGTCATGAAGCCAGTCCTTATCAGAGGTGATCTTAACCCAGACTTTTTCAAATTCCAGGGCAGCCCACCATCCAGCAGACTACCTCTTCAATTAAAATATTTAACTAGTCAAATAAGACTGAACATGCCTGAAATGTTTCTTGGGTTCAGAAGGCAGGAATTTGGGATCTGGATACCAGTGATCATAGTAAGTAGCCTGGACATCTGATTTGAGGCCATGGCTACTACAGTAAAATGAGAAGAACCTGTAGGTGACAGCCCCTAGTCTGATTGCTTGCTGTATGAAGTTAAGCTGAACAGAATTTTAGGATCTGATTACCATTGGGAATCACAGCCACTGACATTCAGAATTTCTGGTTCATAGAGCAATCTATTTAATAAAAGGCCTATTAATCCTGCTTGAGGTGTGGAGTGTTTTATTTGGTCAAAAGCTACCTTAGGCTGTAGAAATATTTTTCTTAAGCCTCAGTAATATCTCAGATGTGTGTCTGTTTGGAGCAATTATTTATGCATTGATTTGTGTAAAGTAGTTCCCAGTACATGGACCACTAACTAACTTAGTATTTGCTGTGAGTCAAACAAAGAATGTTCTGCCATAGTAGGAATGGTAGTCTCATCATTACCATACTATAATAACTGACCCTGCAACATGCATGAGCTCAGCACTGCGTCTGCCTGACAAATAATGAGCAAATATAAATATCCACTGTTATTATTGTGGTTACAGTGGAATTTTCAGTTTGGTCTCTGGACAAGTCAATGAGCTAAATGCTTACTCTGTAGCCAGGTCCTGGGTTAAGAGTTGGGAATATAATTACAAATAAAAAGACAAGAGTCCCTGACTCTATCGGGAAAGACAATACAGAAAAGGAAATGTAAAAGTCAGGGATAAGAAGGATTCTACATTGAGGCATGATGAAGGCTGAGAGTCAAGAGAGGAGCCTGAGGAAAAAGACATGGCAGGTTTGGGTACTTTCTCTAAAAACAGAGATTCTAAGAGGAACTAACCAATCACAGGAAGGGACCCTAGGGGTAGAGTGAACTTCCAGCGTGGGAAGGATGTTCTGGCAGGCCAGAGAAAGACTGGAGAGACAAGGATGGACAAGGGCCTTGGTCAATCGAAATGAGCAGCAGGAGGAGCAAAAATAGAGCTCCGGCCATGGAGTCAGGAGGACCTGAGTTCAAATTCAGCACTTAATAATTACCTAGCTGAGTGACCTTAGGCGAGTCACTTAACCCCATTGTCTTTAAATAAAAAAAGAAAGAAAAGAGCAGCAGTAGCCTTGGATTCCATAGCACTTCAACATTTACAAACCTTGAGGTGTGAATCTAAGTTTTATTTCTCCTTTTACACAGATGAAGAAACAGAGATGTAAAGCAATGCACAGCTAAGAGGTATCAGAGCTGGAAATCAAATCCCAGTCTCTGCTGAGTCCAAGTCAATTAAATTCAACCAGCATTTACTAAAAATCTACTATCTGCCAAGCCCTGAAAATACAAAAGGAGGCTGTGGATGTCCACTATTTGAAATATTGCAACAAAGCAATTAAGACTTCGTTACTGAAAGACGGGCTTAATAAAGACAGGAATCTGGGCTAGGTGAGTAGGGAACATTGGCTTGTTGTAGCTCAGGAGAAAGGGAGCAGGGCATGTAAATAGATGAGATAGTTCTCTATAAAGGAAGGCTTTGATCTCTGGTCCAGGTGTAAGGGTCAAGAGTGTAAGACCTAACTTCAGTCGATTGGCATTCTGTTTGCCTTTGGTTGGTTGGCATCTAAAGGCTCTGTATTGTTTCCCTGACCTTTACAAGGACAGGTTTTAGCCACCCTATCCTTGCAGACTGCAGAAACAGCGCCATGCCATCTCTATGTATGCCCATTTGTCCTCAGAGATGATGTGTACATTTGTGAGAATGTTTGTAGTGGGTAATGTTCTATGCAAATCTTGTTAGCGTGTTATTTCACTAAATGAACCAATTGTATCTCTCAACTGACTGGAGAAAAAGAAAATGCATTAGTGGAGATTCAAAAGCTATCACAGAGGAATTTGAAGCTGGGGTAACTATTCTGGGACAATAAAAGGAAAAAGGAAACTACAGACAAAAAAACAATGTTTCCACCTGAAGGCAGGTTATGCTGGCACTACAGTGCCCATACTAGCCATTCTAATGCTTTTTTACATCCAGTAGTCTTTCCACACACCACACTACCCCTCAGGGTGGAGTATCTAAAGTGCTCTAGAGAAAGGACTTGGTCTTCTGCAGGTTCTACATGGTCAGACCCTGGAGAGACCCAGTGAATAAAAGTGATAATATAAGGATGTCTTAATTGCAGTCTTATACTCATCCGTCGATGTTTATTTAATACTCTACAAAGCCTGACCTTCAGGAAGGGAGGTTCAGCTTCCTGAAGAAACTGAGAAAATAGCAGATTAGCCTTTCTGATTATAGTGGGGGTTTTTTCCCCAACAGAGAAAAGTAAGGCAAAAATGTGGTGCCTATTCCAAGCTCCATGGTAATAATTATGAATGGAGTGCATAGCCTGTTCATGTATTTAAAGACTCTGTATTTCAGGTCAGAACTCACAAATGGTTTGGATATTCTCAGAGCTCAAAAATATTTCAGGTGTCAGACATACTGATACAAGGTTAAAATGCAATTGAATATAATTGGGGAGTGTTTAAAAAATGAAAATAAAATACAACATAGATGTTAATTTGTGGTTTTCGAAGTGAAAAATATGTCCTCCACCCACCAGGGATCCTTTCCATTTAAGTTTGACACCAGTGGAATAGTGGACTTTGCCAATTCTGGACAAGAAGAAGGTCTGGTTTACATTTCTCCTAGAGGCTTAGAGCTTAAAGTCTCTCAGACATAAGTTTCCTCATGTATAAAATAGGGTTTAATGATAGCACCTTCCCCGTAGAATTGTCACTCAAATACTAAAATTTTCATATGGATCTGTAACATTTGAGATTTGGGGATTCTTTCCAACAACTCTGTGCACACACACACACACACACACAACCCATTATATCTTAGACTTTCTCTAGTTGCTAAATTCTGACTTCCAACCTCCTTTTCCAAAAAAAATTACCAGTGATCTCTTAACTGCCAAATCTAATGGTTTTTTCCTCAAATCTCATTCTTCATAGTCCCTCTGCAGCATCTGAAACAGTCATTTGCCAGACATTCTCTCTAGATGTCCACAACAGTGCCCCCGTTCTCCTTTTGCCTATCAGAGTAGTCTTAGACTCCTTTGCTTGATTTTTATCCAGCTCATACCCATTAACCTTAGGGTCCAAGTTTCTATACTGAATTCTCTTCTCTCTATATACATTCTGACTCAGTGACCCCAATGATTCCCAGATTTGTCCACCCAGTTTTCATTTCTCTCATGAGTTCTACTCTTACATCACCACCTGCCATTTGATCAACGTGACCTGGCTCCAGAGGAATCTCAAACTCAGTATGTCCAAAACAGAACACAGCTCTGCCCCAACCCTTTTTCTTCCCACATTTCCTACTCTTGCCAAGAATACCATCTTCTCAGTCAACTACACTCAAAACCTCAAGTTTCCCTGACTCCAAGGCCAACCCTTGATATACTATGTTCTTCTGTCTCCCATAGGATGGCAGGAAGAATGTTGGATTTGGAGTCAAGAGAGATCTGAATTAGAATCCTACCTCTGACACCGAGTAGCTGTGTGACCCTAGGCAAGTCACTTAACTTCTTTGAGCATGTTTTCTACCTGTAAAACAGAGGTAATAATACTGCCAACTTCACAGGGTTATTGAGGGTCAAAGGAGATTGTTTGTAGACTTAAACTGAAAAGAAAATTTAGGTTGTTATTAATGCTGTCCTAAGAATGCATTTTATCTTTGAGTCTTGGATTTCCAGTCCATCAAATGGAGATAATCCTCCTTCACCCTCAGAATTGTTCTAGGGTCTAATAAGATGGTATATAGAAAACACTTTGCAGACCTTTCAGGACTGTATAAATATCAATATTCTCATTGAAGGATTATAGATCTAAAACTGGAAAAGAATTTTGAGGCCAGGAAATTCAGCCCCTTTCCTTTACAGACAGGGAAACCAATGCCCAGAAAAATCTCTCTATATTGCCACAATACATAGCCACACAAATATGAAATCAAAAGCTGAAGTCACAACTCAAACCCAAGCCCTCAAAATCAAATTCTGTTATTTTCACTATCTGGCAGAGCTTTTCTGTGTAAAATTAACACCACCTACTTAGAAGAACAATTCTTGCATCACACCTTGTAACGTAACTTGTTGGACATGATACAGTGGGGATCTTTATTGTGTCTGAGTTGGACCAGATGGCCAAATTTGGAGATTTAGTAAACCAGCTTTACTTTGTCAATGGCATCATTCTATTTAAAGCCAAAACTTAAAAGGTATACTACACTTTATTTTTCCACTTACCCATAATAAACTTAAAAATAATGTTTGATTCAGTTTGAAAGTTTGATCAAAAGAAGGAAAACCAATTCCAACTAAAAGATCCATGAGAATAGAGTTAACATGATAGGACCATGGAGTGATCAAGTAGGGACAAAAATTGGCTTCCTCCCACATCACTTCTACCCTGGGGACTATTTGTTGGTGCCCGTTTCTACCCAGGCTAACAGCCTTCATAGTGCTCAGAGCAAACAGCAGGAGATGACTCAACTCCGGGCAAATTGTCTTCTTCCTTCAAACAGGACCCACCACTGCGTGAACATTTTGTTCTGAGATGATTCCAGTAAACAAATAGTTCCTCAAACATGCCCCTTGGCTGCGATGGGTCACTTAAGACTCTTCTGGAAGGAGGATGAAGTTTTGTTATGATTTGCTATAGGACTCTTGGTCTTCCAACACAAAGAACCTAAGAGCTCCCCAAGAAGGGGAAACAGAAGGGCAAGCCCCGTAGATAATAAAGTGATTTTGGGATTCCTTGATTCTGACAGAGGAAGAAGGGTAACATGGGGGGGGGGGGGGAATTGGATTTGCTCAGAGGTACTGGTTTAATGCTTCCCTTTGCCACTAACTACCAGAAAGAGCTTGGCACAATCATTTGGCGATGCCCTCTCTCAATCTCAGTATCTTCAAATATAAAAGGAGAGGGACTGAACTAAAAGGCCTCAGAGACCCCATCCAGTTCCAGCTTTCTTATTTATAAAATGAGGGGGTTAGAAGAGATGGCCCCAAAGTCACTTCCAGCTCTAAATCTATGACTTAAATGAAGATTCCGAGGTTTAGGAATGCCAAGATTCTTCTCAAGTAAAGTTGTTTTCGACTTTTATAACTTGTATAATCATTCATTCATTCATTCATTTACTTATTTATACAATTATTTATTACATGGCTAGGTCACACAGTGGAGAAAGAACTAGGCCTGGAGTCAGTTCAAATCCAGTCTCAAACACTTACTAGCTGTGTAACCCAGGGTAAGTCATCAAAACTAACCTTGCCCTTCTCAGTTTCATCATCTGTAAAATGAACTGGAGAAGGATATGGCAAGTCATACAAACCCCACAATGGCTCACAGTCAGGCATGACCTAGAAGATTGAACAAGACCTTTACTATGTCTAGAAATCCAGAAAAAAAGGTAATTTTCTCTTTTTTAAAGAGAAAAGAAAGAAATTTTATACTAATTTGTTTCAAAACAAAAGAAAAAAAACATTATCCAATATAATACAGTTCAAATTCTGATTTGGGGGAAAATGGGAAATAGGAAAAATTACACAATGCCCAATATGCTTATAGAAGATATATTTAAATGTCATGTCAGTGGCACATGTGGGGGAAAAAGGTAGAATATTAAACTGTGGAAATATAGCCTGTGATATGGTATTCTAAAATATGAGAGATAAAAGTTCATTTTGAAGAAATGATTCACTGAGAAATACAGACTCCTTTCCAATATGGTTTCATCTTTAGTATTTTCCAGCTTTGATTTTTTTCTAAACTATGGATATTAAACTAAGCTGAGCTTTGGGTTAGTCTGAACTTTTCCTTATTTAAAAAAAACACAAATTAACCAAAAAATTGAGGTTCTAAGCAGCTATACTCAGCCACAAATTGACCATTTTCTTTTCACTGTAGCAGTTCTTAATAGTGACAAACCTGGAATCCTCCTCAGCAAAATTACCACCCCGATTTTTTATTTTTCTCCAAAGGGCCTAGGAATTTATGAAGGAATTTCAGTTGCCTATTGGAATCTGCCAGAAGTTTGGAGATGGCAATGGAGAATGAGGGAACCACACATATCCATCCCAGCAGCAGCCCAGATAGGGAAGGCTAAACTTCCCCAAAACTTCCCAAGTTCAACTCAAGGGTAGTTTTGCTGTGTTTTATCAATCGAAAAGTATGATTTATACACTAAAACACAAGCATTAATTCCAAGTTTTCTTGGTATCTGATTTATGTGGTAAACAGCTCTGGAAAGCAATGCAGAATGATCAACATGAAATGAATGAGAAAAAGGGTTTATTCAAAAAAGATTAATCTTTTTTCTTTACTTATAAGAAGTTTCTTTATTAAATGTTTTAAGTGAAGCTCTGTTGAAGCTCAACACATCAGTTAGCAACTCCAAGAAACTGTCTTGTGAGTGGAGGAAGAATTAACAAGAGTTTGCTTTGAAAATAATCACTTAAAATTAAAAATAATAATTCTCTTCATTTTATAGATAGGGAAGTGGGGTGGTGAGAGGTCAAGGAACTTAGATACAAACAATGGACTATTATATTTCTTTTTTTAGTGCTCTGGGACCGAGAAGAAATCAGCAGATGACTCTTCCCATGAGGCTGAGAATTTCACTGTAATTTAGGTTAAGTCAGGAGCTGTACAATCAAAGGGAGAACTAAGAAGGGAAACACATTTTTCTGACTGCTTTCTGTTAAAAAATCACATCGCAACCAACCCAGTTCAGGTCTTTCTCTTCTGTTGCCCTGAATGCTGGCACTGCCTTACAATACTTTTTTCTCCAGTTGGTTATTTACACAACTGCCCGTATGACTTCTCAGATGACATGCTCTGTTCACGTCATTTCTTCACTAAAATTATCCTTCCCTTCATGCCTCTCCATTACCTTTGCTATATATAAAATCACATAAATCAGTTGGGAGGGACCCTAGCAGCCATTTAGATCCTAAGTCATGTATCTAATTAGAGAGTACCCAGTTTTGCTACAAGGCCTCCAAGGAGATGGACCCCCACCTGCCTCTCTAGGTGGCCCCTTCTACTTTTGGATAGTCCAATGGTTTGGTAGTTTTCCTAAAGAGGCCTCTGTAGCTCCTGCTTCTGACCTCTGGAACTGGCCATAACAAGTCTACTACTTCTTCCATAAGGCAGCCTTGCATATATTTTCTCTTTTAGTCAATAAATATAAATTGTGGAGCATTTATTGAATAAAAATTGAACTTCTTGACTTAGAATTCAAGGAATTTTCAAGGTAGACTCGAATCTATCATTCAAACCTTATCTCCTATTACTTCCCCCCCATGTGCTCTATAGTTCAGTCAACTTTGTGGCTTGGTCCAGTGGAAAGAACACTGGACTTGGATTTAAAGGCTGAGGCTTAAATCCAGGCACTTCCTTGTACTGCCTGCATGACCCTGGACCAGTCACAACTAACTTTTTTAATAGGAAAAAGATGGACACCATGACCTCCAGATACCTCCCAGCCCTAAATCTGACCACTGTATCCATTAGGATTCTGCCCTTTCCATTCTTGGTTTCTGCTGTCCCTGTCTTCAAACATTCTAGGATAAACTCCTTCAATGTAAGGGGTATCTTATCCTCTGCGTCCCTAGGTCTGACCATCTTGCACAGAGCTAGGATTAATAAAAATCTGCTGCATTCAAGTCAAAATAACTGCACCTTCTGCTGTCACTTTGAAGAAACACAACTTAGTGACTTCCCTCTGGGATGATCTCCAATATGTCCTGCCTCAATATAGTTTGCCCATGGCTGCCCGTACATCGTCTCCTCCGTGGGACCATTTGTTTGTATGCCAAGCACTTATCAGTGCAGAATCTGGCATGTAAGTAGGGCTACTGACTTGGAAAAAGCAAACGAGATCATCTCGTACTAGTGGAAATGACTACTCCCCGTCAGTGACATCTCAAAGACTGTGGTGAATAAAAGAGGAGACACACTACCTCATTGGATCAGAGAAGAGTCAACGTCCTCATTTTCAAAGGGGTGAACTTAAACTTCAATTCTTGAAAAATTCTAGATTGAATGACTAGTGAACATTTAGAGAAAAGAAACTGATGAAGAACTAGAATGACTCCATCTAGAACTAGTGATAACCAACTATTATACTTCCATTCCTCGTTTCATTCAGTAACCTAGAGAAATGTAGGGAAATAAAAGTTTTCCTACATTTTGGTAGCACACTTGATCAAAGTTTCGTGATATTCCTGTAAAAAAAGATGGAGGAGCATGGTATAATGAGACAGATCAGATTTAAGTGAATGTCTAGGCCTGAAGAAAGTTCAATGGTTCACTGTCAAGGTGGTAAGACATCTCCAGAAGAGGGCCACAGGGATCTGCACTTGCCTATTTTACATTTTTATCAAGGACTTGACTGAAGGTGCAGATTTATCAAAGATATCTGAGATGGAAAGGACAGCTAATATCCTGTGTAGTCAAAAAGGTATTTACAGGCCAGGTCACTGGGCTTAAGCTAACAAGATAATAATATGCAATGATAATTTAACAAGATATTATATAGTAATAATATCCTTTGCTGTATCTGGGATAAATGCAAAGTCTTACACTGTGTTTTAAAACCGGTAGCTTGAAAAATAAAATGAAGAATTCATGATTAGGTGGTCATTTGTCTGGGTAAGATTCGTAGGTTTTAGTGGAATACAAATTCAATGGGACTTAGCAACATGATGTGGCAGGAAAAAATAAAAATATGATGTTGAGTTGTACTTGAGTAGTTTATGAGTGAAGCGATAGTCCTCTTGTATTGTGCACGGATCAGAGAACACCTGGAATATTTGTTGTGTTCACTCTGATTAAGACTACTGACACAGATGGTTAGGGCACTTGAGACAACGTCATAAGATATCAATTGGAGAAACATGAAAGGTTTAGCCTGAAAATAAGATGGGGGTGACAGATGCCAACTGCAAATGTACTACTTTTAGGGGTGATTATGTGGAAGAGGCTTAGACTTGTTCTGCCCAAGAGAAGAACCAGGAGTAATGTTTCCAAATTGAAAACTCATCAATTTAAGCTTAATATCAGGAAAAAGTTCCTAACAATTATAATGAATCAAGTTGACCGTGCCACTTTTAGCTGTCCACAGAGACAATGGGCCCTGTCCCATTGGAGGTCTTTAAGCAGAGATTGGATGACCACTAATTAAATACATTAGATCAATTAATTACAAATAATCATTACCCTCCCTGCATTAGGCAATGAAAGTACAATGTCAAAAAACAAACAATCCATGACCTAAGGGACCCATGTTCTCTTCAGACAACAATGTGCACATATATAGAACCACTAGCAACTGGGAGATCAGGAAAGGTTTCCAAGTGGAGGCTTATCTTCCCTGCTTCAGAGAGAGAGAGATGGGTGGGTGGAGTGTGAGTTCTAGAGGTCTGAACTGAAGTAGGACTAATGCCAATAGGATGGCATCAAGAGTCAAACAACAGTGGGCTCAGGCTCATGTGTCTCAAAAAAAGAAAAACAAAAAACTTTGGCAGGCATTTGGAAGACAGATTGAAGTGGGATAAGACTTTCGGCAATGGGGATCCTCTCCATGTCTGGGTTGGACCAAGCCACCACTGAGGTCCCTTCCAACTAAAAAATTATGTGATTTCATGATTCTGTTTGGTAAATAACATAAGGAGAATTGAGATAGTAGCAGATCTTTCTCAAAGCACAATTTACCCCCAAAATAAGTGAGTGATTATACAATATTCCTGATTAAAAAAAAAATAAGAATTGATGCTTATTGATGGAGAAATTATCACTAATACTTCAAAACACTCTACTTCTTGTAGTTTTTTTAAAGGTTGATCAATGATTACCAAGAAGTGGGGGCCATCAGGGTCCCCCTCAACTGGAGAGAGCAGCATTTGTAGCCTCTGACTACATTTTATCCCACCCCATCTCATTTTGCCTGGTTAAAAATCTAAAGTAGTTAATTTAATTTCTTTGAGCAATGGGAAAACATTAATAAAGTAGGTACTATTTCTCCATTCTTGGGCTTGTTACATAGTCTGGAACAGTTTTGAAGGCTAGAGTCCAGATTTGTCCTAAATGCAAGTAAAAGGTTCAATCACATGATAATGCTATAAAGACAAACACAAATGTATACAAATCGCAAACAACCCAGGTTCACAAAATAGACTTGCAGAATCTTGCACACAGGGTTAAAGGGCCTTCCCTTGTCATCTAGTCCAATCTGTGCCTGGATTGCCTCAAAAAAGAAATGTTTAGGACGACAGAGGTGATAGTTCTCTTGGTTAGATTATATCATCAGTATTCCAAAGAGAATGAGAGAGAGGCCTTAGGCGGTATGAAGGAGAAGAGAGCAAAGACAAGATGAGGGAACCACTGCACAGGATTAATCCATATCAAATTGCTTGCATTGTCAAGGAGTGGGGAGGAGCAAAATGGCAGAGAATTTGGAACTACAAAAAAATTTTTTTTTAAAAGTTAAAGATTATTATTACATGTAATTAGGAAAAAAATAACATCTTCACCTAAACAAAGAAGGGGTGGAGGAAGGGAAGTGAAAGAGAAGACGTTGAAGGAAGGAGGAAGAAAGGAAGAGGAGGATGAAAAGGAGAGAGGAAGTAAGGGAGACCAACTAAGAAAATGGTAGCAAAGGACCCTGAAATCAAAGCATGAGTTGCTTATCGTGGACAAAAATTAGAGGACACAATGGCTATCACCAAGTTTTAGAAGGACTCTCACATGGAGAAAGAAAATAGTCTGCTTGGCTTCAGTTTCAGAACTGGGAGAAGATGTAAGTTTTAGAAATGACGGTTTCAGGTCAATGCAACAACAATACAAGCATTTTTCTGGCAGATCTAATTGTTAGAAAGGTGAAGGCAGTGCATTAGTAGAGTGTTCACAATACCCAGAAGAAACCCTAAGCAGGTTCAGAAGAAGATGGTGCCAAATGGAACCACTTTGTTGGCCTGAAAAAACCCACACTGAGTGTGAAATCATCAAGTGAGCTCATCAAGAACAATCTTCGAATCTGGAAATCATCATGTTTGAGTATGTTTATCAAGTTCAGAATAGAAAAAAAAATTCAAATTCAACAAAGCAATAAGAAACACCCCTGCCTGTTTCTAAAACTTAAAGCCAAAGAACCTAATTAGCATTCCCTAACTCTACAACCTGTACTCTAAATTCAACATTTCACATTTACTGATTAAAGTTTTGTCTTTTTAACTTCCTCTTTCCATTTCTAAAATAATTAAACAAGGCTATTATTCTCAATTGGATATCTTTCCCTACCAAAGCTTTCTTTGTGGCTCTGTTAAAGTTCAGAACTAGCTCAAGGCTTTGGACATAGTTTCAACTGCAAAAGGTGATACTCCAAGGGGGTTCTCAAGAGATTGTCAAGGGAGACTCTCCCATTTAGGTCATCTGTACCTGCTACTGAATGGATATCTAGAATCTACAGTGGTCTCTAACCCTGTGATGAGGCATCAGAGTAGAATTTGAGTGCCCCTAAAAACCTAAGCATTCCCTTTTTTATGGCTGAGTAAAGGGCAACGTTTCAGTCTCAAGTAAAAACTTGGCCATTCCCCTACTTGTCATATGCTGATTAGAGTAAACTACAATTAATTTGGCCTATGACAAAACGACATGTCAGGTAAAGGAGTTCAGAGCTAGAAAGGTTCTCAAAGGTCATGTAGTCTAACCCTCTTACCTTCCAGATCTGGAAATTGAGGCCCAGAATCATTAAGCGACATGCCCAAGACCACCTCTGTATACGCTTTCAAGCTAAGATTTGAACTCTGACCCTGAGACTTCAGAGAAAGTGTTCCTTCCAGCTTATAATACCAGTCTTACCTACCAAATGCAGTTTGAATGCACTTTCTCTAGTGTGAAAATGTTTGATATAACTCAAGAGTTTTCAAAGCTTCTTTCAACAACCCATTAATAAGCTACATCAAACAGCTATGTGATATCTTTAAGCACACCTTACCAAGATCAGATCTCTGGATATGCAGCCTAATCCCATGTCATGTGCCCAAAAAAGTTTTTAAAAATTATTGCTGAAAATAATGAATTATAGCCCCAAGAGTACATATCAACTGATTATTCTTTTTTATCTGTTGACTATTTACTACAACATTGTATTAGTTTGATTCAATTCTAAGCAGAACTTTGGAATTTGAGAACTTCGCTCTTGTAATTTATTGGAAAGACTAGGAATCAAGACCGTGATCTCTCGGAGCCTCATAACTCTTTGTCGGTCAATGAGGCGGCTGGGCCAGATCATCCATTGGGTCTGCATTCCACAATGCTGTGCTTATCAGCTCTAACAAAGAGAGAAACTAATCTTCAATATAGATAGCCACTGAAATTCTTCATTAGTGGAAGTTGGGTGTTTTAAGATATAATACTTACACTACTGTGGGTAATTTTTCAGGGAAAGCAGATATTCACATTTTGCTCTAAAAAAGTACTCACATTTACAAAGCAGTAGACAATGTTTTAAAGAATATTTTCAATTTTTTTTTCTTGTAATTTCCCTACACCAAAATATAAGGGATTAGAAAAGAAAACATCAACTCCACCCCCCTGCCCACCACACCCCAACCAACAAGCTCATTCTAAAACTAAGGAAATCAATCATTCTATAATTTCATTTCATCCCCTTGTGTTTCTATATCTAACTACAAAGTAGAGAAATTATGTGACAATCTCCAAGATCAATTATAGTATTTTTAAAAATACCCTAATAGCAAAATATTTAGTTTGATTGTGAAGTGCCATCTGAAATACTCCAGTAATTTGTAACTATTACAATGACAATAATAATGATGGCAGAATGTATAGACCACCTTCTTATATGCCAGGTACTTTACAAATAATTATCTCATTTGATTCTCACAATAATTCTGGAAGCTAGGTATTATGATTATTCCCATTTTCCTGTTGAGGAAACTGAGGCAGATGGAGGGGAAGTGACTGGCCCAGGACCACTCTGCTGCTACATGTCAGAGCTTGAGAACTCTAGGCCTAGCCTTGGGGCCTGTGGTGTCCCCTTCTCAGCCTTCATTCTATGGATGATGGAAAGCCATGCCCATTCATTCTTCACAACCAATAAACAGTTGAGGCAACTGAACCTCTCTGGCCCTTTCCCTCATTCGCCTAAGGATCAAGCGGCATAAAGTAAGGATCTAAAGAAATGTGTACCAGATAAAGAGCAAGATTCCATTCTGTACCTATGTGCATAGTAGGCATTTAAAACACCAACACCTTACACAACTGGAAGAAAAGTCATTAGAGAACCCCCAAAACTGTGACTTCAATATTTTGCAATGTGTACTAATACATTATGCCAATATTTAAGTTTTGCTTACTTGTTTGAAAGATTACTTTAGCAAACTAATATCGCAGCAGGCAGTAAGACCATTTTTGTGGCTCCAAGGAAAAATATTAAAATTCCTTTGTTCTTTAATATTTAAAAACCATACTGAGAAAAGTAACAATATTCTATTGCTTGGTTTTTATTTTTCAAGTAGTTATTAGTACAATGTACATTTATTAAATACTTGCCATTAAAATTCATCTGTCATACTCTTAAACCACTGCTCACTAGCTACGTTCATGTTATTCTCTGAGTGACTATCACTTTCATCTCAGCTTTAAAAAGTCGAAAGGAAGACTGGCATATCAGGTACATAGTTTATAATCTTTGGAACAAAGAGCTAAGTCAATGCACTTACAAATCTCATTTATATTCATGAAACTGTAGCTTGAACAGGCTAGAAATATACCTGTACCTATGCTAAAGTATTTGCATTTATTTGGCATTGAACACTGCCAAAGATTTCTGCTGCAAAGTCAGTAAAACAAAAACCATACACACAAATATTAATTGCTAAGAAATTATACAGAAATAATCATTAAAAAATACAAACCCTTTTATATTTGAAGCAAATTATAGGAAACTTTACAGCAAATTTGCATACTCATACGTATGATTTCATTCATTACTTGAATTTTTCTAAATTTGCACTTTTCATTGTACTTCAAAAGTAACTGATTAATGAAAACCTGAATCATTTGGGCATTTAATGAAATGGTTTTGAGGTTCTTCTAAAATTTATCTGATAGCAATGTAAAAAACTTTTCATGGCGAGCTCCCTGACAAGTTGTCAGCTTGAATAATACTGCATTTTTCTTCTTCTCATGCTCTGTTTGTCACCACTTAGCTCTTCAGAAACTACTTAATGAAGAATGGACTTTAAGTGCGTGCGTGTGTGTGTGTGTGTGTGTGTGTGTGTGTGTGTGTGTGTCATATGAAGCATAATATTTCATAGTAGTTGTCACTTGGATCTAATTGTGGAAAGAATAAATGGAAAATGAGAAAACTATACTTTGTTAAACTTTTTAATAAGAACTCATTTTCTAATTAAGAAACACTGTGCTACCTATTCTTCAGTCTTACTAAAATTTTATCAAGTACAAAAATATATTGATGATTTTTCAGAGTTTATTTGAAGGTAAACTCCTTGAGGGTAGGAAGAGGCTGATATTTTCTTTTGGTTTTTGGATCACTTGAATTCTAACACAGCACCCAGTATAGTTGGTGTTTAATCAAATCTTGCCTACTGTTGTTGCAATAACATCCAATAGTCACCGTGATATCTGCACTGATTGTAAGTTTAAACATATTTGCTGAACCTTCACAAAATAATTCAGCACATTAACTCACATGATGCCAAGAAAGAAAGGAATGAAGTATTTTTATAAGGATCTCAAACAGCTTACTTACCAAAGTAACTTGACCTATAAAAACTAATAGCAGAGGCTATTTTTAAGGTATAATACCCTTACAACAAATGCAATAGTTTTACTATGCAATCCCAAAACTTTAGTTTTCAAAACACACAGATTAATAAATAATGGTCATGTTCAGTTTTGACATAATAATGAAATAATCACTAATCGATCCTGCATTTTATTAACTAATTGCTTAAAATTCCAACTGTCATATTGAAATGACTTTCAGAAAAACAGGATATACCAAAATTCTAAGCTTGAGGACAAAAAAACAGGAAGGCAATTTGTTCATCAAAAATAGATCTGTGAAAAACCTACATAAAATATAATCTTCTGCAAATGTCTTTTTTTTTAAGAAAAGAGGCACTTAGTGTATACAACTGAAGTTTCAGTACAATAAACATCCTAAGGACTTTCCTATTTTGCAAAAGGCATTTTTTATAGTTTCATCACAAAAATACAAATTTTTAGAGCAGTCAGTTGAAATGTAGTGATGGTCAACAATCTACAGTTTGATTAAAAAACAAAACTCACAACTCTTCGGAAATCATGAGAACAATACTGAGTCGGAATATTTCTGTACCATCAAGGTCATTTCAAATCACAAAACCAATGTTTCCAAGTATGACTTTTAAAAATTGGTCCGAAGTTTTTTGTTCTCTTCACGTAGTCTTTCAATTTCAGCTACTAAACTTTCATTGACGGAATATCTTTCAAGTAAGGAGTGCATTTCATTCTAGAGGGGAACAAAATCAACAGTGAAACTTGATTTGATAATCTGCACTTTGAAGTTGGTCATTTTTCCCATCATTATCCCTTCTTTCAAATGGCTAACAAGAGCTCTTCTCCTGTATTCAAGTCACCCTTTGTATATCATATTAAAAGAAAGCAATCGAAATGGTGGCGATTCTTACAAATCTAGCTTTTCTGGGCATATTCTTCTAAAAGGCTGAATATATTTAAAAAAAAAACAGACTTTTTTAACTAGGTTCCCATATTCATTTCTTTCATCCCGCATATATAGTGGTTAAAAAAAAACATAATTGGTCAATTAAAATCCAGTTAATTCACTCTGCTTCTACTATCATTTATTTAGATAGCCCAGGAACTAGAGTTAATGATTAGGTAAAAAATACCTATTGATGCCCTTTTGATAGACTTGCTAATTTTCCAGCTGCTCAGAGTCCATTTTTAAATACAATTTGCAGTACATACCAATTGCATATGGAACTGTTTAATCATCTCCACTTGCAAATTTACAATGTCACGATGACATGCTTCCCTAGGAAAACAAGAACAAAGAACATCATAAACAGGAAAGCCAATTCATTATATTTTAAAAAGTTATCCAATGATTTCTTTTCTTCATGCCATTAAAAATTTAAAATTTTTCCAATTACATGTCAAGATAACTTTCAACATTTATTTTTTGTAAGATTTTGAGTTCCACATTTTTCTCATTTCCTTCCTTCCCCCCCACCAAGACAGCAAATGATCTTTTAGAGAATATACATGTCCAATCATGTTAAACATATTAGTGATGTTGTGAAAGAAGAATCATAACAAAGGAGGGAAAACTTCATACCATTTTTAATGGCATCAACTTTTGGTTCAAAGGCATTTCTTTGTAATAATTCCTATAGGATTGTCAATGAATTGGTTCAAAAAAGGTATGATTTCTGATGTAATTGAGGAGGGAGAGCAGTTGGAAGAAGAAATGGTTTTGGAAGTATTCCATAAAACAGAATTTAAATTCCTTTATGGTGGAGTTATTACAATAAATCATCATTATGTACATTCTATATGTGTCTAACTATAGGTTTATAGTCTTACACCAAGTGGGCCACATTTGGAAAATAAACAGGATCCCTCAAGCTCATCTAATCTGGCTTGTTCCTCTACATTTTAGAAGCATATTCCATATGAATTCACCTAAAAGATACAATGCAATGAATGGAAATACTAAGCTACGTAGATACATATAAGAACAAGGCCTAGTCTCTAACCTAAAGAGGCCTGATTGAAATCATGTGCATGTTCATATGGTTGCATGAGTATGTGTTGAGAGAGACAGTATTAGAATAAGAGATCTGAACATTATACTGTCCTACAATAAACTGAACATATACTATACTACAACTACAAAGCAATGCCATTAAGAAAGTGACACAGTGTTAATGGAATTCTGAGAAGGGAAAAAATAATTGCTGATTGCAGTAATTAGATAAGTACAAATTCAGTTGGTGGAACTGGAGAGGAAAGAGTTATTTCCAAGTCAGTATTTTATTTATATTTCTTAAACCAATGAAGAAAGAGAGAAAGAGATCGCTATGACTTACTCATCTGCATCCTACCTCTCATCTTATAACCCAGGCAGAGTAAACCAAAGGCATGTGGAGAAGAGCCTGACAAGAGAGGCCACCGAAATCTCTCCTCTCTCCTACCATTCCTGCCTTCCCACCACTCAGGATGGATGTCAGTATTCATTTAGATTCCTCTCTGAGCAAAATTCAACACTGCTACCATACCAACAGATGCCATCCTTTCCCAGTCCCAAAACTCAACTGCCTCTTTTGCTTCCCCAATGCTCTAAAAATAATTAACACCTGGCTCTAAGAAACTGGTAGAGTAAATTGACACAACTATATTATGACTGCAAAAATGTTTTTGTTGTATAAAAATTAAAATAATTATTTCCAACTATATGATTGGCTTATACTTGCTTACATTTAGTTTCCAAATAGCACACTGCTTTAAATTATTTAATTTCAACAAATTATAAACTTCACAGTTTATTTTTTCAATTAACAGGGCTGTCTATTTACAATTATTAAAAAAATGTGAAAGCAAGAAGATAGAAATGGGGGTTCAGGAAAATGGATATCAGGGTCAAAGGAATTCAATTTTGGTTATTTTGTGGGCAGGAGACTGTAAAAGGAAAAATAAAACAAATCAATCAACTGATGGCAAAGTCTACTCTGGTCACATGAACTTAAAGTGGGATTTCTGCTACATCTATGAAAAAATATGCAATCTACAACTAAGAGGTTATAAGCTCATTCCAACATTTTGAGTATCCAAGGGATGTCTCCAGCATGTCAGTGGCCCCTGGATGATTTTTGACTTAGAGCATATTCTTCAGGAAAACTCGGTCTTGAGAGACAACCTCTAAGGGTCCTTCCCACCCATAAAAGGTCCAACTACCCAACTAAATATCACTTTGATCTCTTACCCAATGGGAGATGAGTGGGTGGGGGGGGGAGAAGAATGTACTTGCTATTCAAAGGAAAACATAACTGAATGTGAATAAGCTTTTTTAAATAAAAAATCAATGATGACTATAATAAATATCAATGAAAGAAAATTGTTAGACTCTGAAATATGTTCAAACAAAAACCAAACTTTAGGCTGATCAATGAACCTGCATTTGATGACACAAAGACAATAAATATTTTTTGCCTTTCTCATTATCTAAGCACAGTGTCTGGCATGCTTCATAAAGGCTTTCTGACTAACAAAAAACAGTCCCTGGCCTCAAGAAGCTTACATCCTATCACAAGAGAAAATGTGTACATAAGTACAGGAAAATAAATTCAAAATAAATGCAATATCATATTTTCTTTTAAGGGATGATGAAAGCACTAGCAGCAAGGGAAAATCAGAAAAGATTTCATGAAAAAGGACTCACTTAAATAGAGTTCTGATGGAAACAAAGAAGTTTCCAAGAGGAGTTTATATGAGGTTTCACTAGTCCCAAGGTTATCAAAGGAAAAAGATTACAAACTCAAGGGAGCCTTTCCTTTTTCATCCCACTAGCTCTCACAACTTCCTGGCTATTCAAATGTCACCCTCCTCTTCTTCCCACTCTAGCAATATTTAAGATTTATAAACTTTTCACCATTTTCCTTTAGAATGCTTACATATCAATTACAGATGTTTTTATTACAACTTTGAAAACAACACATCTCAAACTGAGCACTATTTGTGTTCTACAAATGTACTGCCATTGCAAATACATGATAGACTTCAAGAGGTGTTAAATAGCAGTGCAGGACTTTTAAAAGTCCCTAGAAGGAAGATGTGAAGAATAATATATCCTATTTAATAAACTATTTGCACAATTTTCTAGCAGGAAAGGATGATTAAAACGACAGAAGCAAACAAAAGTTACCGAAAAAAAGTTGTAGTCTATAGAATGCAAGTCTCATAATTGCTTTTTAAAATGTATTTCCCTACTATATAAATAAATGCTACATTGGACAGATGATCTGCAAGTCTTATTTTTAAAGGATCTTGAATAAGGGAAAACAAACAACTATAATGCTTTCTGTTTTTCAATTCTGGCAACATTATTTTATTAACAAAGGCTTCTAAGCTAACAGCTTCACTGCTAAACCGCAGCTGCTCAGTTGCCCACCAGCTGTACTGTATGAATGAGTCTTTCACTTCATGATAATCAGTAAATGCAATAGACTGAGGCCAACACGATAATCCACTATACATGTCTGCTAAATTCTCACTGAAAAACCACATTCAAATTTTTTACTTCGGGACTCAAAGTAGAAACTGCAAAGCACTAGTCACTGCATTTAAGTTTTAATTTGCTTGTGCTATCAACAAGAAAACAAACAAAAGAAGTCAAGAATAGGGAAAAAATAATTTTATTAAGTAATACCTAAAGTCATCCAGTGTGTCCTGTATCATATTCTGTATAAAATGGATTTGAACAGATGTCAGTGGCATATTTGATCTATTGTTTCCAATGGTATCTGCTATTTTTTCTGAAAGTGAATTGGCTACTCCAGAAGTGACAGAGGACATCATCTTTGGATCTAAAATAGATAAAAAAACAAACAGATATTTCTTTTAAAAAACACAAAAAGCACCTGACTAATAAATACTTGAAGAACTGAAGAAAAGAACTAAGTTTCCATGACATTTAGGAAGGAAAATATCTCTAAAATAGATCCTAGGCACTTTCTATTATGTTATTTCTAACAGTCATTTATCTATATTTATAAACTGCCAACTGACTAATGCAATAACACATGACAAGGGGATTCATCTTAAAATATCTATGAACCATTTATCTAACTTACATAGAACAAATGTAACAAGTTGGTTATAGTTCAGCAACAAGAGACTACACAAGTAAAGATGATAAGTATAGCTAAGAGAAAAATTGGCAAAAAATGCTTTTAAAATTATTAGACCAACACCCAGAAAGAGGATGAATAAGACTAAATACACAAGAACCTCACATTTAGTCATAGTAAATATAGTTTATTGCTAAGTGACAGTTGAATGTTTCGATAACATTTTTTGCTAACAGCTTTAAATGTGATTAAATTGTACATTTTTCTGTTCACAGATTTAAATGTCAAAATTTCCCTTCCTCAGAAAACTTTGGTACAGATAGGGGTGTAGGAGAAGTCTTAAGAATGAACTCTTAAAATGTTTTAAAGTCATCTAATCATGAGCAATGACAAGTAGTTAAAATCCTTGTAGCTAAATCTGGTGGTTTGAAGATTTGTGTAATGCCTAAAACTGTAGAAGCTTGGGCTGGAATTGACCTTTGATATCATCTAGTCAAACCTCTTATCCACACAGAAGCCTTCTCTGTGACACCCTTGATAAGAAGAAAGAGATGTTCTCATAAAGTATTTGATTCCATTTTAAATCATTCTAATTTTTTAGAAAACTTTTTGGTTTTGATTTGTTTACTGAATCCAAATTCACTTCCCTAAAACTTCAAACTATTGGTTCTTGCGCCATGAAGACTCAAGTTTCTATCGAGTAAGTCAGTCAACTGGCATTTATCAACCAGCAAACTGCTGCTATCACTGCACTCCAAGTTTTCCCATTTCTACACTTCAAAGATTCACAGTTTCGGAGTTGGAAAGGCCCTCCCTTGGGTGGGAAGGGCATCTACAACACCCCCATGATTCAGGAGCCAAGCTCTATGGGAAGAGAAATCCAATCAGTAACCTCTTCTGGAGACACCAAAGTTCTGCCATCAAGACTCTACAATTCCACCCATTGCTACTAGTTCCGCCTTCTGCCAAGCAGAATAAACAAAATCTCTTTTGCACAGGACAATCTTTAAATATCTGAAGACATCTATCATCTCCCCACCCCCACTTCCAATCCCTTCTACTGATCCTTTGGTGACATGATTTTCCATTCCTCTCCCCATCCTGGAAGCATGCCTGGACCCTCTCCAGGTGATCAATGAATGTCCTTTCCTAAAATGCAGCATCTAGCACTGTACACAATACTCCAGATGTCTTCTGACCTTGGGAGAACAAAGGAGGATTATTCCCTCCTTCATTGTTGCCCCTCCGCCATTTAAGCTTCTGCCAAATTATGCTATTGTCTCACATTGATATTACAGTCCATTAAACAACCTATTTTGTTTCCAGACAAACTGGAACATTGCCCTAACCTCCCATTTGTGTGGGAAATTCCTCAATTCCAAGGGAAAGCCTGGACAATTATTCCTAATCTCATTTTATTAGATATAGCCCATTGTTCCAGTCCCTTAAATTCTTTTTGGAAACTGTCTGACACAGGTTTAGGATTCTTTTCCTCCCTGAACGGATATTCATGATTCTTTTCAAGCTCCTCATTAAACTCACTGAATAGTACAGGGCCTAGGACAGGTCCTGGAAGCATTCAGCTAGAGACCTGCCTATTAATGACCACTTTGTGGGGCTGGTAATTCAATCAGTTGAGAATACTATACTATTGCCTGGCTTGTATTTTTTCATCTTAGCTTCAAGGATAGCATTGGACACTAGCAAATTATTTACTAAAATATAGGCATGCCAGAGATAGAGCATTCCCATGATCTATGAGATTAGTAGTCCTATCAAGAGAGAAAATGAAGCTGTTACCTGGATGAAGCCTTGGGGGATGATCTTGGGAATAAAAAAAACAAACAAAAAACACTTTGCTTCTAAATTGTCAGTCTTTTATCTTTTTAATACAGGGCTCCTTAATCTTTTTGTGTCATAGACCTCCTCTGACAATTCAGTGAAGTCTATGGACTTACCATAGGTTTTTTTTAAATGTATAAAATATATTTAAATGTACATGCATAAATAAATACATATACACAAAAATTGTAAAATTCAAAATAAATAAAATCTTTCTTTTCTTAAAAAAATTATACACACATATACATATACATACTCAGACAGATAAAGAAAACAAGTTCAGAAATCCCAGATTTATAAGATCTTTAATAATACATGCCAGAATTTGCCAGGAATTGAATTCCCTTCTCTTCCCTTTTTTTGGAAAACCAGGAAATCTGTCAAGCATTGTAAATACCATTCTCATTTTTCCATTAACAACAGAACAGTGATTATATCTTCCTATTCTTTCAGAATTCAGGGCTACAGTTGCCGTACTCATTAAGGATAGCTAGGCGTTCTCTAGTTTTCGTCTTTTATTTATGTTTCATCTCCTTGTTCACTACCTCTTGTCCTTCCCAATACAAAGACTGCTCTTCTAGGAACTAAATTAGCAAGTTGACCAGCTCTATCTTCTTGGTATCAACCATGTTCACTATCGTATCCAAGGAGGAAGGTCCTAGCTTATCTCTGCAATAAAAAAAAGATCTTTTTTTGTGATTCCTCTTAGCATTCATCTCCAATCCCACTTCACTCCAAGACTTAAATTATCTTACATGACTGCACAATTTTTATATTTGTTCTTAATTACCTGCCCTTCCATCTTCTATCTTTTTAAAATCTGGAGCTGGACAACAAATTCTCTGTGTTCTCAATGGTCTCTTTAGACAGAGTCCTCTTTCTTTTCTCAAAAGAATAATTCATGCCTATGTATTCAAAACTTCTGGCTATGTGATCCTAATTCCAAAACCAACTCTCCTCCTGTGTGTTATTAATAATTGCTGTGTATCAGGCTACTTTCAATTTCTCTGTTAAATACTGACTACTGTCTAATACTATCCATTTCTGTTTCTTTCTATTGATATTTTTCCCACGTCATACTTGCTACTCTCTATGATTATCTGGCTTAGCAGCTACCATATGGATAGTTTCTCTTTTATTTTTCCTCCTTTGTCTGTTTAAGGTCCTCTTGATTTGATTTACAGATCTTCAGGCAAATACATATTTTAATGGCAGTCCATCACTCAGATTCTATTTAGCTGTGATCAATAAACAAAAGTCCCTTTTGTAAGGATCGTCTTCATAACAAGTTGCTCAGTTCTCATATCGAGTTTTTCTTTTCTGAATTTATTTCAGGAAGACAAAATACTTCCCCATTATTAAGTTCAGATCAACATATGGTCTTTCAGCAGCCACTACTACCTGTGTCTCCTTCCAGTCCTGAGCCCTGGATGGCCTCTCAAGGTAGGCTCTCTGCAGAAGAGGACCCTGCTCCTTGTTAGTGAGTGTGTTGAGCTCTGTCCTCCATGGGAACAGCTACCCAATCTAGTCCTGATCTCCAAGGTCGGTTGCTCAACTTTTTCATCCATTCCTTGCCTGTGTCCCATTCTTCTTCCACCTTCATAGGATCACATATCAGAATGGACCACCAAGTCCAGCTATTGCCACCCCTGGACCCTGATGTGATGACTCTGATATTACTGAGATCCAGATGTGTAAAGGACCTTGCTCCAAGGCTCATGGGGAGGCAATGTCCAAGGGGCAATTTGAATCCAGGTGTTCCAATGTCTAAGCCAGTGTTCTTCCCTTGGTGCCACACTGTTTCCCCAGCTTCCTGACACAGGCTAGCATCCACTAGAGTTTATTTCTTCTGTCTTACCATAAACAGTTTTTCCATTGATGGGACTACCTGTCACTAGTGAACCCAAGAAAGTTTCTAGCAAACTCTACTCCTTTTTATAAACTTCACAATCAATACACAGAGTAAAAATCTTTAAATAACTTATTTGGGGGAAAAAAATCTTTCTCCTTTCAACATTTTATTTCTCTGAGATGAATTTATTTTAAGCAACTATGTGCTCTTCTCTTCTAAGTAAGTAGGTAGATCAGCAGATAAAAAAGGACCTGGAATTAGGAAGACTCCAGTTCAAACACTGCCTCAGACATTTACTAAGTGACCTCAGACCAAGTCACTTTAACCTCCCTCAGTCTTGATTTCCTCATGTGAAAAGTAGGATGATAAAAAGAACCTTTGACTCCTAGGATTGGTGTGAGGATCAAACAAGGTATCTCTGGCAGCACTTTTCAAATGTTAGTCATTATGATGATGATTACCTTAGACTTGTCTGTCTTGTTCTTCCCACTTTGCCCTTCTCCTGGAGAGGATATATGAAAACAAGGAGCTGCCAAGTTCTGCCTTTTCTATCATTTGTTAACATTAAACTATTATTCTGCAATAATGAACCTTTCCCCTCCTTGTTCTGATTTCCTTTTAAAAATCCTTTTTACCTTCAGGTCTTTCACAAGTGTCAGATCATTCCAGGCATTAGCTTTTCTGACACAGTCCACATCAACTATATTTGTCAATGGTTCATGTCCCCTCTTCTAGTTTGCTAAATACATCCTTCTAAAATCTGAGCTTCCTGGGGAATACCACTTTGTAGTCACAGTGGATTTGGATTCAGGCAAATTCATATTGAATGAATTTGTTTCTAGCTGTTCCTACATTTTGTTTACATTTTGTTTCTAGAATAGCTGTTCCAAATATGTCTTTGGATTCTTGTCTCTTCCTTACCCATCAGCATCATCTGTTTGTCTATTATCAGAATTTCATAATTTGATCATGTACAATTTTTGACAATTTAATCATTGAATATTTTTGACAAGTATTAAACTTGAAACTGTATCTTTTCCTTTTGCTGACTTTGATGGTGATATGATTTAACTCTCTTAACTCTTAAAGGTTGTTTTTCTAGAATCCAAGGAACATTTCTCACAATGGTGAGCATTCCCTTCCCTTCCTTCCCTATTGTAACTCTTAAGATTACAAGGATCGGGGCAGCTAGGTGGCGTAGTGGTTAAAGTACCGGCCTTGGAGTCAGGAGTACCTGGGTTCAAATCCGGTCTCAGACACTTAATAATTACCTAGCTGTGTGGCCTTGGGCAAGCCACTTAACCCCCTTTGCCTTGCAAAAACCTAAAAAAAAAAAAAAAAAAAAAGATTACAAGGATCACACAGTCAAGCTACATTGAGTCATATCAGAAAAAAAGGCTCCAGTGCATGAGAATCACCCAACAGAAGTTGATCCCTGTAAAATGTACTAAACCAAAATACATTCTTGAAAAAATATTTAAATAAATAAAAATGTATGTTAAAAAAGAGAAGATGAAAAAACCTAAAACATTCTAAAACATTTTTCCAAACTCAGTGCTCTCTACTGTATGTATTTACATTTTTAAGTTAAATTTTTAAAACTTGTGAATCTATGTGCACACAATAAGCAGTTTTATGTACTCACTTGCTATGGTAGTTCCATTGATTGGGGATTCATGTGTCAAATGGCCTTGAATTTCTCTTTCTGGCCTTTCTGTTTTCTCAGGGCTTCTTGTTGCACTGGATGTTGGGGAGGTATTCAGATTTCCAGATTCAGCACCAGAGGAGATGAATTTGGCTAGCTTCAAATTTATAACAACTCATTTTTAGAACATATTTGTAGCTTCCAATTTAAAAAGTATTAATCAATTATCAATTGATGTTTGTTTTCTTTTGGAGTTGTGGAAGAGAAGTGAGGAAAAAGTCAGAATAAAAGTAGTATTTGGGCCAATTTATCTAGTAAGATAAGTCTTACTAGAATGTTAGAACCAAACTCATTGACCTCAACAAATACAAAAACAGACTGTTTTTGACAGTTAATAGACAAAATCCAGTCATCCTAAATTTACTACTATGTATCATTTTCAATAGATAATAATTTTGCAAAATAGGATTCTATTGTGAGAATAAAGGTGTATAATTGACTAGTCGCACAAATATCTGTTAAGCAATTCAAGTGGTTCTTCCATTCTTCTTGAACAACATATTTAAGATCATTTCCTCTCAGGAGAGAAGTGCTAAACTACAGTACAGTTAAAAGGAGGTCACTATGGTGGATAATATCGAAATAATTATTGGAAAAATGGCTAAGGTATTTAAAAAAATGACAAAATATTTTAATAGCCTGTTTTAATACATTCAGTAAAGCTTGAGACTATCAATGGTTCTGTTAACATGAATAAAAATCATATTCTACTGTGAGACTACCTACAGTCTCATTGGCATTTCTACATCATGTTTTTACTTGTTTCCACTTCTGATGAAGAAGTGAGTTTCTGTAGAAAATAGATTGATTTAAGTCAAATAAGCTAGATTCTAGTCTTTTTTTGCCACCAATTTGTCATGCAATTTAGACTAAATTATTTAAGTTACTTGATATTTTATGTTCCAATGGATATAAGTTCCAGGTAAATAGAAGTGAAGAGTGATCTGATATCTACTTATAAAGCATCTTGCTTTTAAAGCCATAAAGACAATTTTGCCATCATGAGAGTTGTGAGGCAGTATTTCAGAGTTCTTTTAATTTGCATTTCTCTAATCAATAGTAATTTAGAATATTTTTTCACATGACTACAGATGGCTTTGAATTCTGCCTATTCATATCCTCTGACCGTATATATCAATTGAGGAAATGACTTGTAGCCTTATAAATTTGACTCAATTCTCTATATTTTTGAGAAATGAAGCTTTTTTTCAGAGATATTTCCTGCAAAAATTTTATCACAATATTTTGCTTTTTTAAAAATGTTGGTTGCATTGGTTTTGTTTGTGCAAAAAACCTTTTTAGTTTTATATAATCAAAATTATCAATTTTACATTTTGTAATTCTCTATATCTTGTCTGACCCTAAATTCTTTCCTTTTCCATAGATTTGACAGGTAAACTCTTCCATGCTCTCCTAATTTGCTTATGGTTATCACCCTTTTTGTGTAAGTCATATAACCATTTTTACCTTATCTTGGCAAAATGTGTGAGACATTGGTTTATAGCTAGTTTCTGGTGTACTGTTTTCCAATTTCCCAGCAATTTTTGTCAAATAATAAGTTCTTGTATGAAAAGTTTGTATCTTTGGATTTATCACATACCAGATTACTACTGATATTCAGTCACTTTAAAATTATTGAAGACTGATTATTGAAATCATGTCTAAATCCTTCAGTTATTCCAAATGCACTGAGAGTCAGCTTTCAGACTTTCAAGAGACATCTCAAGAAGAGCCTGCTCACATGACCCTGCAGTCTGCTCACAGGTCCTTGCACCAACAATACATTTCTAATAACCTTCTAACAACAAACTGGACTGTCCTCTACTCAAGGCCCACTCCAATTCAAAATCATGTAGTGGAGGTGGACTCTGAGCTCCTGAATAACCTTATAAATGGTCCAGAAGTTCTGTCAGGTTTTACAAAGACTAAAAAACTTGGAGATGGACCCAGAGAGACAATATGCCTGCTAGCTGAGAGTCAGTCTTGCTACCTCAGCCCCAGAGGTAGGTCAACAGGTGTTCAATCTCTTAGGCTGATGAAACTAATGGTGCAAAAAAGTTTTAGCCTGCATCAAAGGAGCATTAACCAGACCTATAAAATCATGAATCTGGTTAAGGATTGAAATGCATTATAATTACTATCTGTAAAAAGATTAAAAAAAAAAACCAACCTGATGGAAATTCTCCTGCAAAGATACCTGTTTTAAGGGTTCCCTCGATTCCTGTTTTCCCAGGGGCATCTTTTTACTCTCGGCTGCTATATCTTGACTTTCATTCTCTTCTGTAAGTGGGAATTCCATTGAGACATGCAGAGAGCTGAGATGTGATCCCGGTGTGTTTGCACTTGATGGCTGTTTTCTTGTTGGAAACATTGTATTTAACTGTGGGAGAAAGTCTAGGCCTGAAAATAAGGGAAAAGGATTTGTACATGACTGACACTCCTGTAATCCATACTACATTCCACAAAACAAACTAATTATTAAAAGCAGCAAAGAAAATGCTTAACATATATATCTCACAAAATATATTATATATGTGTGTGTGTGTGTGTATATATATATATATATATATGTATATATATATATATATATATATATATATCATCAAGATGAGAAAAGTGTTACAAAGGTTCCTACCGTCTCCTCTTGTAGTAGAGTCCTCACCTGCCTTGTGAACAGCAGCATCTATAAATTATAATGTAAAAAAATGTGAAAATAAAACCAAGTTCTCATTCCCTTTCTAATTATCAAGGAACCTCTTTAAGAGAAAATTCGCAAAGTACACAAAGTACAAAAAAGGATTAGTCAGCACCTTCCTCTTCATTACTTCAAAAAAAGAAAAAACCCACAACTCCACCACATATGTTGTTCATTTTCTTCCATAATAACACCTTATTTTATCTCAGATCAGACTCATTTACCTACGTGTGTGTATACATATATATACATGTATGTATAATATATAACATATCCAAATGATATTCCCTTTGGAACAAAGAAAATTTAAGCAAAACTGAATCTACAATTGTGCCAGCATATCTATCATCTATACCCATAATCCCCCACCTCGCTTTTTATTTCTTGAAGGCAATGAGGTTAGGTGACTTGCTCAAGGTCACACAGCTAGGCAATTAAGTGTCTGAAGATGAATTTGAACTCAGGTCCTCCTGACTCCAAGTCCAGTGTTCTATCACTGTGTCACCTAGCTAGCCCTAATCCCGTACTTTTCTAGAAAAGAAGTAATTTAGTTTCCTCTTTTTTCTATATATGGTCATTTAAATAAGACTGGTAAATGTGATTTTTAAAAGACGGGTCTAAATTTCGAGTTATTACATACAGCAAATAGCAAGTTTTACAACACCTGTAAAGCAGAAATAATGATTCATGTCCTGTCCGTGCCACACAGTTACAGAGAGGACCAAGATAATATAGCTGAAAATACTTTAAAATTCTTTTAAAAAATCTGGACAAGTACAAAACATTCTTTTAATTTTTTTAAAATTTTTTTTTCAACAAAGATCTGCTTTTTCTCATCTTTCCACCTCCAAAAAAAAATCCCTATTTACAAACATCTATAGTCAAACAAAACAAATTCCTTTATTGGCCAGGTCCAAAAGAGAAATATTTCTCAATCTGCACTCTGAGTCTACTACCTGAGCATCATGCTTTATACTGAGTTTAAGGTATTATTTTAAAATACTGATGTTCACTGCTGTTCTGTTCCTCCCTAGTTCATATGACCCTCACATTCTGCCTGGTCTCCCTCTGTGTTAAGGAAACTTAGTCTCTTCTTTCTTTCCCCCCCAAACTTGATGACTTCTCTTTAACACATATCAGAAAGACAGGAACAGTCTTCCCACCTCCCATCTGCCAACCTATCTCCCTCTGGATTCAAACACAAGGAATACATGAAATAAGGATGCCAAGGAAAGGTGGAATTTGTTTATAGAAAAGACTTGAGAGTCACATAGGATTTTTTTTGTTAGGCAAATGGGTAGTCATTGAAAGTTAAAAGAGAGATAAGGTCCTGAATTCTGTAAAATTATAAACTTCAATTTGCCAGCACATCAGAGCACATGATCTAATGATCCTTTCATTCAATTCTTATTGAATCAAGGTTTTTGTTTTGGTGAGGTGATTGAGGTTAAGAGACTTGTCCAGGGTCACATAGCTAGTCCCAGTCAAGTAGCTAATCCAGATTTGAACTCAGACCCTCCTGACTCCAGAGTCAGTGCTCTGTCCTCTGTGGCCCCGAATCAAGGGTTTTTAATCCTCCTCCTCCTCCTCCTCTCTCTCCTCAAGTTGTCAAATTCATCACCATGATCTCCTCTCTCTCTCAATAGATAATCCTACTTGAAGGCAAAGATTGAAGCCATCCATTATAACCTTGTTTATCTTTAATCATCAACTGAAAAATCTAAGTCCTCACCGGTCCTCTCCTAAGGATGAAGACCTTTACCTAGCTGAAGAAGCTAACCTTTCTATACTTGTACCCTTGAACTTACTTGTCCCTCCTGTGCCATTAAAATTTCCTTTCTCATCTTCAGTGTCTTCCTCTCTACTGGTTCTTTCCCTACTGTCTGTAAACATGGTCTGCTCCTGTCATCCCCACAGGTTAGCTTTCTATATTTTCTCTCCCTTTTAATGGTTAAACTTACAGAAAGAGTAAGTTAACCCTCAATAACTCAACCTCCTCACCACCTCATGCACATCTGGCTTCCATTCAAAACACTCTCTTCCAGTTCATCTATGATAGTTTGTCTGCCAAATCAAGCAGTCTTTTTTCAGGCCAAATCTTTCTAGTCTTTTCCATGGCTTCCAATACTCCTGAACATCCTCACCTTCTCTCCTTCCCAGCTTCTAGGACAATTTTCACAGTTTCTCTTTTTTTGCCTAATCTCGCCTCTGCCTGGCATCCCCTCACTGGTTCATTACACCTCGATCTCCTTGCCAGTAAGTGTGGGATTGTTCCCAAAGTTCTATTCTCAGTCATCTTTTTTTCAGTACTCTGATGGCTTTAATTATATCCCTTCTCTCTAGCTAACCACCATATCCATCCATACATTTTTAATGTCATTCCTGAGCTTTGGCGCATCCCCAAATTTGGAAATCTCTACTTGGTGATATCATACTGGGATCTCAAAGTATCAGACTGAATTTCTATTCCACTAAGAAAAAATTTCCTTTCTTCCCAAATTCTGGATTTCCACTATTGGCAACACCATCCTCCCAATCACTCCACTTAAAACCTCACAGCTATCTTTAATTATCCCTTTTTTACTTCCAAACCTCATCCAGTAAGTCTTAATTGACTCTTCTTTTTGTTGTTGCTGCTGTTGCTAGGATTAGTTAAATCGTGCTAGAAAAATGTCAAAAGGACTTGAGACGATGGCACAAGCCTTGTTAACACAGCCCTTGGTCATTAGCGAGGGACAGGGAGAAGACACAGCATGTCTAACCCAGCTGCCAGTCTGCCCAAGAGCCACAGTGCAGTGCTCAGCCCAGGCTACTAATTAGGGTCTTGGTGTTTAAGAACCTCATGGAGGGAGTGGGTATTTGTTTTTCTGTACATCAAGACAAGGAGCCGGGTCAGCTGCGCCAAGGTGCCTTGAAGAAAGCAGCTCCCTTCTGCTTGGAGAAGTGTTCCTTCCACCTCGAGATGGGCAGTTGAAAGTTAGACACCCTTCCCTTGTCTACAAGCTGAAAGGCCTGTGTCCTCATCTAGCACCTCGTCCACAGAGAGGTTCACAGGAAGGTGATCTGCCCTTCTCATCAAGGATGAAAAGACCTAGGAGAGAGATGTATTTGGCTTGGTAGCTAGAAAGGCTGGTGTCTTTGAACTGTTCATCTCACATAACAACCAAAGCTTTGAAGCCTGGGGCTGGGAACCCAATGCTGGCCTTGCCTGCTGACACCTTCTCCACAGAATTCTGTCTCCACCCCCCGAGGAGATGAGCAAGGACAGCCCCCAATTCAACTTCTGAACTCTATCTCCCACCGGACCTCTCCTCTGCCACCCATCCTCCGAGGCCAGCCCCCCATTCTGCTTCTGAACTCTCTCCCACCTGACCTCTCTTCTGCCACCCATCCTCCAAGGTCCTTATTGTTTAACACCTGAACATATCTGACGGGTCTCCCCATCCAATCTCTTAGCCCCCTATCTCACACAACTGCCCAAATAAATTTTCCAAAAAGGAAAGATTTTAGTTCCATATCTCCCTGATAAGGAACCTTCCACGAGTTCCTTCTACCAAACATAAGCCCTCTTCAGGTTGTCTTTTAAGGCCTTTGCTGAAACTCTCCAATCTACCTTTCTGGCCACAGATCAATCCTCTCCTTCTTTCCAGCAATACTGATTCCTCCAGGTTCTTCCAATTTCTCTTTTACTGTGGTGTCTACATGATCCCCCTACCTGAACACACTGACCATTCCCTCACACTAGCTTCTCATTCATCCATGAATCCTTCCTTCCTTCATTTGTCTATAGTTTTGCCTCAGTGAACTAATCAGTTCCTTTTGGTTTACTTAGCATTTCTATGAAGATTATTTATAGATCTATATATTGAGTCCCTGACTTTCAGTGCAGCACCAGAAACTAATAAATCTACATTTCAAAATAGAAGCCCCAGAAGCACCTCAAACTTAATTTGCCCAAAAATGAATTCACTATATTTCTCAAAAAATCTAATCATCTTCCAAACTTGCCTGTCACAGAAATGGAGATAATCATTACGAGTCTTCCAGATCTGTAAGCTTGGTTCTTCACTCTCAACTGTTCTACACAACTAATGAGTTGCAAAATTTTGCCATTTCTATCTCAACATCTTTCAGATATGATCCCTTCTCCTTACAGAACAGTCACTTCAATTCGGGTCTTCATATCCTATTGCCTGAACTATTTTAATAACCTCCTAATTGTTCTCTCCCCCTGAGAGCTCTCTCTACTTACACACTACAAACAGCTGCAAAAGGGATTTTCCATAGTGCGGCAGCCCGGACCACATTCACTCTCCTCTTTAATCAACTCCTCTGTGATAAAATATACACTTCTGCCTAGCCTTTAAAACTGTTCACAGCCTGGCCCCAACCTGTCTTTCTAGACTTCTTACACACAGTATACCCCACTTTTGGCCGTCTATGATCCAGCCAAGCTGGCCTGCTTGCCATTCCTCACTCACACGTCCTAGACTTCTGCCCCAGCTGTTTCCTGCCTCAAATGCCCACCCTCTTCAGCTCCTCCTCAAAGAATCTCTCTGTTCCTTCAAGATATAGTTCAAGCCAGAGTTCTCAAACTGAAATATATGAATTTGTATTTTTAGGCAATATTTTGATAATGATTTCAATACAACTGGTTTCCTTTGTAATCCTATTTTCTATTCTACATTTAAAAACCTTATTCTGAGGAGATCCGCAGACTGTCCAAGGGGACCATGAGCTAAAAGAGGCTTCCCTCCCTCCCTAAACTGCCTTTCTTCATGGTATTTCTCCTGTGTATACACACACACACACACACACACACACACACACACACACACACACACACATACACACAGACACACACAGTCTCCCTTAATAAAACCTAAGCTCCTAGAAGTACATTTATTTTTATTCTTTGTATTGATAGCACAGATATGAGCACATAGTGGGTACTATCCATACAATGACACAAGGTAGGCGCCATATAAATGACACACATTGGTCAAAGAGCTGGGACGACAGCAGGTGCTCCATAATGGGCCCATTGTAAGGCTTGGCATCTGCACAGAGAGACCCAGTGCCTGTTGACTGACAGGGGGTCACTCCTTTCTCCTGCTATCACAGCTTGGGCATTTCTTTGCCCATCATCCACACTTATGGGCACTGGAGAGACAGGCTCAGGCTAGACATCTTCTGCAGAAAGTACTTAAATGAATCCTTTGGAGGAACCGAGACTTCCAAAGAATCTAAGGAGGAAAACAGGAAGGTCGCAGAGGGCCTCCAGGGGAAGTATGGATCTTTGGAAATCAGGACAAGGAAAAGGAGTCAGAGAATGGAGCAGAGCAGGAGGACTGTCCCTGAAGCTAAGAGAAGGTTAACACCAGGCTATAGGTATGTCACGGAAGAATAGAGAAAAGTCCCTGGTACTGGCCGATTTGCTCATTACTGAGGGACCTTAAGAAAGGAGCATCCTGACAACGCCAGTAAGGAAAGCTCATCTTCACAGACTGAGGCCTGGGTGGTGGCGAGGGGATCATGACCCTGTGATTGAGGATTCCTCATTCAGAAGTCTAGCAGAGTGCACAAGTGGAGAGAGGTGGGAAGATCACAGACTCAAGGGAGTAACAGAACTAAGGAAAGGCACTCGTAGGAGGACTTTATATACTTCAGAAATTGACAGAAAAGCTGAGAATTAATATAAAAATTAAAAACACTCTCTCCACCAAATTAAAAGGTGAACAATTTCTAAGGATTTCTAGGCAGGGTACACATTATGTGTGAGATCTTTGCCACCTAATAGTATAACTGCCTACAAGTTAAGCATTGCGTATGTCCAGGTGTATTTCCTTCACTAGTCAGCATTCTATATTACGAGTCAAATTTTCCCCTTTCAAGAATTACAAGCCAAGGGGGCGGCTAGGTGGTGCAGTGGATAAAGCCCTGGCCCTGGAGTCAGGAGTACCTGGGTTCAAATCCAGTCTCAGACACTTAATAATTACCTAGCTGTGTGGCCTTGAGCAAGCCACTTAATCCCATTTGCCTTGCAAAAAAAAAAAAACCTAAAAAAAAAAAAAAAAACAAGAATTACAAGCCAGAAGCACTGGCTAAATCTCCAGTGCTATAACACACTGAATGCTAGGCATTTGCTTACCCAACATTGTAAATATTGACCTAGAAGCTGTCTGTCCATTTATGCCTCGGTTTCCACAACTAGAAAATGATCTGATACATCTAGAATCAAATTTAAAATCCCAGAGCTGGAAGGAGACTTAGAGGTAACAAACTCCAGTCCATTTCCTAAGTCATAAGCCACTTGCACAACCCCAGGGATTCCAGAGAGGAGCACTTCCTAAAGCAGTCCACAAAATCTGCCTCTCCACAAACTTTTAGTCACTAGTGCTAGTTCTTCCCTTTATAGCCAAGTAGATTAAGCTGCAGCTTTCTTTTATGTGAAAATATTTTAAATTTTTAAAGGCAAAAGAAATCATGTCTCACATCCAACCCTGAAAGTGTTCTCTTCTCTAAGATAAAATACCCATGCACCTGGTTCTCAAAAACAATGCCACATGAATCAACATCGGAGAGTAGCAGAAGCTCCAGACCACTACTGTGGCTCATAGCCCACAAGCAACTCCTTTGAGGAAAGAGCCAGCCACTTCCTCCAAATGCCAGCAACTTCTACCAAATGCCACCCACATTGGTAGGCAGGTAAAGACCCATGGAAGCAGGGAGACTCTGAGGGGAGACAGGAGGCAGCTTGTGCCAAGAGGGTTCACCAACCACACTGATAATCACCTCCTTTCAAACCAAGGGTCCTAGGGACAGCAATATTCCCCTCCACCCCCACAACATCAGAACTATTTTCAGTCCATCCTCCACAGCCAAGACTGTAGGAAGAAATATGGAAAGAAGGGGCCGTTAAGTGGCACCAGTCCCGACGTCAGGAGGACCTGAATTCAAATCCAGCCTCAAGACATTTCATACTCACCTAGCTGTGTGACTTTGGACAAGTCACTTAACTCCATTTGCCTTGCCAAAAAAAAAAAAATATATGAAGAGCAAATCCACCTTCCTCATCAACAACAGAAACTACAACTGACCAAATACAACCAAGAGGCAGATTAACACAAGAGGCCTGAAAGTAGATGGCCATCCCCACCCCATCCCCAAGTAAATACACCTGGATATACGCAATGCTTAACTTGTAGGCAGTTATACTATTAGGTGGCAAAGATCTCACACATAATGTGTACCCTGCCTAGAAATCCTTAGAAATTGTTCACCTTTTAATTTGGTGGAGAGAGTGTTTTTAATTTTTATATTAATTCCCAGCTTTTCTGTCTATTTCTGAGACCACCAGACCTCAAAGTCACCAACTGGGGCAGTTGCTCTGGAGAAGAGACCAGCCATTCACACCAACTGAAAACCAATCACAACTGCAGATATGCCAGCCTAGCTGAAGCAGGAGGGTCCAGGAGCCAGGTGAGTTGAACTAAAACTACTACTACCACCCTGACTTCCATTCTCCTCTTGGACTCGGATGGAGACAGCCTAGAACCTTGAACCCAAGAGCCTTGGGAACAACAATGCTTCCAGCCCGGGGCTTATGGCCATTACTCTGAGAAGAAATTTCTGAGCAGATTCAGGCCTGGGGTCTACTCCTGAGGAGCTATGGCCAGAGGGTCTAGAGACCAAAAGGAAAGTTCTTGCTGCCCAAGTCCTAGGCCCAGTCAGGGATTAACATAAGAAAGAGATATGATTGTAGAAGTGGGAAAGACATCAAAGAACATTATCTCTTTCAAAGACTTGTAAGAAGGGTACAAGCCTCATTAACAGCGTTTCAAAAATGAAGAAACAGACTCAGAGGGGTTTCAAATGATCTATCCAAGGATATGGACTAGTAAGTAGAAGGGCCAGGAGTTTACTCCATTCTGAGGACCCAAATTTAGCAGCATTTTTTTTCCCTTTTCTGACAGTAGTAAACAGTGAAAAGATCGGTAAAAATCAGAAGATTTAGCTATCCCTAAGAACCGAGAAGGCCCAACTCTGGAACTGACCATGTGATCCTAGTAAAGTCCCTTCATTTCTCCAAGTCTCAGTTTCTTTATCTGGAAAACAGGGATAATTGTACTACTCCTGGAAGCAGTGTGAGGAAAGGGCTTCAGGCAGGTGAGCTGTTGTGGCTATCTTTTGGTATGACTGTCCATTTGACCTTCTTGCCTCTTGACACATGAGAGATCAATGGCCCTGCTACAGCTCCCTCCAGGATCTGCAGCAAATCACAGTCCTTTTCTAGTACAGTTTCCTCCTCATCCTCTGGATGAAGATGTTATTCTAGATGGTATCTGAGGTTCCTCCTAGACCTAATTCTATAATCTAGAAATGCAGCAGAAATAGGAATAAAAGAATCCAACATTAACATTTTGTTCCAGAAAATATAACACGTGAAGAAGAAAACATTAGGGAACTTGAGTGTGAAAGGATCATCCCAAATGTTCTTTTGACTCAATCATTAACTTAATGGTGTGAAGAAATGATGAATAAAGTTGCAATGCAACTTTATCTACCATCTTTACCTGGAGGTTCTCTGACTATAATCAATAAAAAAGGGCTCAAAAATGTGAACAGAAGACTTACCATCTCTCACTGGTGAGAACAGGTCCCCTAAACTACTTCTCCCTCCAGAATCATCAAAGCTGGAAAGATCTGAATTTTTCCCAAATTCTGTGTCTCTCGATGGAATAACATCTGGATTTGTACTGCGAGGCAAGCCTGAAGAAAAAGATCATCGATATAAAACTAATTCTTCCAGTGTGTGGAATTAGAAGATAGAGTTACATTTAAAAAGTGGAAAATGTTACCTGTGTTCTGGCAATGGCCATTTAGTGAGAACATAGCTTCATCAAGAACATTACCACAAACACTAGGACAAGGAAGGACAGAGAGCTGGGTCCCATTTCTCCAGCATCTTTTGAGTTCTACAAAGTTGAGTTCTACAGGGAGTGAAAACTTAGTCTTTCAAGGATCACCAATCTGTTTATTCTCACCATTTCTGGTGGAAATCCTGGCTAGAATACATGAAACCCTTCTCTGGTTTGGAGGACATGGAATACTGAATGTTAATGAATATTTCCTTGAAGATCTGCATCATCACTAAAAATCCATTATTATCATGAACTGGAATACGCAAATAATTTGGATCAAGAACAAATGGATAGGGGCGGCTAGGTGGCGTAGTGGATAAAGCACTGGCCTTGGAGTCAGGAGTACCTGGGTTCAAATCCGGTCTCAGACACTTAATAATTACCTAGCTGTGTGGCCTTAGGCAAGCCACTTAACCCCATTTGCCTTGCAAAAAAACCTAAAAAAAAAAAAAAAAAAAAAAAAGAACAAATGGATTCTGAAGGGAGCTTAGGGCACTCACAATCAAAACAGAAAGCCTAATTTCAGGGCAGGTGCAAAGAGTCACCTGTTTTGGATATCAGTAGCCCCTTCTGCTTTTTCTATTTTAAGAACTATGTTCCCAAAGGTCAAAGATGCTATTAATTGAAAGGAAAGGGTTTTAATATAGTCATAGAAGGGAAACACAAAAGAAACCAAAGGATGGTCACATTGTGCTCTGACATTTCAAAATCCTGCTGTTGAGTCAATTGTTCTCAGTCTTATCTGTTATGAAACTATGGAACCCAATCATTTCTAAAATAGGTACCAGCCAAAAGCCTCCGGGAGAGCCAGGAGACACAGGTCTGGCCAAGACAATATGCCTTAAGCAGCAGCCTATCAACAACTTATCAAGCTTTCAGCTTTGATTGTTCTGAAATTATTAGTTGAGTGTCAAGAAGACTATGGCAGACCATCTGAAAAACATTTTTTGGTAAATGTCTATTTCTGGATGTAAGACAAAAAATTTAAGCCACCAAACAAATGTCCTCATGGTCTGAATTGTTATCGATACACATCACATAGATCCCCAAATATAATGAAGCAATGGCACCCTTTTAAACAAGCTTGAAAGATCTTGGGGAAAAGTTTCAAACACCTATACCAAAGGAAGAATTTCCAGCAGGCATTAAATAAATTTTTTTGTTTTGTTTTAACACTAACATTTTGAGGAAGGGGGAATAGGGAAGGAAAAAAAAATCTCAAAAAGGTATGAGGCTGTTAAATTTCTATTATCCATGAAACAACAGCAAAGAAATAGAAATTCTACAAATTAGAAGGATGGAACTTCAATCAATTTAGTCCATCCCATCTGAGGCATGACTTCCCCAAACATTATTAATCTCATCCAAAGTGGCAATTTGGTTTCACTCCCTACAAACAGTGATTGTCACATGGAAACATTTCCTTACAGTTTACCATAATTTAACTTCTAGCCAGTAAGCTTAGTTCTTTCTTCTGGAGTCTAGCAGCATAAATATGACCTTTCTTCTACATAACAGTCATTCAAATGCATATGAAAGCAAGTTTTTATATCCTCTCTCTCCCCCAAAGTTTCCTCTTTTCTAGGATAAACATCCAAGATAGGTGGTGATCATTATATAGCAAAGTAGCAATAATGATAATAATAGTAAGGTAGTAGCAGCATTTTACATAGCTCTTTAAAGGTTTGCAAAGTGCTCCAGGTGTTCCTTCATTTGATAAGAGTTTCCATCATGAAGCCTAAAGAGTTTCAAGAATACCATAAAAAAATTCTTAACTCTCAAGAATTATGAAGAATTTCAAGATTTACCACTTGATCTTTTTAGAGTTTACTCAAAACTCTGTAATACCATCATCGTTTAAACAATAAATATTTTTTTCTTAAAAGTTACATATAATGAATTTGTTTAAATGGCTTCAGATCTCTACTTCTTCACACAGCTTTTAAGGTTATTCACTTGACAAAGCTTATTTTTTTTTAGGTTTTTTTGCAAGGTAAACAGGGTTAAGTGGCTTGCCCAAGGCCACACAGCTAAGTAATTATTAAGTGTCTGAGACCGGTTTTGAACCCAGGTACGCCTGACTCCAGGGCCGGGCCGGTGCTTTATCCACTACGCCACCTAGCTGCCCTTGACAAAGATTATTAACTAATGTGAGAATAACTGAAGCTCGGAAATATGTGTCCTCTCATTGAGAATAGTTTTGTTCCTCCATTTAACAATAAGAAATCCTGGAAAGAAGTGACTAGTGGAGCTTGTTCTTTTTTGTTCTGACCTATCAGTCTTTTGGTTCAGTTGCTTCATGAATGTCTTTGGAAACTTAAGTTTTCTAACTATTTAAAAGGGGGGATTTTAAATTAGATGACTATCAAAATCCTTCTCGGTCTTAAAATTTGATAAATCTATGAGTACTCACCTCCTAATTTAAAATATAAAACTTTTCTTAAGAGTTCTTGGTTTTGTATTGGCTAAGAAATAGAGTGGTGGACCAGTGGAACAGACTAGGTGCAATAGCAGGAAATGATTATAGAAATCTGCTGTATGATAAACCCAAAGAGCTCAGCTATTGGGATAAAAATTCTCTCTTCGATAAAAACTGCTGGGAAAATTGGATGTTAGTATGGAAGAAACTTAGATTAGACCAACACCTCCCACCCTATACCAAGATAAGATCCAAATGGATACAGGATTTAGACATAAAAAACAGTACTATAAGCAAACCAGAAGATCAAGGAGTAGTTTACCCGTCAGATCTATGGAAAGGGAAACAGTTTATGACTAAGGAAGAGATGGAGAACATCACTAAAAACAAACGAGAAAATTTCGATTACATTAAATTAAAAAGCTTTTGCACAGACAAAACCACTGTAACCAAGATCAAAAGAAATGTAGGAAACTGGAAAACAATCTTTACAACTAATGTTTCTGACAAAAAACTCATTTCTACAACATACAGAGAACTGAGTCAAATATAAAAAAAAAACATTCCCCAATTGATAAATGGTCAAAGGATATGCAAAGGCAATTTACAGATGAGGAGATCAAAGCTATCCAGTCATATGAAAAATTGCTCTAAATCATTACTTATTAGAGAAATGCAAATTAAAGCTTCTCTGAGGTACCACCTCACACCTCTCAGACTGGCCAATATGACCAGAAAGGACAATGATCAATGTTGGAAGGAATGTGGGAAATCTGGGACACTAATATATTGTTGGTGGAGCTGTGAACTCATCCAACCTTTCTGGAGAGCAATTTGGAACTACACCCAAAGGGCAACAAAAATGTGTATCCCCTTTGATCCAGCAATAATACCACTACTGGGTCTATATCCTGAAGAGATGATGAAAAAAGGTAAAAACATCACTTGTACAAAAATATTCATAGCAGCCCTGTTTGTGGTGGCAAAGAATTAGAAATCAAGTAAATGTCCTTCAACTGGGGATTGGGCTTAGCAAAATGTGGTATATGTATGTCATGAAACACTATTGTTCTATTAGAAACCAGGAGGGACAGGAATTCAGGGAAGCCTGGAGGGATCTGCATGAACTGATGCTGAGCGAGATGAGCAGAACCAGAAAAACACTGTACACCCTAACAGCAACATGGGGGTGATGATCAACCTTGAAGGACTTGCTCATTCCATCAGTGCAACCACCAGGGACAATTTGCAGCCTTCTGCAATGGAGAATACCATCTGTATTCAGAGAAAGAACTGTGGAGTTTGAACAAAGACCAAGGACTATGAACTTTAATTTAGAAGGAAAAAAACTGCTATCTTATTGTCTGATCGTGCTATCTCTTATACTTTCTGTTTCTTCCTTGAGGATATGATTTCTCTCTCATCACAATCAGTTTGGATCAATGTACAACATGGAAACAATGTAAAGACTGACAAACTGCCTTCTGTGGGGGGGGTGGGGGGAGGGAAGTAAGATAGGGGGTAAATATTGTAAAACTCAAAATAAATAAAATCTTTAAACAAAAAAAGAGTTTTTGGTTTTACAATCCTGGTTTTTTCACAGGCACATGTTAGGATAGCTATTCTAATCTAGGTTATATGCTAGTCAATGATCCTTGAGGAGAGATAGTAAATTCTTTATTTTACCTATAGGTTACTATATAATGAGTATCATTAAGCAACAGCCTTAGCCAGACTGAGGGGGCAGGTAGGTGGCACAGTGGATAGAGCCCTGGGCTTGAAATCAGGAAGACCTACATTCATATGTGGCCTTAGACACTTACTAGCTGTATGACCCTGGATCAGTCACTTCACCCTGTCTACCTCATGAGTTTTCTCATCTGTAAAATGAGGAGAAGAAAATGGCAAACTCCAGAATCTTTGCCCAAAAAACCCACATGGGGTCCCAAAGAATCAGACATGGCTGAAATAACTGAGTAACAACAACAATTAGATAGACTGCATGTTTTCTTGCCTCAGGAGTGTTGTCACTATTAAAGAAAGAAACTTGCAAAAACCTACATTCAATAGTACTAACTTTATAATTCTTAAAAATAACTACAGTTTATAAAATAAATTAATTCCAAGTCCTGGTAAAAAGTATTTAATATTATATATTGGGAAAAAATTGTCTTCCTAAGTGAGATGCAATGGCATTTCATTGAATTCTTTCATGATTACAAATTTCCCCTGTAACAATCAAGACTTATGGAGATAATACAGATATCCAAAGACAAAATAAAATGACTACTTAGTAGTTTCTAAAGTATTCATCATCATCTCAAACATCTAAGTGAGAAATAGCACTAATCATGTCATGTGAGAGTAAGAACGTGGTGGAGGGGCTGAGAACACCACTGTTTCCCCCCACACATGATGTTAGAGGTCCCCTCTTGCTGGAATGAGTCCCTGGAACACATTTACAGGAAAAAAATAAGCAGAGTGTTTAGGACAAGATGAGATCCTCACCCCAGGAAGGACTATTCAAAGGGATGTGATCACAGGTCTATTTGCATATTTTGAAGTCAACAAATGTACCAACTATTTTACAATCAGGAAGGAAGGCATATATATCCATAATGGACGTAATCTATAAAAGAAAATATCTTTTCTAAGTTTTTGATGCATTAAAATTAAGAAAGACAAATACAAATACTTCTATACCAAAAAGTTAATTATTATTATGGAAATGGCCTTGAGCATTGAAAGCATCAGTAAATACCTGTTGAATAAGTAAAAAATGGCACCTCCATATATGCCCATTTCCATACTGACACATATTTAGCTTTTTTCTTTAACAGTTGAAAGTTGCTGAAGTGACAAATTTATTAATTAATTCTAAAAAGGCTTCTTTCCTTTCAACAATTTACAAGTGCCATGCATCACTGTACTCTCATGGGCAAAAGCAAATGAAATTGTCAGTCAATGCAGAAAGAAGCAAAATAATATCATAGGGGCAAAAAAAACTTATTCCAAAGATCTATCTCTAAGTAGTCAAAAAAAAACTTTCAATGATTTTCATCTGTAAAGCCATATTTTAAAATGCAACTTTTTCCTTCTATTTTGAAATGACAATCATAAACATAATATAAAATAAAGAATGTTCTATTTAACTAGGTAAGATTAAATCCATGTCTGGGAGAATACCCCATGTTATTTCAACCTCATAAATCTGAAGACTCTCTGTACATGCTATTATAAATGCTATTGTAGCAGCCTAAGCCCCAAGAATTTCTGAAATCAGCTTCATTCTGTCACTTGGTAGATAAACAGAATTCTTTACTTCACACAGAACTTTAAAAGAACTTTAAAATTTTTACTTAATGTAACAAAAGAACACTAAATTTACTTTAAACACAAAATAAGTTAAAAAGTTCAGAGTTTCAGAGAAAATTCTGGTTATATAAATATGATGAAAAAAAATTTAAATATTAAGATACTAAAATAGTTTTACCTGATTTGTCTGGAACAGCCACCGATCCCTTCCCTTCAACTGTGGTCATGAGCTGAGATAAAACGGCAGTACCTGATAGAGAAGCTGGTTCTCTGGCAATTCCAGGATTTTGGATTGGTGTGCTGCTCACTTTACCCGTTCTTTTGTTCAAGGCAGGTTTATTTGAAGAGCCTTTATTTAAACTTGACTAAAAGATAATAAGGAATAATTTAAATTTTTTTAATTACTAGCACTCCAATGGGCAACAACAAGTCCCAAATGTCCTGGGTTTTTTTTTTTTGCAAGGGAAGTCACGGTTCTCCCATATTAATTTCAGTATTTTTAAAGGCATCTATACATTCTTCCTAGATTATAAGAAAAGTTTAGTTATTTTTAAAATTGAGATTTTTAGAAGGAAGAGAGAATATCTAAGAAAGTAAATGTAGAAATGAGGAAAAGCATCTTAATGATGAAGTTATCACATGGATATTTAAAAAACAAGACTGTCATTTAAAATGTAATACACAATAACATTATTCAAATCACAGTTTAAGTCTTTAATATGAAGACCAATTTTTCAGATTACTGCTGTGATTTTATTATGTAAATAATTTATTATTTTATTAAGTAAATTTATTAAGTAAAACTTAAAATAATAAAAGGAAATTTCTCACCTTAGAAAGGGCAGAAGAGTACTGAAATGTTATACACTGCACAGATGTTTTGTGAGCAAGAATGGTCTTTACTGGAGAATTCAACATCCTTAAGTCATATTGATATATTTTCCCACGGGAAGATCCAATTGCTAATGTGGCTCCATCAGGCATAAAGTCTACAGCAGTGAGAGGAGCCTCAGCCACTAATGTTCTTAGTTGTCTATTTCATAAAGGAGAAAAAAGACACAGGTTTGGGTCTAAGTGGATGCTCAGCCAGTCTTTACATATCCCTTATATCACAACAACATAAGCTCCAAATATGGAAATGAAGGTTAAACAAAGCAGTATTTTACAACTGGACTAAAATATCCTCCATACCTGGCAAACTTATTGAGAAAAGACCTTTTCTTATTTTCCTGCCAACTCAACTATTTTTACACACAAAAAAAAAAATCTGTTCCTCATATTCCTGCCCATGTCTTTGTTGGGTTTGTGTGTTAAACTAGTAGCAGAAAGAACCAAATGAAGGCAACCGAGACCATGTGCCAAGGCGGCATTATAGCCTGTCCTCCCGCCTCCCCTACCTGCCCTCTGCTTCTTCCAGGTCCTCTAGCCCTGGAGGCATGATGGGGGGGGGGGGGGAAGAGTTCTTTAGCATCATCTTTTTTCCCACCTCCATTATTGTTATTAACAGCAAAGAGAGTGAGGGAACATCCTTAACAAGAGAGCTTTCTCCTTAGCTCTTCTTAGATGGGAAAAAATTGAGAGGAGAATGGAAGTAACTTTCCCTGAAGAAGTGACAAGTAACAAACTACAACACAGGTGAAGCATCTAACTTCCATATGTAAGACTAAGTCAACCAGGAAGAAAGGAGAAAAGTATCTGGAAAGACATGATTTATTCTAATAAATCATATCACATCATATCAACAGTCTGTATATTAACATGAATATAGAGACATTGAAATGAGGAAACAAAAGGTATTACAATTTATGGAGTCCCATCAAATCTGAGTAATCAAGGTCTTAAAGTAAATTGGTTATAATAATGAATATTCAGAAATCAACTTAACACTAAGGGAGGAGGTGTCAGCTGGGACATTCCCTGCCTTTACTTGTAACATTATCTTTCCTCACATGAATCACATACTTGGGGGTTCAAGTCTTTCTGTAACATCCTAATAATTATGCTTACAAAAAAATCAGGCCAGATTAGAGTTTAGTCAAGATGGTACTTTTATAAAAGTATGGCACCAATATCTGGCAAATTCTATAATACCAAGATTTTTGGTAATAAATTTTTCCTAGGGCATTAAAGCAAACTGAATCCTGTTTTAAATTTTACATACTTAGTTGCTCTATTGTGAAGGACATCCAATCTGTGAGATGATTAATTCATGATTAAAATAATAAGCAACTGTATTACATAGAAAATTACTTTTTGAACACTGTATCACTATTGTAACAAGAAAGCTCTTCCTGAAAAAACCTTCAAGCTTTTGGAACAGCCGTTGTAAAAGCAAAAAAAAAAAAAGAAAATGGTTATTTTGTTTCAAACCATCTGCTTACACACTTGGTGCTGCTAACATTTTCTCTAGATTTTGTACAAGTTCAAAAAAAAAAGCAATTTAATGAACATGGGTAATATTTATTCATTAGTAAATTAAGAAAGTAGCAAACCACTTACATCTTACTAGCTGTGTCATAGAGAATGATTCTTTTATCCAGGCCTATGGTTACAAGCAGCATATCATTGACAGGAGAAAAAGATATTCCTGAGGCTGGAGCCTTGTGGCTACATTCAAAGTTATGGTACGGACTCTGACTATTTACATCCCAGAGAGTTACTACTCCATTATCGGATACGCTGCCAAGCAGAGATTTCTTAAACATGGAGTACTTCAACTGACGAATGGACTATTAAAAACAAAAGAGAAAACATTTCATGGAGACGCGGGCATGTACAACATTTCCTGAGTACAGATAAATACGCCTAAGAACATACACAGACAGTGATCAACCAAGAGGTGGGCACTGGATGCCTGTGGGGTGGGTACCTGGGGGCAGGAGTCTGATTTCTAGAACAGGAACTTTCAAGTTTTCCCAGCAAATATCATATTTAATGGTCAAGCGTCAACCTCTGTCCCCAAGGAGCTTAGAAACTAATAGGAGAGGGGCAGCTAGATGGTGCAGTGGATAGAGCACCGGCCCTGGAGTCAGGGGGACCTGAGTTCAAATCCAGCCTCAGACACTTAATAATTGCCTCACTGTGTGACCTGGGCAAGTCACTTAACCCCACTGCCTTGCAAAAATAAAAAAAAAATAATAACTAATAGGAGAAAAGAGGGAAACACTAATCACCCAAAGGGGAAGGTGCTCAGAGTTATGAAAGAGATAAGAACTATGATGGGAATGCATAAAACCACTGAATCCTGAAAGGTACTTGGTAATCATTTTGTATAACCATTCTGAGATTCCCACTGCCTCCCAAATCACATTCAGATGCACAGCCCCCCTCTGCCTCTCTAACTTCCCCTTGGGTCACCTCCCCAACCCTCATGCATTCTATGGCCTGTCCCTTCTCAGTTTAGGGCTCTGGGAGCTTGCTGCTAAAATAACTTTCCTCTGGTTCTTTACCTACTAACTTAACTCCTAGCCATCCTTTCAAACCCAAAGATGAGGACATCTTTTTAACAGTGTAAACTCTAAGGGAATGAAGCTTTCTTTTTCCTTCACATTTTATTGTGGAACAAGACAGGGAAATAGCACAGTATTGCAGCATATGAAGAGCTACACTAAAGAATCAGAAAGTGGGGGGGGGGTCAAATTCTATTGCTTTCATTGACCAGATCTATATGATAATGGGCAGATCATTCTGTCTCTTTAAGCCTCAAGAGTTCTCACCAGTAAAATAAGAATTCTGATACCACATCTACTTTATTGTCACTCATCATTCCACCTCAGCTCCTGAACATCCCCTCATTTGCTGCTACCCTATGCCATGGACCCTGTCCTTTAATAAAGACTGAACAAAATCATCGAGGCTCTGCTTGTGATGATTCAAACTGGGAGGCGATTAAACTACGAATCTGCCTCTAACTTCTATCCACTGGTCTTAATTGTGCTTTCAGGGACCAAGCAAAATAAAATGATCTCCTCTGCCACATGATAGACCTTCCAAATATATGAAGACCATGATTCCAAACCTCACTCTGCCCAAGTCTCTCCTCTACTCTATGACAAAGCTCTTTAGATCCTTCTGCTGGCCCTCACCAGCCTCACACACACTCCTTTATAAAAGGTAGCAGCCAGAACTGAAGCCAACTCCCCAGGTAGTCCAACCAGGATGGTAGTCACAATTCAGATATAACCTCAGGGTATCTGCCTCTTTGGATATCATGATGTCACCATTATTCACTCACAGAGGACTTGCAGTTTAAAAAAAATTTTTTCTTTTCATTGGAAATATTGCTCTCTGGCCACATGAGTTTTTCCCCTGTACAATGGATTTTTTTCATCTTGAATACATCATTTTAATAACAGTATTAACAGCCTCTCATTAGCTATGGAGCATTATCAAAGCCTGCTGAGATCTTTTCAGATTCTAATCCCATCATTCCCCACATCATCAAGTCCCCCCAGCTTTCCAACACCCACAAGTAGAATAAACATGTCTTCCTCCAAACAAACAGAACCTCGGACAGCACCCCACAGATTGGGGTAGCCTGTCACCCAATGGCAAGGGTGCATTCTCAGAATTGGGAGAAATCTGGGTTAAAAAGTCATCTTTGACCTTGGGTAAATTAATTAATTTCACTAAATCTTAGTTTCTTCCTCTGTAAAAATGGGAATGCTAATACCTGTTGCAACTATTCACAGGGCTATTTTAACAAGGTTTGAGTAAGATAGTATATATCACTTGCTTTGCAAACATTTAAGTGTCAAATAAATATCAGCTCTTAAGCTCATTCCAGATTGTATCAAAAGAACCTAATTTTACTGTCCTCTATATCTCTCTCTCTCTCTTGTCCATAAGGATAAATTCTTTTTATAAAGTTCATTTATTAATCATTTATTATGGGGGTAGTAGCAAGTGATACAGTGGATAGGGCACAGGTCCTGGAGTCAGGAGAACCTGAATTTAAATCCAAGCTCAAACACTTAATAATCACCTAGCTGTGTGACCTTGGACAAGTCACTTAACCCCATTGTCTTGCAAAAAAAAAGCAAAATAGGGCTAAACATCAGAGGAAACAAAGAGAAATGAGATATAGACTTTGTTGTATTACATGATATTCATGTCAACTCTCTGAGGAATGATGGCTTGATGTAATCACCCAATTCCTTTTCAGTGCTAACAAACCATGGCTTTAATAATCCTCCAAGAATTTTGCCAGCTTCCTGATCCACAGTAACGAATCTACCTAATTTCTGTCTTTGACAATCGGGGAACATTTCCTGTCTTAAATTTCATAGTCTTATTCCTGTTCGTCATAACTATTCACTGATTCAAGGTTCAAGAATGGCATCCACAAGTTTTTATACTGGGATAAAATTCACCTGGGCCAGCAAAATTAACTTTTTTGGACCAATGAGGCGCTCTTGTATTAACTCCTAATATGCCTCTGGTTTCAGTTCTCTCTTGGTCATTTTTGTTATGTTTTCACTCTAAAAGTAACTTTCCTTGAAAGAGAAAACAGAAATAAGTCAAGAGTTCAAGAGTTCTGCTTTCCCTTTCTTTCACCAAAATCTTCACCCTGCTCCTCAAGTTGCAGCTCTCTTATCCCTCTCTTAGAATCGTCCTCAGTCTGGTCTCGATAATGCCAGACAGGAACATGCTGCTAGTTGTCCTGAACCCACATTGGGGTTTTCACCTTCCTAGCCTGGCTTCCACTTTTAGACTGGTCCTCTGCAAACACGAGTACAGAAAGTACAGGGGCACAAGCCACAGAGAGGCTACAGTTAGATCTTCTCCTCTTCACTGGGATCATATATGATCATACTGTCATCATGGGATTGTCTCTTCCATGGTGTTTCTCTTTTCATCCCCAACTATGAGATTCTATTAAACTATTTGCCGAACTGTGTGACATCTCTTTTCTGGATTCTAAAGTGTGGCAATAACCTTCACTCGATGTTTCTTGGCCCTCAAGTACATTCTTGAGGCTCTACATGCCCAACCATGTTGTGTTCCCTCTTTCCCAAAGTTCTGTCACTCTCTATCTCCATCCACTTCCCTAACGATCAGTATTAACTCCAACAGTAACTTGCTTCCTTGGTTCTTTATCTCTCAAAAGCAGAATGAATTAGCAAGAGAGTAAAACCCTTCAGGTATCCTACTTTTAGGGGAATTAGACTGCCAACATACATCTGAAGGGCTCAATTTTCTACTATGTCTGGTCTTTGTGCTATATTGTCTTGACTTCCTATTACAGAGTGTCACTTCATATCATACCTAGAGAAAGAGTTATTCCATTCAAAGACTCGATAAGATGGGTGGTGACCGGTAATGGAAGGTTACTTATGAAATATACTTCATATACTTAGATAGGCTTTGATAAACTTGTAAAGTTTTAGCAAGGACATCCACCAAGAACATGAGCCTCAATTGGGGTCATATATTTCAACTACTTCTCCATGCATGCTTTCAAAAGGAGTCAGAATTAACTGATTTTATTTTACTGTCTCCCTTCCCATGCCTCCCAGTTGGGGATATACAGATGTTTTAAATGAGCTAAAAAGTAGACGCCAAAGGAAGGCATTCAAGAGGAGAAAAAGGACAAAACAAGCTAATCAATTAAAATAGGATCAGATTTGTCTTACCAGATACTCATCACACAAATCAAACATAGGACTCAGGATGGGCAGCCTAATAACAAATTCTTTTTTTTAATTATATAAATATTTTGTTTTCCAATTATACAATAGAAGTTTCAACCAATCATTTGTATAAGGTTTTGAATTTTACCTAATAACAAATTCTAAAGAAAATTTTCACTATTATAAATGCAACTCCAAATATCAATTATCAACTTAATAAGAATCCCCTCACTTTTGTTCCAGGTAGTATTATCAGCCACACTGGTTTCAAGGAGAGATGATGAAGTGATTTATTTCACCTAAATTCCTTGCCCCATTTCCTTGTCATTCTGGTCCTTATGTACTCAGGTGAAGAAAGAGAGGGCTACAAAGCAAGTGTTTAGGTTCATACTTAAAATCAATGATCTCACAGATCATGGGCAAGAACACTGGATTCAGAATCAGAAAACCTGGATTAGTCATCTCTGCTTGGGTCAAACACTTAAAAAAAAAAAGTAGAGGGAGAAGACTGGACTAGTTCAGGGGTTCTTAAACCATCACCTGATTTTTTTTAATATGTTAATAATAAAATTCTAATATTTAATTGATCACGTTATAATCTTACATAATTTGTTATGCATTTAAAACTATTATTCCTAAAGGGATTCATAGGCTTTACTAGTTAGACAAAAGGGTCTATAAAATAAAAGTTAAGGAACACTGGATGAGCTAATTCCCAAGATCATTCTGACTCTAAGTTCCATTATTCTTTGATTCTAAGAAGAAGCAAGGGTAAAAGACTAAGCTATCAACCATCAGCTTAATAAGAATTCCCTCACTCTCTTTCCATGGAGTATCATCAGTCACACTGGTTTCCAGTACAGATGAACTGATATTTATTTCACCCAAACTGTGTCCTATGCTTTTTTTTTAAACATGGCCTGAAAAGTCTTCTATGATTTACCTTAATCAGTATTTGACCCCTTTTCTCATCATCTAAGGTCTCAGTTTATGTCACATTCCTGTGATTTTCAAGTGGGTAGATGGGTATATGTTTTATTTCACCAACCAAACAAGGCCCTCTTAGGGAAGGAATCATGTTTTGTTTATTGTCTCCCTCCGTCAATGCTCAACATAGTGCTATACACACTGAAATCACTAACAAATCTCTAACTGAATCAAAATAACTTGGGCAAGCAAATCCATGCACTCAAATTCTTAAAAAGAGCTAAAAATGCTGTCACAAGGCAGCATTATCACATCACCATATGCTACTTTTCCCCTCTTAGGCAAATCAATACACTTGATACAGAGGAAATGCAAAAGGCTCATCTCAGTGAAATGAAGGTTGAAAGGACAATGCTGTGCATAGCAAGCCATTAACTATATGACATTTCACTTAAAACTACCCAAAAACAGAGTGCAAAGACTAAATGAATTGGTATTCATAAATTTGATGGAATTCCAGACAAGAACCAACAGATGCATACTTTGTGCAATGACAATCTTTGTCATAACACATTAAATACATATGATGTAGCCTTTAGGAAAATTTTTGTGTAGATCATTGCTCTAGACATGAACTCTTTTAGCAAATCAAAATGGGGAATGAAGAATTAAGCAAACTACAGCTTAAAGTGGTTTAAAATACTTTATATGTCATTAAAAATTATGCACATTTGGTCAGTTTTTTCCAGTATAAACATTCACCTAAGTTGTATTTACAAACATCAAATATTTCCTTTCCAAAAAAAAGAAAAGAAGATATAATTTGCAAAGAATTTTCTACATATGGCCAACATCCTAAAAATTTTAATCATACTTAAAAGGATCACACTAAAACTGTTACAATTAAAGTTCATTATAGATGTAAAAGGTCAAGTTTCCAAGTTTCATTTCAAGAAATCTATCTTAAGACTGACTAATCACTAATCTGTGTGCCTAACTAGAAAAGGCAATTATAATCCAAGAGATGCATTAGCTACGGCATTTTTGCAAGCCTTTTCTTGATCAATAGAAAGCTCAATACAGTTAGAATACCTCAGTAAGGTTCAGGTACTTGAAAGCAAATTTCTTCATATATTCAGATATAATTCCAAGAGAAATTTGAGTCACTGTAATATTACCTCATAGAACTGTCGGTTTCACTTAAAAAAATTTAATTTCCTCATTTTCACAGACTTCACACAGATTCTATAGGTTTTTTAAAGTCCACAGAATCAATAATAGACTATGTTGAATACTTGTTGCATATGCTCAATGAACAATTTTTCTCAAAAACTCTTTACTAAAAGGAAAAATAATCAACATAAAAGGGAGCAATGGAACTAAGCACTTTACAGTTCTTAAGGGTATATTTTAAAAGAAGGAAAATGAATTTCTCTTCATGGGTATACATGAAATCTTAATTTTAAGACTGAGTGTTTTTATCATAGTTTCCCTTCCCTTCCCTCCCCCCTACCTTAGGCTAGGTATTGACAACAGTCCAGTGATGCCATATGGCTATGGATCATGGAACACCAAGTCCTGAATAATTAACATGATAAATCACTCAAAAGATAATGGAAAAGACAGATGGTAGATATAAATGCTTCCAGTTAGCAGGCTGCAGCATGCTACCAACAATGCTCTGCATGAAGGAAGTGACATAAAAGGCATTATGAAGGACATGTATAACTGGGAAAGGGGGTGAGTTGGTTGTGTAACAGGAGAGAGAGACAACAGTTAAACAAGATAAACAAGATTGAGGGGTGCCCTGCAACCCCTAAGAACAAGAAGAAAGTTCTCAATGTGTTCAACAGTTTCTTTAGGTGAGGAATCACACAAGATGAAAATGTGGTTAAAACCTTCATCAGTGACAGAAGCACTTCCACCAATGAAATCATGAACCTTTCAAACTGATAATGCCAAGAAGTTTCCAGTTCACTTCTGGAAGAAAAAAAAGGTCTCAGTAGTGTCCCTCTCAAGAAGGAAAGAAGCTAAGGCCATGAAGACATAAATATATAGGCATGATATGCTTATGACTTCTCATTTGGGGGTAAGAGGGATGCCTATTTTCTGGGTAATCTAAGTTAGTTTGGAGAATAATCCTATGGGGGGGGAACAGAGCTGAGAAAATATTTATACATACATAAATAGGAAGGAAAAACTAGTTCGAAAGACCAAAGTTTAAGATCAGTCATTTCCTTATAAAGCAGATTATATAGTTATAGAAGCCAATTTTTATATTCAATGATTGCAAAGAAAAAATTCTAAATGTTTTTAAATTTACTTGGAAAAGAGAAATTTATTACAAGCTACTTAAATTGATTGGTAGCATTATTTTAAAAAAATCTAAAAATGTTCAAGTAGCCCTACAGCACAATCTTTCCAATTTCTCATGTGTATAGTTATGTCAAAGATCACACAGCCCTGTCATCTGGCCAAACACAAGGAATTGAAGAGAAATCTCTTGAGTTCTGACTTTTTTAACCTTGGACAAAATACAAGCTCTCAGCATTGTAATCTCCTCATCTATAAACTGAAGAGGATAGGAACTAGGCTCTAACACTTTCATGGTGATCAAAAGGAAATCAATGGCCATACAGATGTCTGAAAATCAGAAGGGCAAGAGTCATTCAGGTTATCTAAAAATGTAAAGGAAAACTGGCTATGTAAAATACATTTTAAAATACTTTAAGGGAAGTTAGTGTATGAGAGAAGAGATTATTAATAACCAATGATTTGGGGAGATCCAGAGTTCTCCCATTTTTCTAAAATTCTCATTTCAAACTGTCTCTGAAAACTGAATTAACTGTCTTCTCAAGCAGAGGCTACCCAAAGAATTTAATCTAAGGAAGGGAATTCCACTCTACTCTATATAGATTTGGATGGAGATAAATTCTTTGAATAGATTGCCCAGTGTTGTACAAGTCAGAAGTGAGTGACATCATCAAAGTTTATTACAACTGTCCAACCTCTCATTATAATATTCATTCTCTCTCATGACTTGTGAGCCAATCAGAGTTGACTAAAACCCTCTGGAACACCCACTTATCAAAGGGTATATAAGCAGAGAGTCCTCCACCATGGAAATCGTTGATATTCCATTCATGGACCTCTTTTATTAAAATAGTAGCATTATTAGTAAGAGGGTTAGTTATCCAGAAATTATGTATCACAAACATCATAAACATCGCATGTGCATGACTTTGGAAACAGAAAAGATGGCAGGGTAATCAGGTTAGCCCTTCATTTTTCCATGATGAATAAGTTAAGACAATGAGGAAAATAAAAAGTGAATCCTTGGCAGTCAAGATCAAAGGTTTCAAGAAGTTACAGGCCCCTGAATCTATCTACCACATTTGCCTCTGTGTCCCTGGATTAAGCACAGATGTGAGTCAAGAAGGGTGCATAACTGAAAAACGTGTTTTTTGCAAATTCTAAGGACATATATTTAAAGGTCCTGCCAATACTAACAATATGATATTAATCCTTAATGTAATCCCTATATCAAAGGCAATCCATCCCTCTTCAGGTGACATTTCTCACCACTTTAGTCACCAAAAATAAAGTCAATTCAACCAACCACAGGAATAAGGACAACAGCTACTTTCTTGGTACTTTGCTTGGATAGGTAAGCTCATCTATTTCTTTTTGTATGGTTTTTGGTCAGGTTTATTTAGATATTCTTATAAATTGATGATTCTAAATTTCTTGTATGTCCTGGACCCCTTTAATAATCTGATGAAACCAGATTCCTTTAGAGAATTTTTTTTAAATGCACCAAAAAAACACCACATAGGATCACAAAGGTAATTAATTATAGAAAAACAGAGTTATCAAAATAGATAATACAAAAAATCCTAAGTTCATGTTAAGACCCCAAGTTAAGAATCCCTGCTCTAGGTCTTTTAAGATTTTCTAAGTACCAGTATTCAATTTTGGATATTCCTTATTTTGTAAGAATAGTATAAAATAAAAAGGGACTTTTAAAAATTATTCTGGACACTAAATTTAAACTCCTATATCTGACACAACTGTCTTTTCCTCTGCTTCACCTTCTTATGAATATAGAAATGAAGACCCCTCAATGATAAAGAAACCAAATAATCAGTTCTCAAGTATTCAGAAGCTAACTGTAATAAAATTTCCAATAAAAAAAGCTGAACAATTTGTCTCATTTTTAACAAAGAACAATTTGATGTACCTAAAGCAAATGTAAGACAGGCTCTAAATAAAAATACATTTCTGTACAAGAAAAAAGTTTTGTTATCTATAATAAAACTGAAGAAAAGTTAATACAGTATTTCTCAAATGAAAGACATTGAATCTATTAAATGCCTAAGAAAGTGGAGGTTTCTCATGTCCACAGCTGCTATTTCCATGATTATACTGCAAATGGCACACTGGGGTAATAACAATTAAATGCATACTCCTCACATGAGTCATATACACAAAGCCCACTTATGGATTATTATACACTAAATGGCTTTTCAAGAGCTAAATGGCTACTGAGATCATTCTTTATACTAAGAAAATCCAAAGATAACAGCAGAGAGTGGAAAGAAATCAAGAAATATTGAAAACTGACAACTTTTCAGATAGCATTTCTGAACAATTCCAAATCACTTTTGAAGAAGTTATATAAGAACTTCAGAAACATTTTGTTAAATGCAGAGAGGGACTTGGTTTTTCATTAATCAACTTGTAGTTAAATTAGAAGTATAATAAAATGTGCAAGTAAGCCTAAAATTACAAGGAATGACATTTAGAAAAAAAATTTAATATATAAGAATAAATTACACTGTATCCATGTGAGTATATATGACTATATTTAATGACTGATGTTTGTCCTTACTTTTTGAAAAAGACCACAACATCAAGGAGGTGATGCCATGACAAACACGTGAACTGGATTGGAGTGAGGGAGGATTGTGCTAAGATACCAGTCTCACTTTCTCCTCCAGAGCCATCTGGGTCCAGAGGTCAGATATGTATCAGGATGACTGGAGATGGCCCTGGATGTGAGGCAATCAGGGTTAAGTGATTTGTCCAAGGTCACACAGCTAGTGTCTGAGGCCACATTCAAACCTGGGTCCAGAGTTCTACCCACTGCACCATCTAGCTACTCATATTTAATACACACATACTTACATTAAAACAAACAGTCACTATAAACTTACAAAACAGGTTTAGACATAGAAAGAGAACAAAGAGAAGAAAAAGGGAAAACATTCAAGTTTTGCTTTGCAAGAAGTATTTCAAGATTACTTTTTCCTTCTTAAGAATCTTAGCTTCATTTTCTCACCATATCAGAATCACTATATCAGAGGCACAATGAGAAGACCACACCCTTCTCTATCTCTAGCTCCCCATAGAGAACTGACTAGAGGACAAGCTTATAGAAGCTTATAGGATGAAGGGCATGAATGTACTGCAATTTGTTGACAGAGAGAGATCAAAGATCTTTTAATGTAATGAAGATAATAAACACCAAAAAAAAATTATAGAAAAATGTGTTAATATTTATATATAATATTTGAGAGAACTTTTTAATAAATACGTAATTAGAATAGGAATCATAACTCAATTTTCAAATGAGATTTTTCCAATATCATTTCCTTGTTTAGCTTTATAAGAAAATAACCAAACAAGATAGAGTTGATCATAAAATATATAATAGAAAATGTTAATTGCATAAAACTGAAAAGGCTTTTGAACCAATAAAATCAATGCAGTTGAATTAGGAGAGAAAGAGCTGGCAAGAAAAACCTCTACAACAAATTTCTCTGGTAAAGGTCAGATATCTGAAATAAATAAGGAATTAATGTAATTATCTAAAACAAAAGTCACTGTCCAGAAAATATGAATAGGTACATTTTTAAAATTAGAAATGCAAACTATCAAAACCATATGAAAAAATGTTTCTAATCACTAATAAAAAGAGAAAAATATACATTAGGATGTCACTGATGCTCTACTTCACACTAAGCATATTGAAAAAGAAGATAAAACAGGAAAATGCATGACCTGGGGAAGAATAATGGGTACATTGTCCATGAAGTTGTGAACTGATTCAATCATTAAATCCCCCTCATCATCAACAAGTCACTATACTCTGAGCACTCTCTGATCTAGTTATTATACAACTAAGCACATATATATATATGTGTATATATATATATATATGTGTATATATATATATATATATATATATATATCTCACTCTATTTGTGGCTGACATGTATATATGTATGTGTTATATATATATATAATATATATAGATATATATATATAATATATATAACACACATACACACACAATCCAAATTGAGAAAGGAGGAAGGGTCCAAATATTTATAGCAATAAATATACAAAATTATTTATTGCAACTCTTTTTGTTGAAGCAAAAATTGGAGATAAAGTGGATGCTCATCAACTGGGATATGGCCAAAGTACAGATATGAATGTTAAGGAAATATTAGTGGTCTTAAAAAATGATGAAGGGGGTTGAATACAGAGGAACTGGGGGAGAGCTATATGAACTAATGCAAAGGGAGCAAAACCATTTATACAATAATGGTAATGTAAAGCCAAATAAATGTAGAGAACTTCAGAACTCTGATCAACAAAATAACAGATCATGATTCCAGAAAGCTGAGGCTGAATCACCAATGCCCATTTCTTACTGGGGAATAAAAAACTGTATGTCATTAACTAGAGATGTCAAACAAAACATATTTCAGATCAAGCTAATGTAGGAATTAAGAGGGGATTTTATCTTGGGGCAGAGAATTGGTGGGGAAAGGGAATGAGTGAATCAATGATGTTAAAAAAAAGAAAGAAAAGGGAAAATCTATAAATTCACACAAGAAAATTCATATTCTCAAAGAAATAAGTGGAATAGTTTAGTTATTAGCAGAGTTTTAAAATTATATTTTAAAAACTACACAATAAACAATTCTTTGTTCTTTTTGTATATTGAAACATATATATGTGTTTGTTAATATTTGTTAAGAAAAAAGGGTTATCTATACTAATAATTATCTAATTTTAAATGATAACATTAAGATTAAACTTTAAGAAATGTTCTCTTAAGTTATCCCAAAGGTTTGTTTATTTGAAGATACAATGATCTCATTATTCAAAGAAAACTGCTTTATTTTTCTTAAATGTGAATTCTCAAGAGCATACATATTTTAGCCAGAATATTTTTATTAGAGTTTAAATCCCCCTCATCATGCCTAATTCTAGTCTTCCTTGCTCTCACACTCAGGGGCCACTGACACTCTGTGATTTGACTAGGAGTCTCTGGACTCCTCTCTTTACTTTCCTTCCCCACCCACAGGGATGGTCAGATCTCTGACTTCACCACAGCTTTTTGCTTACCCTATGACCCAGAATTCTGAAAATTCTCTCTGATCCTGATTAACTATCTATCTGCCTATGCATCATTGTGGCCTCTGCCTTGTTTGTTTTGATCCTATTTTCACCTTCAAGTGAGCTCTCATCCCTCTAAACTCCTGTTTCAACCTCCCTTTCAGTCAGTCACCCACTCTCCTCTTTCTATCTGCTGCCACTTCACTCTATTTGTGGCTGACATCTCACCAAACAGTAACCCTGGATTACTCCCAGCCACTAGCTGCTTGAGGACCTCCTTCAAACACAAGTCTCATAAAGGTGCTGCCTTGACCCCCTACAATTCTGTGATATCTAATCTTGTTTACCAATCATAGCTAGCAGCCCACTTCAGTCTCCTTCCAGCAATGATTCCCAACCTCCATTCCTCACCTTCAGGTCCCCCCCCACCCTCCCACTTCCCTTCTCCCAAGCCCAAGCCTTTGCTCTTCCGCCCCAAAGACAATTAAAGTCATTGAAGATGAATTCTGTCTCCCAGAACATACCTTCTCATTTTTCCCTGTGCTCTGACCCCATCTCTGCATCATTCCGCCCCCCCCCCCATAATGATGGCCTCTTGCCTTTCTTCATTTCTCACCTTGGAAGAATTTATCAAATACCTCCTATGGGAAAGGCACTATGCTAAGAGTTTTGTTCTCCTCTGATACTCACAATGACCCTACTAGGCAGATGCTATTGTTATCATCCCCCCCTTTTACAGCTGAGGATGCTGAGAGGTTCAGTGTCTTGCCCAAGGTCACACCACTAACAACTGAGGCTGGATTTGAACCCAAGTTTTCCAGAGTTCAGCACTCTAAACACTGCTTCTCCTTGCTGCCTCACAACTATTTGTGGCCACTGACTAACATACCTGAGTTTTCAACTCCTTTGCAAACCTCTGAACCTGCCACCCCTCGTGTCATCGTTTTATATGATCTCCTCCCTTTTCACAACCAAAATCCTAGAAAGTTTACTCTTGTCTTCACCTTTCCATCTCCCACTCACAACTCAATCCCTTGCAGTCTGACTTCAATGCCCCATTCACATGAAAAGTCTCTCTCCAAGTTTGTCAATCATTTCTTGATTTCTAAGTCCTTTTCTCAGTCCTTATCCTCCATGAGCTTTCTGGGGTTTTCTGACACTGTTGTGGTACCACTTGCTCCCTCCTCTTGGACATTCTTTCCTCCAAGACTTCTAGTCACTGTTCTCTTAGAAGCACATAATAGGGACTTAATAAAGGTTTCCATTGCACCTTTGCACCGGCTTTCCCACCTTTAACTGCAGGTACCACCTCCTAGGCAAAGCCTCTCCTCTTCTCCTCAAGCACCAACAGTTGCCCCATTCTCAAGTTAACTTGTATTTATGGAGCTATAAAAATACACATAAGCTCCCCGTGATTTCACTGCCTGGGTGTCTTCCTTGGTACAATTAAGCTTCTTAAGGACAAGGATTATTTCATTTTGGACACAGTAGCACAGAAAGCAGGCACTGAATTAAATCACTATTGAACTGAATTAATGACATCAGGTGTTGAACCCATCACTGACAGATTTGCTTAAATACTCACCTGATCATATCACTCCTCTGATCAAAGCCTCCTTTCTTTCTCTTGCCCACTGAGGAATGGATGAAAATATTTATGGGCAAAGTAATGGGCTAATCACCGAGGATACAAAGAGAAAGGAAGACAATTCTAGATCTCCTCTCAAGCAACTCATAAGACTGATGATCAAGGTTCAAAAGGAATCATCTAAGATTCTAATCTGAAGCCACCACACTTTTCCATCTTTACCTCACATTGATCCCTCCAGGCTCATCAAAAAAAATAGATTTGAGTTCACACTTTACTATGCCCAGAATTTCCAGGTTCTCCTATTACCTTTAAGCCCCAAGAGTTACCTGTAGACCTTGAGGCTGGAGATCCAGAGGACCAAAGGGAGTACTGGATAAATTGGTATACTGTGCAAAATAAAGTACTAACTTTAAATACTAAAAAGCAAGTCCCCAGGGGACAAAAAAAATCTGCCATTTCTATCAGTAATTACAAGACCCTAGGTCAGTTCCTGTTTTAGCCTCAGTTTCTTCATCTGTAAAATAGGAGGGATTTAACTAAATGACTTCTAACATTTTCTAATTCTATGATGTATGAATCCTCCATGATCCTTAGGAATGTGCTGTTGGGACTAAATGCACATCACAAGCCATTTTCTCCACATAACTACAAAACAAACAATAACAAAAAAACCCACAACATTTTAATATAACCAAATGAATATGGCAAAGCACCATTTAAAGAATTTTAGCCACCATATATCAGAAAAAGTAAACCAATTTCTGTGGAGAACTTAAAAACAAGTGTTTTTTGATCTGTAAAACTTTGGCATCAAGGGATAGATCTTGGAGAGCTATGCTACCTCCAGATGCCCAGGACACTTTGATGCTTATATTGAAACAGATAAAACAGCCCAACAGTAAGTGCATATTTTGGCAGCTAGGTTCTCAGTGGATACAGTGCTGGATCTAAAGTCAGAAAGACTCATTTTCCTGAATTTGTGACCCTGGACAAGTCATTTCACCCTGTTTGCTTCAATTTCCTTTCAGACAAGGAAATGGCAAAGGTCTCCAGTATCTTTGCCAAGAAAACTACACAACTGAAAAATGACTGAACCAAAAGAACAGTATATTTATATAGATTATCAATGGGTTGAGTTATCTGAAAATTCTAAATACTACCACTTTTTCAATAAGAAATATAAAATTTTTAAAACAAGTCAAAACATCAATTTCAATTAACTCTGGTTTGCCTTCAGCATTTAAAGTGCAATAATCCAAAACTAAAATAAAAATGTAATTAATGCCCATACTATACCTGGCCATTACCATGACCAAAGGGAGTACTGGATAAATTGGTCGTTAAGCTGTGCAAAATAATTTCCCCACTTATAGATCCAGAAGCAATGTAGCAATCATTCCAATTAAATGTTACACAAGTTACTTCATCTTTATGATCCTGAAAGAGATAAATTACAATATAACAATGCCTAAAATTTGTTTCAACAGTCTATTCTTTGAACTGTTACATTACCTTTTTGGCAAAGATCATTTTTCACTTCAATTTGCTCTTCTATGCAAAAATTATATAAAGGTTAGTGTAATATCTATACAACAGTGAGTTTTCTTTGGACCGCAAGTAAGGAGAGACAGGACTGGGGGAAAGGGAAGATCTAATAATACACTTGGGATTGTCCGTTTCCTTCAGTTCAGGAAAAAGTTCAGGGTTTAGACAGAGAGAGGTGTGAGTAATTGGGCACCAGAGATCATTCGTGATACAAAACCAACTCACTATCATATAGCTAGGAATGGTCAGATTAGCATGAATATAAAGGATAAAAACCATTATTTTATATCACTAATCAACAAGAAGATGAACATGAAAATAAGTCACTTCCCTTTAAGAAGTTTATATTCCACTAAGGCAGACAATATGAATAAGGAAAAGCTAATGGGGTGGGAAGAGAGGCCCTAGTAGTTAAGAAGATGAAAGCTAGGCCTCATATACCTATGGCATCTAGTTCAGCAAGCTTTTCTGAGTATCTTATAAAGCTCATTGCTCTTTTTTTTTTCTTTTTCTAAATCAAATGGATAGCTGCTATTTCAAACAAAAAAATAAGTGTAAGGGGAGGAGAGAGGAAGGAAAGGAAGTGGGATTACTATTTTAATATTTCAATTTTTTCAATTTCAATATTTTAATATTTCAATTTTTAAACATACAATACAAACATCTTTTATTTATGAAAAACAAGCATTTTCATTATTTCAAATATGGAAACTGAGGCATAATAGTTAAGTGACTTGCATAAAAAACTGGGCATATACTTAGAACTGAGACTATAATCCTAATTTCAATTCAGGGAATGCTCTCTTATTCTCCCTCCCTTTCTCCAATAAATGCAGATAACTAAATATGCTTAGATTTTATCACTTCGCATTTTATATTGCCCTTTTAGGAAAAACTTTATCTAATAGGGCAACATATATTCTAAAGAACTGATGATCTTCCTATCTCAGTTACAGGTATCTCCCCTCAAAATGGTGCTAATTACAAAAGCAGTTCCAGTATTACAGATAATCTGAATGATATGATTTAAGCTGAGAGAAAACCATTCAGCTTTCTGTAATGTTCATTTCTCTAACTATACTGAACTGCCTCAATGACATCAAGGTCAATAAGATCCTCTTCTGCCTCATTTCCAAAATGAAACAACCACAATAAAAATTTATCCAAAGGTATTCACATAGATTTTCATCAATTTTAGAAACTCAAAACATAAAAAAAAACCTACACTCTAAGTTTCTTGTTTAATTGTAAAAAAACAATTAACGGTATTTTAAAGGATCTGAGTCAAAATCCTGATTCTGATAATGTGCTGGGTCCAGTAACAACTGGCATTACTATTCCCTCTTTCATTTATCCAAGAGCTCTTTCTTTTCCTTTTTATTAACTTGGTGATGACACCAAATAATGCTTTAATAAAAAATGATGGGATGATTCATTTTATTCAAAACATGAAGTTTCCATTGTAGGGTTAAAACAGACATATGAGGAAATAGGCTTCAATGCAACAATAATTTATAACTTTTAAAAATGGAATGAGAAAAGTAAACAGGGGATTTGTATCTAGAGGATTTAATATCTATTTTTTTATTGAGCATCACAAAATCTGAAGCATCTTTCAGATTAAATGCTAAAAATTCTTAGAAAGTAAAACTTGGTTTGAACAGCTAATAGAAAAAAACCACAATTTTTCTGAGAATTCTGGTTGGCAAACTAACATAAAAATAGTTTCTTACCTTAAGAGATCGATGAATTCTCTTTGATTTTAAATCCCAAATATTAACAGTGCCATCAAGGCCTCCGCTTACCAGATACATTGACGTAGAGTTTAAGTTTATACATGTCTGCTTTTGCTATGAAAAAACAAAATAAAACCTCAATACAGTACACTCACAAATTCAAACTACTAAAAAATTAACAAGCAATTAAAGAATTATATTTTTTGCAAATAAATCCAATATCAAGTTCTCTCTTTTAGGGGGGTAGGGGGTGGGGTGGGAGGGATCTCTTCAGTACACCAAGAATGTCAACTCAAGATTTTGGCTGTGATGACTAATATAGAAGTATGTTTGACATGATTGTGCATATATAACTTATATCATATTGTTTGCTATCTTGGAGAAGAAGGAAGGAGAAAATTTTACAAAAATTAATATTGAGGGACAGGTAGGGAGGCACAGCAGAGAGAGTACTGATACTGAAGTCAGATGGACCTGAGTTCAAATCCAGTCTCTGTAACTTAAATAATTACCTGTGAGACCGTAGGCAATTTCACTGCCTTGCAAAAAAAAAAAAAAATGAATGTTGAAAACTATCTCTTACATGTATTTGGATAAAAAATAAAACAGCATTAAGATGAATATTTTGGCAGTTAGATTCCAAACATACATTAACTACACATATAACAATAGCCTCTATTGTTCTGAGGAAGGAATTCTCTATTCAACCAGTTGGAGTCTGTCAGATTCCAAATCAATTTTCCTGGTTCTATTTTTTAGAATGAACACATAGATAAAGGGACAATGCAGGGGGTCCTAACAGTTCATCGTGTATTTCATTTAGGCCAAACTGATATGCTATCAATAATATAATTTCAAATGATAGCTGAGCATCATGATATATCAAATATTAATGATCCATCAGACCCCAGAGATTTTCAGCTAAGTCTTCTTAGGTTGTCCTGACATTTCAGTGACCTATAGGTCACAGCCAAGCTAGGGAATCAAGGAGAAGATTCTTAAAATCTTGTCATAAAAGACAATTCTTTCCCCTTAAAATATCATGGAAAATGAAACCCCTTGTTAATCAATAGATCACTTCTGCTAATCCAAATTATTATCATTTATTATAGGTAGTTCTCTATTTATAAACAGACTCCTTTTCCACTGAGCAACAGAGTTTTTTTATGACAACTTATGGAAATCTCCAAAGTAAACTTGTGCCTGCCCCATCTCCCCATGCCCTCCATTTGCCCTCCCAGAGGTGCCAAGCTCAGGCCACCATGCTGGAGGAATTCCCTTACTACCTCACTGATGGCCTCAGGGCTCAAGATTCATGGATCGTACTTCAAAAAGCTTTTTTGTGAGCTAGACGGGGTACCTGACCATCATTTATAAAAATGGGTTAAAGGGAAATACAACCAACTTACTAGTGAACTTTGGAATACAACCCATTTCTACATTGGTGAGTACCTTACAAAGTTGAGTTGCTTGTTTGATTTAGGAAATGAAGATGCTCATAAGCCTAATAAGGGAATGTCAACATATCCATGAGCATACTTTCAATTGCCTCTGACTATAATAAGAAAATTCCTGGGGTAGCTAGGTGGCAAAGAATAAGAGCACAAGCCCTGTAGTCAGGAAGATCTGAGTTCAAATCCAGTCTCAGACACTTAATACTTACTTAGCTGTGTGACCTGAGGCAAGTCACTTAATCCAATGCCTTGCAAAAAAAAAAAAAAATACATCCTAAATAAATAAGAAAGTACCAATGAGTCCATGAAGATCCTCATCATAAGTTGCAATGCATTCATTCCAGCCTGTCAGAAAAGCCTTGAAAATTAACTGAAATCACTTCCTCAGTGGATAAGGCTTACTACCAAAAGGTACACCTTTGAGAGTCTAATGGTAAGTAAAGACACCTATTCAAATATCAAGCTATTTATAGGTTAAGGATCCTGAGATCAATATCTTCTAATCAAGATGCAACAGCAGATGCTTGACCAAAAAGAAGGCACAAAGGAAAGCAGCCAGAGGAAGAGCGAAGATGACAGAGAAGCCAGGAGCTTCCCTAACCTTTCCCCAGCTTCTCTCAGGAACATTAATCAAACCTCTAAATAGATTTGGGAGCAACGAAACTCACAGAGAGAGAAAGGAGCATTTTCTAGATTAATATAGCTTGAAAGGACTTCAGGAAAGGACTGCCTCACTCAAGTGAAGGGGAGTGATGCCCAATGCAGGGAGCAGAGCACAGTGCAGGGAGTAGAAACCAGGGCAGGTTGGTGCAGAGGAAGCCAGTGGAAGGCTCTCAGTCACAGCAAAGACCAGCAACCAAGGCCCCAGGTTCTGGTTCAACAGGCCAACAGCACAGCAGGTCAGCTGGGAGGGCTCCAACACTAGTAACAGCAAATTAAGAGTGCCAGAAGTCATGTTCAGCTGGTGCAATTAAGTTGGGCAAAGCAAACCACTAATGTCTGTGAGCAGGCCCACTCCTCAAATAAAAGAAACTTGGGACAGTGCCCACTGTGGCCTAAGGGCAGAGTTCAAAATGAGTAACAAAGTCAGAAAAGTCCTAACCATAGAAAGTTACCATGATGAAAAGGAAGCTCACAACACCATTCCAGAAGACAGAGAAAAAAGGACTATATGTAAAGCACCAGACAGCAACATGAATTGGTCCCAAGTCCAAGAAGACCTTTTGGAAGAGCTCAAAAAAGATTTTAAAAATCAAATAGAAAAAATGGTAAAAGAAATATAAGAAAAATTCAACAGCTTAGAAAAGAAAGTTCAAAATTTGACTGATGAAAACAACTCTTAAAAATACAATTGGGCAAATGCAAATTGGCCTCAGACACTTAATAATTACCTAGCTGTGTGGCCTTGGGCAAGCCACTTAACCCCATTTGCCTTGCAAAAACCTAAAAAAAAAAGCCCTTTAAAAAACCAAATGGAAAAAAATTCACTAAAGAAAGCAACTCCTTTAAAAATATAATTGGCCAAATGGAAAAAAGAAAACTAAAAATACAATTTGTCAAATGAAAAATATATTCACGTTAACTGAATAAAAGATTTCCTTAAAAACTAGAACTAGGCAAGTGGACAGCAAAGATCAGTCAAGAAAAATCAAAAAAAAAAAAATGAAAAAATAGAAGGAAATATATATAATACCTCATTGGAAAAACAACTAATCTGGAAAAATAGATCCAGGAGAGATGATTTAAGGATTATTGGACTAACTGAAAGCCACGATCAAAAGAAAAACCTCAATATCTTTCTTGAAAGAAAATCATCAAGGAAAACTTCCCTGATATCCAAGAACTAGAGGATAAAATCATCATTGATAGATTCCATTAATCACCTCCTGAAAGAGAAATTAAAATGAAAACTCTAAAGAATATCATAGCCAAGTTCCAGAATTATCAGGTCAAGGAGAAAATACTGCAGGCAACCAAAAGAAACAATTCAAGTACCAAGGAACCACAGTCATCAGATTACAAAGGACTCAACAGCATTAAGATTAAAGGATCAAAGGATCTGGAATATGATAGTCTACAGGGCAAAGGAACTTGGACTACAACCAAGAATCAACTACCAAGCAAAACTGAACCTAATCTTTCAGAGGGAAAAGACAGATATTCAACAAAATAGGTGACTTTTAAATTTTTCTTACGAAAAGACCAGAGCAAAATATTCAAACTTCAAATATGAGACTCAAGAGATACATAAAAAGGTAAAGAATGCTATACAATTGATATTCAATTAAGATTAAACTGGTTACATCTCTACAAAGGAGGATGATACTTGTAATTCTTGATAACTGTATCTATATTAAAAGGAGTATACTTAGAAGGTATGGCCATAAATTGATTTTGATGGAATGATATAAAAAATTAAAATATAAAAAGGATTGCACTGGAAAAAGAGGAAAGGGGAGGCAGAATAGGACAAATGATATATGAAGAAATGTAAAGGACCAATTAGAGTGGAGGGAAAGAAGGGGAATGAATTTGGCTCAAAAAGGGATTGACATATACAGTCAATCGGGTTTAGAAATTTATCTTACCTAATAGGGAATTAGAAAGGAAAAATGGAGGAAAAAGGGAATAAGGGACGTATAGAAGGGAAGGCTGAAGGGAAGATACAAACAGGAGGGGAAAGAAAAGAGAGGGAGGTCGATAGAAGGGAGAGCAGAATGAGGGAGCGGCAGTGAGAAGGAAAGAGGACAAACTGAGATTCTGTCTCAAAAAAAAGTGGACAGAGGTGCCTGTGGTAAGCAAGGGACCACCTTAAAATGTCATCAGACAGATTCAAATCCTTTTCTCAAATGGTCTTATTAGGTCTTTGCCAATAATATTTCCCATCAGGGTTGTAACAGCCTGTTCAACTCACCAGTCAGTTATGTCAAGCAAAAAGGCATAATGGAAAGAACATGGGTCATGGAATTTGAATCCTAGTTCCAATTCTTAGGAGTCATGTGACCCCTGAGTAAGTCACTGAGAAAACTGAGACCCAAGTACTTCAAGTATAAAATTAATAACCCTAATTTTCACTATATACTTCCCAAGGTCATTTGAGGATCAAACAAGGTATTATTTAGAAAACATTTTCTCAACTGTAAAGTGCTCTATAAGCATCAAGTATTAATTACTCTATTATTCTTCTACTCTGAACATCCTCATCATGCAAAAAGAAAGGCTCTGGGTACTTAAATGTTGACCAGAGGAACACAAACAAATCCCACTAAAGCAGAGTGGGTGTCCAGTGAGAAAGGTGCTGCCCAAGGACTCATCTGGTTTAAGATCAAATGGTTCATAAGGCTGTCTACAAAGTGATGAGTTTTTTGGCCTCTAATTCTTGAATACAAGGGTATGGAAGGGACACAGCAAATCAACTATGGATCTTTAAAGCACGCACCTTATTAAAATTCTCAAACTACCTTAGAACAAGCCTAAACTATACTAATCACAAGTGTTCTTGTTGTCTGAAAGTATCAAGAAAAGCTCTCTTTTTATAGTAAAAATTAAGTTTCTGTCTTTGCCATGATTCTGTGATCTCTGCAAATTAAACCTACAATAAGGTCTTCTGAAAGTCAGGCAGTTCAAACTTGGAAGAAATGCAAGAGGTTGCTCAGTTTCTGGATAAATATATACATATATATATATATGTATATATTTTGGATGAGTTAGTGTGTTACACAGGCTTGTACACAAGGTCATGGAATATGCAAACTAAGATCATTCTAATTCAACACAGGTGTGCTAGGCCCTAGAGATAAAAAAAGACAAAAATAAAAACAGTACATGCACATAAGGAGCAATTTACTGAAGTGATGGAACATACATGTGGAAGTATATAAAATACAAGGTAATTTTAGAGGAAGCAAGCAGAAGAAACTGAGAGAAGGGACAAGGGAAAAAAATTAATCAAGTTTTGTGGCAGATGGTACCTGAGCTAACCTTTGAAGGATAAGAGCAGAGATGAAGGAGAGCAACTAAGTTATAAGGGATGGCCTATGCCAACGTAAGGTGACAGGAGAAGGAATGTTAAAAACAGCTAAATGGTTTGGGCTATAATGTAGAAAACATAAAAGAGAGCAATGTGAAACAAGGCTGAAAAGGTATAAAGAAGCTACACTACAGAAAACCTCAAATGACAGGATGAGTTTGCTTTTATCCCAGAAATAATAGGAGTCACTGAAGGCTTTTAAGAAAGCAAGTAACAGGATACTTATGTCTTAGAATCTTTTTGGCCATCATAGGGAAGGCTTTCTGAGAGAGGAGATTGAAAAGAAGGAAACTAATTAGGAGGCTATTACATTATCCAGATAAACAATGATAAGGGTCTGATTAAGGATGACAGCAAGAAGTGAAAAGATAAGGTCAGAGGTGAGAGATGCTGAAGAGATAGAATCAAGATGACCTGATAACTGTTTTTGAAAGGCAGGGAAGAAGAGAGAGAGATAAAAGAGGGGGGACAAAAAGGCAACTCTAAGGGTACACACCTGAGCACCTGGAAAAATGTTTGTATCCTCAACAGAAACAGGAAAATTTGGAAGCAGGATGAATTTATAAAGTAACCAGTATAAGAATAAGCATCAACTAGACACTACTATGTGACAGGTCCTGTACAAAAACAAAAATGAAATAGCATTTCCCTTGAAGGAACTTATGTTTCATCATGGCAGACAATATGTATATGTGAAGTACATACAAAATAAATATGAAGTACATTTGTGGAAGACATGTTTCTTTTAGATTTGGTGAGTTTGTGGTTCAGATAAAACTTCTCGGAGAAAGAGAATCCAAGAATCCCTGGGGTTAGGGGACTGGAGCTCAGACAAGGGATGTGGAACAGATAAAAAGGTTTCAGAGCCATTTACAGAAAGATGGTTATTGAGCCCTTGGGGTCTCATGTGAGTAGAGTAACAAGGGAAAGTTTACAGAGAAAAGAGACTTTGGGACAGAGCTGTATGGAGCACTCACTCTTCGGAACTACGCAATAGATGATGACCCAGCAAAGGGAGCTGGGGAAAAAAATCACCCGGTGGACAGAACCAGAGGGAATATCCAGGAAGATGAAAGGGGTAAAAGAGGCTGCTGAGAGGTCAAGGAAAATTTCCTTGTCTATTACATTAAGGATCCAACTACTGAAGGTGAATTGTAACTAAGATCTACTATAATTGAAAAAGACATCTTTCCACATGGGCATTCAGAGGCTATTCTTTTCATCTAAAACTAATCCAGGAGCCTGGCATTAACTAAAAAAAAGTTTGTTTTCTGGTCAAAACAATTGTGAGTTATAGAACTCATAAACCTCTAGAGTCAAAGAATACCTATCAACTGTCATATGTTTGCAAATACTATGCAGAAAATCCATCTCTTTCTAAACAAAACAGTAAGATGAGTGTCATGTCTAATTTCAATTTTCCTCTCTCCCTCCCCAACTCTGGCTCTGTCTCTGTCTCTCTCTCTTTTGGAAAGTTACAATCAAATCAGCACACATTAACAGAAATTTAATTTTAACTCTAAAAGCACCAGGACATGATATGATTTTAGTGTTTTGAACCTCAAGATGATTCCTAATGTTTCATACTTCAGAAATTGATTATTGCTGAAAACATATATTACTATTTTCATATAAATTTTTTTCTTAAGAAACAAAAAAAAGAAATTTAATTTTATAGAAAAGACAGGTAAAGGTGATTTTTTTTAGAAGTTTTACATCTTTGGATTTTGATTTTTTTTTAAATTTCTAAGTGACTTCACAAGATCCATCTTTATAAATTAGCTTATCCTAAAGAATAGAGAAGAATTGTTTTTATTTGTGGTTTCATTAATGTGGGTAAGAAACACAATTAATGGATTTTTAAGAATTGAAATCCTGTACCTCCAAGATTTTTCAAGCAATGGGTTTTTTTTTTGGACGCAAAAATAAAGCAGCTGATTAAATAAATTCAGGTTGCAAGTATAATTCAACTGAACATATAAAAATATCAAAATTTTCAAAGTCAGTTTATCTTTTAAAAGATAAAGTCTTTAAATATTTGCTTAATTTTAATGCTTTAATTGATTCAAAATTTTCAAACATTTATTCATGTGGATGAGACAGAGTAATTGGCTATAAATGAACAATCTGCTTCGGAATTCTCATTCCAACATTTATCTGGCACCTACTCAATGTTATGCACTGTGCTAGGCAACAGAAAAGCTACAAAGATAAATATAAAGACCTTGCCCTCAAGTCATTTATAATCTATGAGGTATCTTTTATACCTACGTGAGCAAACATGATACAAATAAGAAACTAAGTGCATAAGAAGGTCCAGTGCTGGAGGATAAATGAGGGGAAATTATCAGTTGTGGTAGATCTCATATGGCTTCACAGAGAAACTGGTACTTCAAGCTGCCTTTGGAGAATAATTCTCATTTCAAAAAAGATGGAGAAGAGCATTCCAGGCTCTTTTTTCAAGAGGTAAGAGCAGAAAGGCAGGAAAACATAAAATATCCAATTTATATAATAAGTACTCCAATATAGTTGGAACAGAGTCCACAAAGAAAAGTAGTCTCAGAAAGGTTGGACCCAAATTATATAAAGTTTTGAAAGTCAGGCATTTTCAAATTTATCCAGAAGGCAATTGCAGGTAATGGAAATGTGATCAGATGCCCATTAAGATGAGAAGACTGGGGGCGGCTAGGTGGTACAGTGGATAAAGCACCGGCCCTGGAGTCAGAAGTACCTGGGTTCAAATGAGGCCTCAGACACTTAATAATTACCTAGCTGTGTGGCCTAGGGCAAGCCACTTAATACCATTTGCCTTGCAAAAAAAAAACAAACAAACAAAAAAAAAAAAGATGGGAAGACTGGGACAGCTAGGTGGAACAATGGATAGAGCACTGGTCCTGGAATCAAGAGGTCCTGAATTTAAATGTGACCTCAGCACTTAATAATTACCCAGCTGTGTGGCCTTGGGCAAGTCACTTAACGCCATTGTCTTGCAAAAAGAAAAAAAATCAACAACAAAAAAAACCTCACAAAAAAGGGAAGACTGTTTAGATAGAAAGATTGGAGTCCAGAATCACTGGAAACAAGGAAGCCAGTTAGGGCACTACTACAGTAGCCCAGTAAAGTGACACTAAGTGCCTAAAATATAGTACTGGTTGATGGAAACATTAAGAAAAAAGAGGTCAAGAAATACAAAGAAAATAGAACATAACAGCAATCAATAATAATAATGAATATTTCTATAGACTTTACTATGTGCCACACACTTTACAGTTATTATTTGATGTACCCAATTTAATGCTCCTGGGGGTACAGATTATCACCATCCCCTTTTTACAAATGAGGAAAGTAAGGCAAACACATAGAAAGGGTCACACAATTAGTGTCGAGGTCAGATTTTTTTTTAACTCAGGTCTTCCTGATTTGAGGTACAGCACTCCAATGAACCATATAGCTTTCCATTAACAGGACTAATGACAGTTTATTTGTACCTTTCAAAAGTATTTCCTTCTATTCTATTCTATGTACCAGTTTTATCTCCCATGCTTGGTAATATCCTCGGGGGGCCTTTATATTTTAACCCTATGGAAATATCTGAAGAGCATCAAAGTTAAGTGACTGGCTCAGGGTCACCAAGATTTTAGGGTATGAAGTCAGAGGTAAAACAGCCCCTTCGAACTCCAAGTTCAGCACTTCCTGATTCCAAACCACACTTTTTTTTTCTGGTTGACAATTAAACTAATGTTTGATGGATGAATTATGGGGATCCAATGGTAATAAATGGCAGAGATATAATATAACAGAGCTCATTAATTGGCTATGGCCCACAAAAAGATCTCTCCAAAAACAGTGATGATAAATTTTATAGCTACTAGCAGCTGAGATTTCTCCTCTGCTTCTAGTCCTCCCACCTTCAATCAACTTCTGGCACAGGTGGCCAAGAAGATAGATTAGTGTTCTCTCTATCAGTCTAACTAGTCTATGGTTTACCACAATGGTCAACAGCAAAAATGCTGACTGACCTCTAGGCCAAACTGGATTGTACCATTAAGAAAAAATGCCTGAACAGATGAAACTTTTTCCCACTGGCTAGGGATTATGGTAATTCCAAGGGCTTTAAAATAGATATGATAGTATTCTAAAGATAATAGCAATAAAGCAGATAGATATAATAGCATTCTAAAGATAACAGCAATAAAAGTAAGCAAGGCAGTATTATCTTAAAAGCATACTCTATAATCCAAATAAAATCAGAAAGAAACAAGATACTTCAACTAACAAATCCCTTTGGAATATTGTTCTTTTTTAACAAAGTTGGGCTGAACATAAAGGGTAGGTGCAATCTTCCTCCCACTATCATCAAGGTGAAGATATCAAGGGAAAGAACAGGCCTCTTGGAGGGAAATCAAGACCAAAACAAGAGCTAAATTCCCAAAGCTAAGATTGATCTGATTAGATCATCTGGGACTCAGAAAGATATAAACAGACCCCAGACATGCTCAGCCTCCTAAGGCAGTCACTGGGCAGCATAAAAGGTCAGGAGGCAATGCTTGTTATTATGGAATAGTCTCTTTATAAAGAGGTATTAAGTTGCAGTATATTTTTTTTATTTAACTTATAGGTAACGAATGATAAGCTAGCTCACAAATTATATTTGAAATCAGGTGCAAGTTTCTTAAGGGAATGAAGCAAGGTAAAAACCAAAGGAAAAAATTCAGGAATACTTACTCCTTCTGCCAGCTCTAAAAGTGGAACTGGTTTACACTTGCAACTGGAAATGACTATTTTATCACCACTGGCAGACGCAGTCACCAAAAAACTATCTAAATGAACAGTTATGGAACACTGAGTAATAAATGAAAATCTACTCAAAGTACATTTATAACTAAGTAGTTTTAGAGCAGGAACAAAACCTTGAAAACGAAAGCACTACTTTATTAAATTTGGAAGAATGTTAAAAGAAATAGGTAGACTGGTGCTTTTTAAACTTGTATCAGTAAACACTATCCTTTCTGGTTTCACTAGTATTTGGAAGCATTTATAATTCTATTTCCCCATACCCTCTTTTTAAGGGAAAGTCACCATTTTAACTTTTCTCTCTCAAATATCACAGTAAACATAAAAGCTGTAGCAACTAATATCAACAATATATCTCATCTCATCTATGAATTTGGGCACAAGACACACCCTGGTCTCCTGGCTGTTCCAAAAACTGGATACTTCATCTCTCTGCTTTAGACATTCTCTTTGGCTGTCCTCTAGGCCTGGAAAACTGTCCTCTATCCACTCTGCCTACTGGCTTCCTTGAAGTCCCAACTAAAATCCCACTTTCTCTTAGGAAGCCTTCCCCCAACTTCTCTTAATTTGGGGACATTCCCTCTGTTAATTATCCCCTATTGATTCTCTATTCAGCTCACTTTGTATCCATTTGTTTGCCAGTTGTCTTCCCTGTTAGCTAGTAAGCTGCCTAGGAGTTTTGGTCTCTTTCTGGATAATATTCTGGCACTTATCACAGTGCTGGAATACTCAAGCAAACCCTTAATAATTATCTGATTGGTTGCCACGTGCCAATTAACAAAATAAAGTCTCCTAAACTTTATTGTCCTATTTTTCTTCCACCAAAATGGTTAAATAAAACAAAACCATTTCACAGTTCTCTGCTAAGAATTTGAATCTAAATAATCTGGTACAAAATATGGGAAGGATGCTAATTACAGTAAATACTATAACAACTTAGTTTTAATGTAAAGAAGAATCACTAAATCTTTCTTGGTTTTTTTTTCTGGAGGGGTGAGAGGGGGCAATAAGGGGAAGGCAATGGGATTAAGTGACTTGCCCAAGGTCACACTGTTTGTGAGTGTCTGCAGTCAGCCTCCTGACCCTAAATTTTTCTTAACAAAATGGGATAAAAAAAAAATAATGCAAAAAAATACTTAGTAAAGCACTTTTTTAATCTCAAGTAACAAAAACTATAAGATCTGAAGTGTAACTTAAGACAGGCATTTTTATTTTGCTTGCAAACAATAAAAGAACCTTATAAGCTTAAAAATATTTTTCCTTTTAGGAGAGGGGGACATTCATAGACTATATCTAGATGAAGCTAAGAGGGAAAAAAAGATTACTTTGTACTCTAGAAATCCAAGTTGTATTACTGGGAGATTATGTGTATTTTCATTCACATAATGACATGCATAAAGTAATTAAAAGTTCTGCCATTGCTTTGTGATTTACATAAATTAAAATATTTTTTCTTAAATGAATACGTAGTATTTTCATTTTTGGCAAATAATACATTCCTGGAAAGATCGATTTTTATTTCTCCTTCACTTTTCATTCTTTTATTTATCCCAACCTTTCCCATAGAATAAAAGAGAAAGGACAACTGAGAGAAGACCATATATATACAGCTTGTGTATACAAATATATATATATATATATGCATGCATTTATATGTCTATTTAGACATACACACACACACACAGACACACACATGAAAAAGACACTTTTTTCTTTAACTTGCCTAAGTCAATAAAAATAAAATCTTGGGCAGAAATCTCAGCCTTAGATGCTTACTAGCTCTGTTGCCAGCTTATTTAGCTGGCCCTCATTTCATGTAGAAAACAAGGGGCTTGAGTCTTTTGACTCTGTTATCCCTTCTAGCTACAAATTTATGCTCCATTAACAAGGAAAATAATTTCAGATCTATTTGGCAAAATCTGTCTACAGAATCTTCACATAATAATGCATTTATTGTATACATGAGATTTTTTTTGATACCAGATGTAGAAACACTGTAGTAGGGATTTTTTTGGTCACCTAAGGTTTTTTACAAAATTAACTTTACATTTACATAGACATTTTAATTACAAATTAATAACTAATGCTAAGAAATTCCTGAAGTCATAAAAAAATATTACTTTTCATTGGAAGTTGAAAAAGATTCAAAAGGCTTATAAAAATGAATTAAGTTTTCTTAATTCAGTATTACAGTTAAGACCCTACTTCTTTAATATAGTATCATCAAATCATTTAATAAGTTAGATTGGTTATAAAAGAAACCAATTACCTGTAGCAGTATTTCCAGACAAGTATATTAAAATTTAGGACAACTCTATCATACAATTGTAGACAATATATTCTGATTTCAATCTTCCCAACAAACACCAAATGTCTACTACTCACAAGAGGATACATAGTGCTTGAATGGATGGGGAAATTAAAACCTAAGCAAAATTCCTGATTTAAGAAATTACAATTTTTCCATTATCATTAAGATCAAAGATATTAAGGTTAAAAGTTACAAAAAGAGTTTTATAAAGTTTGGCTCCTCTAAATACCTCAGACAATTTTTTTTTAGCTTCTCTTGTATTTTCAAAGTCCCTGTTGCCATAATTAAGCAAAGGAGGAAATTAAATGCTTTATTTAAAAGCTTCACTCTGCCTTCTATCTTACCCATGCATAATAGTGGGGTTTCTAATTCCAACTCTACCATTACCTTTGGTTAAGTCTTTTCTGGGTCTCATTTTGCTCATCTTTAAAATGAAGTTTCATAAATCCAGGAATGACTAACCAAATTACAACATGAAGATAGAATGAAATATCATTGCATTACAAATAACATGAATATGAAGGTTTTGGTGATACATGGGAAGACTTCTAATAAATTGATGTATAATGAAATCAGTAGAACCAGAAAAACAATACACACCAAGGAGTGCAATAGTATAAATGGAAAGGACAAACAACAAAAGAAAACAGAATGTAATGACTACGCTTGGTCATGCATACACGCATGTGTTGACATACCCTTCTCCCTGGCTGTTTCAAAATGGCAGAAAACTATGGGTGTGAAATAGTGTATATACTACGGTGATATGTTAATTTAGTTTTGCTTTTGTCTTTCCTTTTTTTACTCATTACTAAAAGGGATGGCTCTCAGGACATTGAAAAATTTATTCAGAATTGAAGGCAATAAAAATATAAAATTCAAAGAATAAAATGAAGAAACAAGGACTCAAAGATCTTTAGGGTTCCTTCTACTGCTAAACATTCTCATACTAATTCTAATTATTTCTGCTAAGACAAAGGAGATAAATCATGTGACTTTTGAAGTCTAATAGACTGGTTTAGGCTGGTGTTTGGCATCATTCTAAGAGGTGAGGTTTCTCGTGTACAGCTAAGATGAAAAGTAAAGTTCTAAACTGAGTAGTTGGATGGAACAATTTGAAACTTTACACCTCTTTCAGAGGCAAACTTTTATCATATGCTTCATTATTCTGTTCGAAATGTTGCCAATTTCCAGGCAAGAAAAATCTGAGTTTTAAAAGGCTTTAGATCTTCTAGTTCTACTCCCTGGTGAAAGTATAATTCTCCTTTCTGATATCCTTTTTAAGGTTTTTTGTGGTTGGTTTTTTTTGGGGGGGGCAGTTCTCCCTGTTAGTAAGTTCTTAAGTCAAAACTGCCTCAATACAATTATATCTATTGGTCTTAATTGTCCCCTCTAGTGCCAGAATGTGACTAACCCTTCTTCCACACAAAGACATTTCAAATATATAGAGAATTACTATATTCTCCCTCTAAATCAGAAGTTCAGGTGGGGGGGGGGGGGAATTACATCTTTATTTTCTCTAGACCCCAACTGCAAGAAAACATCTTTTACTTGTGAATCTAGCAACAACTCTTATTTCAAGGAGAGCTTCACTTGCTAAAGGGAATCATATCAATGAAAATAGTTAAGAAATCCTATTTTATCCAACCTTTCTGGAAAGCAATTTGGAATTATGCCCAAAGGGCAATAAAAATGTACATACCCTTTGATCCAGCAATACCACTACTGATCTATACTCTGAAGAGATGATGAAAAAGGGTAAAAACATCACTTGTACAAAAATATTCATAGCAGCCCTGTTTGTGGTGGCAAAGAATTGGAAATTGAGTGAATGTCCATCAGCTGGGGAATGATTTAATTAACTGTGATATATGTATGTCATGGAACAGTATTGTTCTATTAGAAACCAGGAGGGATGGGAATGTAGAGAAACCTGGAGGGATTTGTATGAACTGATGCTGAGTGAGATGAACAGAACCAGAGTAACACTGTACACCCTAACAGCAACATGGGGCTAATGATCAACCTTGATGGACCTGCTCATTTCATCAGTGCAACAGTCAGGGACAATTTTGGGCTGTCTGCAAAGGAGAGTGCCATCTGTATCCAGAGAATGAACTGTGGAGTTTGAACAAAGACCAAAGACTATTACCTTTAATTTAAAAAAAAAAATCACGTTATCTAATTATGTAATTTTGCTATATCTTATAGTTTATTTTTTTTTCCTTAAGGATATGATTTCTCTCTCAATACATTCAATTTACATCAGTGTATAGCATGGAAACAATGTAAAGACGAACAGACTGCCTTCCGTGGGGGGGTAGGGGGAGGAAAGCGAGATTAGGGGAAAAATTATAATATTCAAAAATAAATTTACAAAAACAAAAACAACAGAAAAGAAATCCTATTTTAAACTATGTCTTCTCCAGGCTAACCCCATCTTTAGTGCTTTAAGCCTACACCTCCTTTATCTTCCACATTCTCCATACCCTCAAAATAGATGGCTTTAACAAGTACCTGGCTTAATATTCTGAATTATTCTATTTCTGCAAAAAAAAAAAACCCAACCATCAAATAAAACACAATGCTGTTATGAAGAAAAGGATACTATTGCTACTCCAACACAAAGAGCTAATTCCAAGGGATGATGAATGGGGGTTGAACTGTTCCACCACAGCCATAGAGGTCGAGTCCCATATTTTAATATCGTCCCCCGATGAGGCAAATCTAATGCCTTCTTGCATGATTGAACCTAGAAAAAATGTGAAACAATGAATAAAAAGCATGTTAGAATAAAGCAGCTGATGTGAACCGAATGGGTGTTTCCCCTCCATATAAGTGCAATAGCAATCAGATCCCACTTATCCCAACACCTCCACTAGATAGAATACAGAGGAATACCAGGAAGCCATCATCATTATGTCTCCTAACATTTGCGTAGTTTTACAATTTGCAGAGTGCTATCACATATATTATCTCTTTGGAGTCTTTAAAAAGCCCATGAGGTAGTAGTGAGAACCATGTCCTGATGCAGAAGATAAAACTGAAGGTCTGAAAGTTTAGGACTTAAGAGGCCCAGAGCTAGAATGTGGGAAATGTCCTGGAGCCTACAGCTAGGCCACCATCCGACTCCCAGGCAGAGCTCTCTTCCAGGCCAAAAAAGCACAGAAGCTCAGCCTGTGACTAACTCAAACAACCCTATGCATTTTTCTTTTCATACACACCTCAAATCTATGTCTCTCAGACCGGGGACTCAGGTTCACATATACATATAAGAGATTCCAAAGCAGTGTAAGCTTCTTGAAGGCAGGAACCGTTTCTCCATTTCATCTTTGCTCTCCTAGAACCATGCACATAATAGGCCCTTCATACATGATAAGAACCTATAACTAAGTGGGAATCCCCTCTAAAATCCTAGTGGTCACTTGCTTCTACCTAAGGGTCAAACACAGGTTTTGAAGGTGAGCCTTCCACAAGCAGGAGCCTCATGTAAAAGGTTCTGCTGCCCGTGTAATCCTGTCAACTTCTGCTCTCTGTACTTGCTTCTTCCTCTCTAAAATACAGATATTGGATAAGATTATTTCTGAGGTCTCTTAGATCCCTGAAACCCATGGTCCTAGGGCTCCCTGAGAACAAGGACCACATGCTCTTTTCAAGCTTCGGCTTGCTGGCCCTTAGTCCGGTACCTGAACTGAACGTCTATTGGAAGGGTATCCCCACTAAAGTCCTAGTCTGATGCCTCCTGTTTGGAACAACTCTGGCTTAATGCAACAATTCACTCAGGGCTGGTTGCAAGCTGTAAACCCTAAGGGACATAACATCAAGGAGCTAAGTCCCATGAAGGAGGGGTGACACCAGGGGTGCCCTGGAGTCAGCTCAAACCAGCCGGACACTGTTAAATTCCCAGTGTCGCTCTGAACCTTGGAAACTGGCCAACACTATAAATTAGAGCCTGATTAGTGGTTCTGTTCATTGCTGGACTCCTAAGTGATGTTAATAATGCAGATTAAACTTTAAAGGCCATTACACATATATTGAAGAGGGAGGGTTGTTTGTTAAACATTTGTCAGCTCACTGCCGGATGATACACAAATACAACATATGAATAAATACAAACTAACTTTGAGAGAAAAACAGGGAGTTGGAGGGTAGAGGGGGGAAAGATGCTGAAAAGAACTTCTGAAGCAGGCGGCACCGGGCTGTGGAGGCCCAGGGACCAATCGCCTCTGCCACGTCGGGGAGGCAGCAGATGCAGGTCTGGGAAGGGGAGTCAGATGAGGGTTGTACCGTGGAGCATCAGCCTGGGGTGAGGAGGACTTAGCTCCTTAGGGTTTACAGTTCCTTGCAACCAGTCTTGATTGGATTGTTGAATTGAGCCAGAGTTGCTCCCAACAGGGGGCATCAGCCCAGGACTTCAGTGGGCATACCCTTGCCCAAGAGGGAAAGGCTTCATTCAGGCCTTTTCTGAAGCTCTGCAAGGCTTGTGATTCAATTCAACAGATTTGAAGGAGGGCACCTCCAGTGTCCCACTATGTGCTAGGAACCGGGGAATATGAAGACAAAAACCATCCCGGTCTTAAAGGACCTTCCCTTCTGCTGAAGGGATCTTGCTCAGGGGGGAAAGTGCCCAGACTACCCAGACCGTGAAAGCTCTGAAATATCCAAAATTCAATCTGGAGGAAGTGCTGCGTGTTGATAAAAGGACAGTCACTGATATGGGAAGACCTGCCTCTGGTACAAGCTGGATGTGAGACAAGGGATGAAATCAAGTAACAGTTTACAAAGCTGGAAACTGAGGCCCAGAGAAGTTCAGTTACTTGAGGGAAGTTAGGTGGTGCAAAAAGACCCGAGTTCAAACCCGGCCTTGGACACTTACTGAGTCCCTGCGTGACCTGAGTCCATTTACCTTTCTGGGACAGAGTCCATTTGGAAAATGAGGCAACTGGACTAGGACTAGATGGTTCCAGCTCTGGATCTATGAACCCATTATTCTGCCAAGTCACGTAACGTCCACGACCTCACTCAAGTGGACTCATCTGTTAGAGGAGGGAGACCCAGGCCCAGAATGCTCTCCCGACTTAGCCCACCCAGCGTCCGTAAGGGGTGTGCAGCCTTTTAGGTCTTCTAGGCCGCACGGCCCAACAAAACTTGTCTTAAAACGGGTCCTTTCTGGACAACGTGGCTCAACACCCTGATGCAGAGGAAGCCTTTCCTGGTCCCTCTCAATGCGGGTGCCCCCCGGGGATAATCCACAGCTTGCTCAGTCTACAGATGTGTGGACAGCTCTTCTGGAGCTCCAGGTGAACAAAGGTGCTCACCTGCTTCAGGGGCCCCCAGCACCACCCCAGGACTTAGTCCAGTCCCTGCACACAGTAGGCTATTAATAAATGCTATACATCACTGCTGTCTCCATCACTCAGTCTGGCGCCCACACACAGTAAGCTATGAATGAATGCTACCCTTCGTTACTATCTCCCTCGCTGGGTCTGATGCCCACATACAGTAGGCTACTAATCAATGCTCCCCATCAATACTATGTCATCTCTTGGTACAGTGTCCAGCACACAGTAGGTTGCTAATCAGTGCCTCACGTCATTACTTTCTCCATCACTCAGTTTGGTGACCGCACACAGTAGGCTCAATGCTACCTATCGTTATTATCTCTCTCTCTCTCTCTCAGTCTGGTGTCCAACACACAGTAGGCCGTTACTTAATGCTAGTTGTCATCATCTCCAGAGCCTGAGTCCAGTGCCTGCACACAGTTGGCTACTAATGAATGCTACCTATCATTACTATTTCCCTCGCTGGGTCTGGTGCCCACATACACTATTATCAACGCTGCCCATCATCACTATGCCTGCACACAGTAGGCCACTAATCAATGCTGTCCATCATTACTATTGCTGCACACAGTAGGCCGCTAATCAATGTTGTCCATCATTACTATTGTTACACACAGTGGGCTGTTAATCAGTGCCTCCCATCATCACTATGTGTGCACACAGTAGGTGGCTCCTCACTGCTGCCCATCATCACTCTGGTGTCGCACACAGTAGGCTACTGATCATTGCTCCCCATCAATACTATGTCCCCACACAGTAGGTTGTTAATCAATGCCACCCATCATCACTATGTGTGCACACAGTAGGTTTGCTAATCAATGCTGCCCATCATGACTATGTGTGCCCACAGTAGGTTGCTAATCAATGCCACCCATCATGACTATGTGTGCACACAGTAGGTTTGCTAATCAATGCCACCCATCATCACTATGTGTGCCCACAGTAGGTTGCTAATCAATGCCACCCATCATCACTATGTGTGCACACAGTAGGTTTGCTAATCAATACCACTCATCATCACTGTGTACACAGTAGGCTGCTAATCAATGCTGTCCATCATCACTGTGTGCACACAGTAGGTTGTTAATCAATACCACTCATCATCACTGTGTGCACACAGTGGATTGCTAATCAATGCCGCCCATCATCACTATGTGTGCCCACAGTAGGTTGCTAATCAATGCCACCCATCATCACTATGTGTGCCCACAGTAGGTTGATAATCAATGCCGCCCATTGTCATTATGTGTGCACACAGTAGGTTTGCTAATCAATGCCACCCATCATCTGCTAATCAATGCCGTCCATCATCCCTGTGTGCACGCAGTAGGTTGCTAATCAATACCACTCATCATCACTATGTGTGCACACGGTAGGTTGTTAATCAATACCACTCATCATCACTGTGTACACAGTAGGCTGCTAATCAATGCCGTCCATCATCCCTGTGTGCACGCAGTAGGTTGCTAATCAATACCACTCATCATCACTGTGTACACAGTAGGCTGCTAATCAATACCACTCATCATCCCTGTGTGCACGCAGTAGGCTGCTAATCAATACCACTCATCATCCCTGTGTGCACACAGTAGGCGGCTCCTCACTGCCACCCATCCCGCCAGCTCCCTGGCTCTGGGGGCGCGGCGGGCAGGCTCCGCCGCTCCGGCTCTCCCCTCCCCCACTGTCCCGGCGCGGTCCCGGGGAGGGGGAGGGGAGGGGAGCGGGGCCGGGACCGCGGCTGCGCAGGGCAGGCCCGCGGCTGCGCCCCCCGCCCCGCGGACGGAGGAGGCGGACGCCCCGCCCCCGCCGGGACCTCACCTGTCCGCCGCCGGGCGGGGGGGGCGGGGGGGGGGGGGAGAGTTAGGAAACCGGCGACGGGGTCGGCGGCCCGGGAACCCGCTCCGCAGCGCGACTTCCGGCTCCCGCGCGAACCGGTTGAAAACTTGGCGGAGCGGAAGTCCCGCCTCCCCGGAGCCGGCGGCCTCGGTTCGGAGGGGGCGCGTGCGCGCCGCGGGGCTGGGGCGGGGCGTCGTGACGTAAGGCGGGAGGCGGGGCCCGGGGCGGGAGGCGGGGCCCGAGGCGGGAGGCGGGGCCCGGGGCGGGGGGCGGGGCCCGGGGCGGGGGCGGGGCCCGGGGCGGGGGCGGGGGCGGGGCCCGGGGCGGGCTTCGCATCCCCCCCGGCCCCGGGCAGCCCAGCCTCATTACAAGCCCTCATCCCTTCCCTCCCGGACCCCCACCCCCACAATCGCCCGCTGGAGAGCCGCCCGGCGCCCGGGATGGCCCTCACGGATCCGCACTTGAACCTTGGCGTGCCCCCCGGCTGGCCCTGAAGCCCCGGGGCACACGGAGCCGCTCGAGCTGGCACGAGCCTTCCTGGAGTCACTCCACACCAGGCCCCCCGGGTCCACCAGCTCCAGCCAAAGGCCCCCCGGCTGGTGCCGCCCCATCCTTGGCCTTCGCCCCTTCCTCTCCCTTCCCCCCAAGCCTAGCATTCACTTTGGCCTCTTTGAATGTTGAATTTCCCGCCCAGTGCCCATCCAGGGGCTGCTTCTCTGGGGAATCTGTGCCAGTCCTGTGCTCCCTCTCGTGGCATCTGTATTTTATCTCCGGGACGGGGCCCGGCTCCATGACAACCGAGTGGAGAAAATGGAGACAGTGGGAAGTATAGAAAGAAGGCTAAAGCCAGGAGTCAGAAAATACCATTTGTGACACAAGGTCTTCCTCCCGGGACACGTCCAGCCTCCTCGCCAATCCTTGCCAGTTCTGGGATGCCAGAGGCAAAAAAGACAGCCACCCCGCCCTTGGCTATAAAAACCTCTGCCACCCCGCGCTTGGGTATAAAACCTCTGCCACCCCGCGCTTGGGTATAAAAACCTCTGCCACCCCGCCCTTGGCTATAAAAACCCCTGCCACCCCGCCCTTGGCTATAAAAACCTCTGCCACCCTGCGCTTGGGTATAAAACCTCTGCCACCCCGTGCTTGGGTATAAAAACCTCTGCCACCCTGCGCTTGGGTATAAAAACCTCTGCCTTCCTTCTTTGGTCAATGAGCTGACCCACTGTGGCGTGAAATGGGCCCTAGGTGACCTTGAACTGAACTCGGGTGACTGAAGAGCATGATACAACTTAAGGGTCAGGCAAAGAAGGCTCTAGCACAGGGGGGCCCCTAGGCCCGGCGGGCCTAAGACCATAGCAACTGCAGGTAGGACTTAAAATTCAATCTAGGAACTTTTTAGGGGGGAATGAATTCAATATTTAACTAGTTTCCCCACCTTCGCCCTCTCAGAATCAAAGGCTCCTCTCCAGATTTAAACTTAACTCTCTTATAAGAGCAGTCTTGCATCACTGTCTGAATTCTGATCAGCACCTGAACATACCATTGGCAACATCACAATTTTAGTATGTCCAAACAGAGGTGTTTATCTTTCTCTCTTAACCTCTTTTTCTCTATTGGCGGTATTTCCATCTTTCCATTTACCAATGTTTCCAACATGAGAATCATCCTCTCATTTTCTGTTGGCCCCATGACAATCCATTCAATTGCCAAGACCTTTCCATTTTTACTTCACAGTATCTTTTAAATAAAACCCCTTCTCTCCCTCACACAGCCACTATCTTCAAAAACTCATCACCCTCAGCTGGACTATTGCAAAAGCCTCTTAATTGGTGTCTCCACTGTCAGAATCTCCCCTCTGTTAGAGCTAATATTCTCATATCAATGATGTGACCATATGACTACCTTGTTCAAGAAACTTCAGCAGCTTCCTATTGCCTCAGGATAAATTTCTGGCATTTAGAGACCTTTACAATTGGATCTCAGCCTATCTTTCCAAACTTATTTTCCATTATTCCCTCTGACACACTGAAGTAGCCTACTTGCAGGTCCTTGCCCATGGGAATCCTTCCATCCCTTGCCTTTCTGCCTTTGACGAGGCAATCTCCCTACTCTAGAATGTTCTTCCCTCCATAATTCCATTTCTTGGAATCCTTAGCTCCCTTAAAGGCTTCTTCCCCTAAAGGCCTTTTCTGATCACCCCAGTGAATAGTGTTCTCTTCTGCCTCCTCCTAATGGCAATTGTTGTTTGTCCTTTGTTCTCAAAGAATATTATGACATATCTATCTGGGAGGTGATAATGTGACAACCACATAAACTGGATTTGAGTGAGGGGGCGCTGGGCTAAGTCACCAACCTCACTTCCTCCTCTGGAGCCAGCTGGGTTCATGGCCAGATATGAATCAGGATGACTGGAGATGGCCCCGAATGCAAGGCAGTCAGGGTTAGTAACTTGTCCAAGGTCATGCAGCAACTAGATGTCAAGTGTCTGAGGTCAAATTTGAACTCAGGTCCTACTGACTTGGGGGTCTGGACTCTACCCACCACGCCACCTAGCATGGAAGAATGTGATGACTCCTGGTGTTTATCTCTATATCCTCATTGCCCATTACAATGCCTTGCTTAATGTTATTGAATTTCTTTTAATTTCCTGAAGACCATCTTATCAGCATCCTAACAAGACCCTTCATCTGTCTGTGTCTCCTCTTGTGAATGACTACATTTGTTGTGTCCAAAGACTGTAATCTAGTTCTGTTTTTCCTTTACGTCAGACTTCTTTAACCTTGCCCCACTGTTAACACCCTTAAGCATCTCAAATTAGACCTTATGCCTTTCTTGTGTGTGTGGAAATTTTCCTTTAATAAAGTTATATTACTTTTAGCATTGATGACTAGTCTGCTGCCTCTCTAGAAACCCTCAGGTTCCCCAACAGGCTAGAATAGGAGGAGCAGGGCTAACTCTGCTATTTAGAGTCATAGTTCTGTGACCTTGAGAAAGTTATTTTTCTGTGCTTTACTGTACTTATATATAAAGTGATGATGCCTGTACAGCTTGCCTATATCTCATACAAGTCTCATTTCTTTTCACTATAGTCTCAATAGCTTTCTGGTTGGTCTCCCTGGCTCAAGTCTCTCTCCTGTTCAATTCATCCTCAACTACCAAGTGATTTTCCTAAAACCCAGGGCTATGATTGTATGTGATCCTCTTCCCTGCCCCTGCCACCTTATTCAACAAATTACAGTAGCCTCTCCTGAATCAAATATAAGTACTTCTGTTTGATAATTAAATTTCTTCACATCCTGGTCCAGGAAAAAAAAAAAAGACACTGACTGGCTCATATTTCCAATCTTGTTGCATATTACCTGAAAAAGTCCTTAATTTAAAAAAACCAAGGTCAGTCACCCACTGCATCCTGGGTCATGGCCAGTTGTCTTCACCATTCTCTTGCCACTGGATTATGACTGTAGGAGAGAGCTACACTGATGATTTGCACAGCTCTGCCTCACTGAAATCCAATTCACTAGCAAACCAAGGCATCACACTCATGATGTCATCAGTTCTCTTCAAGAACAAAGGTTGAACCACATCAATGCATTACTCCCCTCCTTGAATATTGCTTTATAGGCCAGCTTTAGTGCACCATTCCCTGTTCCACATGAAAAATAATCCATCTCTCATTTCTATTTCTTCTATTTCCTTAGCATCCCCATTCCTGGACTGTTTTCCCTCCTGCCCTGCCCTGTGTTCTTCCACTTTGCTTCCATATACTTTGAATATATTCTGGGTATTCTCTTATAGTCTCTTTACCTCTCCTATAGTCTCTTCCACTTTGCTCCCTCGTGCCTAGAATGTTCTTCCTCCTTAACTCCACCTCTTGGACCTGCCCAGTTTCACTTGAAATTAAGTTCAAGCTTTACATGAAGACTTTTCTGATCTCCCAGCTATTAGGACATTCCATCCCCAAACTACCTTGTATTCACATATCTATATCCATGTTCTGTCTCCCATTAGAATATAAGTACCTTTGAGGATGGAAGCTGTTACACTTTTGTCTTTTCCCCAATGTCTTCGCAGAGTGCTTGACTATAAAATAAGCACTTAATAAATCTGTGTTCTTGCTTCCTTGTTGCCCTTCAGAAAGAACTTCTCAGATCATTTGCTAGTTCTGATTCAAATAAAACTTCTAACTTCCATATTCTGCCTAAGTAGAAGCCGCCAGACAGTGTTTGGTACAAGTTTTTGTTGTTATTGCTGCTGTTGTTTTTATGACCGATGAAAGGATGGCCTGTTCTCTGCCACTCAAATGCTTATTGAAGTGGCAAAAGATTTTTATGAGCAAATTCAATTGACTAAGTCATGAGTGCTTTCTGAAGGATGCTTTTGGTATTTCAAATTTTTAAGCAAAGGATTAGAAAACTAGATTATCTGGGAGAAAGCAGTCACTCAACAAACCATAAAACTGTGATGTATTTGGAGTGAGCATGAAGGTTAAAGTAGCCCACTGTTACAGAATGAGAAATAATACTTTCACCACTGGAAGTTCAGAAGACACTAAAAAACAAAGGAAAAAAGATTTTAGTGAGATGAAAATAACTTCAGGAAAATCTTCAACCCATGATACAGTAATTAAATTTGCAGAAAGTCAGCTATATTTTTTAAACATTCCATTTGAGAAGAGACAAAAGATAGACAAATAATCTAGCAGGGATAGTGTTTTTTAAAAAAGCAACTTAGCAGGAAATGTCATCAACATAGTCTCCTAGAAATTTATATCAATGATCTATGCAATGGTAATTGATGGTAATGATTAGTTGAAGGCACTGAAATAATGTTATGGTTCTGTCATCATGTGGGTAATCTTAAGATCATAGAGCTAGAAAGAAACCCAAGGTCATTATAAGAGCTCATTAGATTTAGTAGTATGAGTCAGAAATGGGATTTGAAACCACATCTTTTCACTACAGAACTAGTGTCAGAGTCTTCTAAAAAACAAACAATTAATGATATGACAAATGTCACAGATAGATGGGCATATAGATTTATACTTATTTTCAAGGACAATTGGTAAGGAAAATATTTATGGAATATAACAAAATAGTTTGTCTACTAAATTATTTTTATTATCGCATTGTTTTATGAACATATGAAATAGCAGTGATTACACAAATGATATAATAAAATGTACTTACATTTTTTTTAAAAACACTTAATATATGATAACTATTAAAACATTACTAGGAAAGCCGGGCACGGGGCAGTATGGCTTCAGAGATTTATGATTCATCAAAAAGGGTAGACAGTTGAGATAGATCTAGTAATTAGTAGAATAAGGAAGTACAGATAGACAAATAGTTGACATTAGGATGGGTCAGCAGTAGATACCAGGACCTGAAGTTCGGAAGCATTATTCTAATCCCTGAAAGAGTCATCACCATCATCATTTATAACTCTCATTCATGTATCATTTTGAGGTTTAAAAAACTAAGAGGGAGTAATTTACTTGTCTCCTGAGGAGTTTGTATGTAGACCAAGAAGCAACAGTTAGACCTAAACATGTAACAACGGATTAGTTTATGATGAGTAATGGAATACTGCTAGGTTATGTATTGCCACCTTGCTTATTTAACTTTGATGCAGAGGGGCAGCTAGGTGGTGCAGTGGATAGAGCACCAGCCCTGGAGTCAGGAGGACCTGAGTTCAAATGTAACCTCAGACACTTATCTAGCTGTGTGGCCTTGGGCAAACGCCTTAACCCCATTGCCTTGCAAAAACTTAAAAAAAAAGAATCATAAAAAATAACTTTGATGCAGAATACGTCATGTGAAAGGCTAGGCTGGATGAATCAAAAGTCAGAATTAGGGTTGCAGGGAGAAAGATCAACAACTTCAGATATGCAGTTGATAGCACTGATAACAGAAAGTAAAGAAGAAATAAAAAGCCTCTTGATGAGGATCAAAGAGGAAAAAATAAAAACTGGTTTGAAGCTTAACATAAAAAAACCTAAGATCTTGGCAAATAAACCCCCTATTTCCTGGCAAAGAGGGAGAAGAAATGAAAGCAAGGCCAAATCTTATATTCTTGGCTCACTGATCATTGAAGAAAATGACTGCTAGCTCCTTGGAAACAAAGCTATGGCATATCTGGGCAGCATGCTAAAAAGCAAAGCAAAGGGTTGTATAGTCAAAGCTATAGTCAAAACTTCCTATAGCAATGGAAGAATGCAAAAGTTGTACTATAAGGAAATCTGAGTAATAAAGAACCAACACTTTAGAAGTATGCTAAAGAAAACTTTTGAGAGTCTCTTAGACAGCAAGGAGGCCAAATCAATCAATACCTAAAGTAACTAATAAGGGGGAGCTAGGTGACCCAGTGGATAGAGTACTGGCCCTGAAGTCAGGAGGACCTGAGTTCCAATCAGGTCGCAGACACTTAATACTTACTTAGCTGTGTGACCTTGGGCAAGTCACTTAACCCCATTGCCTTGCCAAAAAAAAAAGAAGAAGAAGAAATTAATAGTTAAAAGAAATTTAATTCAAACTATTCTATTCAATTACTGAAACTAATGCCTAAATACTTTAGCCACATAAATAAGAAGACAGGACTCAATGGAGAGACTGAAGACAAAAGGAAAGCAGGACAGGAGAGGATGAGATAGATCATGAAAGCAATAAACACGAGCTTGGATCGACTTCAAGAGATAGTGAATGACAGAAACGCTTTGTATTCCATAGTCCATGGGAATCACAGAGAATTGGACTAAATGAACAACTAAAAACAACAAAGGTAAGTAAAGTGGAGGTACAAGTAAAAAGGGACAAATTACAAGGAACAAGACAAGAGACAGGTTTTTGGTCAGCGGGAATTGCAGCAAGATGTGTTGCTGAGTCACTTGAGCTAAGTAAGATCTAACTATAACTTGTATTTTCCTTGGCCAGGTGATGAACTGAAAGTAGAACTAAGCCTTTGGTAGGGAATTAAGTGACTCAATTTATGGAGATTGAAGGACTGTAACAGGAACCATGCCAATCATTCGGTATACAACTTTGAATTAATACCATATCACTTGAACCCAATAAAAATATACTGACTTGAAATTCACAGGGTCTATCCTATGTGTGTAGTCAAAGTAAACTAAAAGAGATTATGATATATCTATATAAACAATGTAAGGTAATGTTATTAAGACTAATAAATAATTCAAATTATCATTCATGTCATGTTTGCGGTCTTTGCCACAAAGTCTGAGGGATTCTGGCTTTAATGAGTATTTTGAGGTAGCTTTAGTTTGACAGGTGGCAGTTGGAAGACTAAAGAATTCCTAGACACAGCCCTAATTTGAACAAAGACCAACATTGTATATGGCTACAAACATCATGCATAACATTCTTAATGGTCCCCTATTATGTAACTTATAAATAAATTAATTCTCCTTGCCCAGCTAAAATTCCACACCTTTCCAGCAAATGAAAATATTAACCTTACGTTTTAAACTTGGTTTATTCTTAGTCCATGTCCTACTTCCTTCACTCTCATTACTCTGCTCATGTGGTCTCCCCTTCCTCAGATTGCTCCCCTATGTTCCCTATTCTCTCCTATCTTCAAACTTCCTCTCTACCAGCTTCCCCACTTCCTAAAAATGTTTCCCTTTTTCTTAATCCAGCCATATTGTCCAAACTCTCTTCCCTTTCATAGTTAAACTTCTTGAAAAAGCATTCTATGTTAGGTGCCTCCACTTCTTTTCTCACTCACTTCTGTGTCCTTGTCAATGTGGTTTTTAACCTCTTCATTGCTTCATTCGTATATTCACCCTGGTTCGGTCCCTTCATCATCTAGACTACTGCAGTAACCTAATTCAGTAGCCTTCCTGCTTCAATTCTCTCTCCACTCACATCAACTTCCATCATCCTGAGTAGCAAAAGATATTCCTAAAGCTTAGATTTGAGCATGATAACACCTGTTCAGTGGGCTTCAGTGGATTTCTGTTATTTACAGGACCAAATAAGTATAAAGCCAGCTGTTTGGCATTTAAAGACTCCTTTTCCAATTTTATACTTTACTACATAATCTATAATCCAACTATATACAATAGGTATCCAACTACAGGGTGTAAATGCTTATTTACATTTTCTTCCCCATTCAGATGAGAACTGGAGGGCATGATCCATATATTTTCGCCTTTCTTTGATCAGATAAGGTAACATATATGGATCTCTTCATAAACCTTAAAGTCCTATATAAATCTGTTATATTATACCTGATCCACTATAGCACTTTCTAGTTCTATATAAATATGAAATACCACCCAAAGATTTGATTCTTCAGCTCTTAACACAGTACCTTAACACAGTAAAATTTTTTAATGCTATTGACTTCTTTACGCTTAGAGATTGGGAAGATACAGGGAAGTAAAACCATGCCATCAGGAAACTCACAGTCTAGTTGGAGAATCAAGATATAATTTTGATCATTGAAATGATATAAGAAATAAATAATCAAAACAGGACAAAGATGAAGGCAGCAACATTTTTGCATCGTAGATATGGAACTGCAAGAGACCTTCAAGACCATATAGTACAACACCCTCTTTTAAAACTGAGATCCAGAGAAATTAAATAATTTATGCCCAAAGTCTCAGGTAGGGATTGCTTAATGATATAGGCAATAAGCCTTCAAAAGAGGGCAAAGGGGGAGCATGGCTGGAGTGGTCTGGGGTAGATCTGTAGAGAAGGATGACTTTTCCCTCTGCTGTATCTCCAGAGCCTAACATACTGCTTTACACTTCATAGTAATTGAATAAATGCTTGCTGGTTTGATCATTCCTTGCCAAACAGACCAGTTGGTGGGTTTTTGTCTCCTATTCTTCACCATTAGATCTGATGTAGCAACTCGTTTTAAAATATTAGCAACATTTTAATCTCTATAGCAAATCAATAAACATAAACGTTATCTCTCTACATTAAATGATGTTATTCAGCCTCTTTTTTTAACTCTTTTATAAAAATTGTAGATTACTTCTGAGTCTTAAAATTGAGTTATTGAGGGTTGGCTGGGGATCCCAAAATACTTTTAACTATTTTATTTGAGTCGTGATGATGCTTCTCAAATAAAGATTGAGGACTGATTCAAAGAATGACTTTTTGCATCCCATGCAGCAGCTGATTGATTCCAGTGCTTGAGGGAACTTTAGCTCAGTTGTATTCTCTAGACTTCTACTGAGAATGCACTGCCCATATCCATGCAGGTTCATTTTGCGGTCACAGAGCTAGGATATGTCTTCTGTATATAAAATTTTAAAATGCTTTATATCACTTATCTCACTACCAAGTTGTAGACTTTGATTCAACAGCATCAAATCATAACATCTAATTGGTCCTGAGCATGCTTCCTGCCCACCTTTCATAATATGAAAGATATTTCAGACTTGCTTTATGGGTATGTTTTAACTTTCAATTTAAAACAAAACAAAGCAAAACTTCCCCCTTTAAAGAAGAAACAGGAAATTAGATGATCCTAGGAACAATCTAATATCTGATCACCTCTCATGGGTTTTTCCCTTTTTAATTTCTATTTCCTCACATCTTTTGTGGAAGATATTTCTTTTTCTGTTCATTTGCTAGCTAGAAAAATTTCACAGTGCTATGCTTCACCTGGACTTTCCTGTAATTGGTGGGAAAAGAGACTTGGCAGAGAAGTTATTTTTGAAGGATGACTAACAATAGCATGAGTAATAAGAATAACGCTACAGTCTGAGATGTATAAAGCTGTGTGTTTCATAACCAAACAGATGGAACAGGATAATTTGTTTAAATAGAATTCACTCATTTAAATGGATTACCTTTCTAACACACTTTTGGAATCAGGAGTACATGAGATTCATGTAAAAATAAATGAGAAAACTCACCAAGAAAGAAATCACAGCAGAACCAAAGTGTGAAACTAGCATCAGACAATTATATTCCTAATGCTCTCTAAAGCCTTGTTCTCTAATTCCAATGCTCTCTAAATCATTAAAGGAAGATTAAATTATGTTCACTGTACTTTAGTGTTAACTATAAGAATCTGAATGAGGTTTTCTTTTGATAACCACTAACGAAAAAGAGAGTATACATGTCACAGGGATTAGTGGGTCAGCCTTCATGTCAAGAATATCTGGATTCAAGTCTTGCCCTTGCCTATAACCTAATAACTCTGTGACTAGGAACAAGTCACTTCACTTTTCAGCACACCAGGTGATTAAGATAAATTACCAATCTGACTCATTGGAGAGAGGCAGGCACCACAGCAAGATCTTCTATGCCAATGAATCACAGGTTCAGGCAAAATCCAACCTGTTAGGCATAATATGAAACTTCTCCCAAGTGATCACATGAATCCAAGATTTTTTTTAAACTTTCTCTTTTTTCTAGGAATGTCAAACATTTCATAAATATCTTATAAGTAGTAGCTATGTCAAACATATACTGTTGGAGAAATTAAGATCAAAACCCACAATTTTATTGTGAATCTCAGTCATAATATGAGAAAAGGTGAATGGGACTTTAAAGATGTCATCTCTTCTACCTCATTTTACAGATTAAAAAAAAACACACCCCAGAAAATGAAGTGAATTGACCTGGGACAAACAACAGTCATTGACAGATCTAAGACTAGAATCCAAGTCTCTGCTCTCCTAATCCACTCTAGCAGTAAGGTACTAGACATGGCATTAGGGATCCATCTAAAGACTTCTTGCTGTAGCATAATCATTATGTTTGATACATTCATAGATAGAAGAAATTGCAGGAGGTCTGACCCCCTTATTTTATATATGAAGAAACTGAGACCCAGAGAGGTCAACTGTATTGCCCTACATCCCACGGGCAGCATAACATACTGTGTTTTCAATAAATGATATTAGATTATAATCAGCATTGGACGGATTCTATGGGAACCATCATTAGGATGGTTAGGAAGGTTTTCATTTTAACATGCATCCATTACCATGAAAAGAAAAATTTTCAAAAAGTAATCCTACATTGTGATTCTTAACTCTGTCTTGTTTTGGGAGAAGCTACATCTAAATATTTAATATGAAATATTATAATTGAGGAAGAGAAAATAAAGTTGACCCCTCAAAGTCATTGCCACACAGAGGCATCTGAAGTTGTGCCCCATTTAGAACGCTCTAAGTTGACAGCCCTTCTCATTCAGCCCCCTCATCCTGTCCCATCTCTGCAGGTTGCTTGCAAGGTGACTAGGAAACCTAAGCAGCAGTCTGAGAATTCAGTGGTGGCGACGTGTCTGAACGTTTCCATGGCAACGTTGGACACTGTATCTTCAAGCTGCTGCCTGGGACTTCTTGTATTGAAATAGTGGAAGGGCTGTGGAGGAAGAAACCTAAATCCTTCAGCATTTCTCTGCCACCTGTCTCTATCTAAGCTGTCAGTCTGCACCAAGCTAGCCAGAACCCATAGAACAACTAATTTCAATTGCTTGGTCCAGTGCAACATGACAACTCAGTTTGTAATACTGGTGGAAAAATAAAAAGGGCAAAATCTCTTCTCCCTATGGCTAACCCTCAGTTTGTGCAAAATAAAACTTAAAAAAAAAAATCAGGAACAAGTTTTTGATAAATATTCTGTCACAAACTAATGCTTTTCTAGTGAAAATGACAGATCAGAAGGAAAAGAAAAGGAAAAGAAAGGGAGAGTCTAGGTGGAGTTTACAAACTATAATATTATAGGGAAATACAGCGGATCTTCCTCCCTTGTATACCTGCTTGGATTAAAGTATATAAATTCACAGTTTGGAAATGTGATCAAAACTTTACCAAAGGCTATTTAGAAATTCTGCCTGCTCTAGATGCAGTATTTTACTGTCTTAATTCTACTTTTGAGCATGCGCAACGCTGTGCAATGTAGATATGGTTGCCTCACTTGCGCGTTTTAATACCCTTTGATTGTTTACTAAAAAAGAACAATATTCACAATTCTGTTAACAAACCATTTTGCTTACAACCTCAAGAGGTGTATGAAAATCTGGCTTTTTTAGTGACATTTGGTGTATGCATAACACCATCCTCTGTCTCCCATTCATTCTTAGATCACGTAGCAATCAATGGCAAATCAAAGGCAATGTCTTGTTTTGTCTCCTTGCATGAACACAGTTTTCAGAGTGAAACCAAGATGGTGGAGTACTGGAAAAGAAAAAACAAATACCAGACTAAGTTCTGTTCAGGAAATTCAAGAAAAAAATCCCAGGGAGTCTCATCCAGGCCAGCATGAAGAGATAAGGAGAACTCTGAGGATAGAATATAGCCAGAGGCACACAATACATAGGAAATAACAGAGAGGCTAGCTGAAGAAATCCTAAACACTAAGGGAAAAGGAGGAATAAGAAGGGAGAGCAGATTAAGGCAAGGATTAATTTTAAACAAAACAAATTTAGAAGGGTGGATTTATAGAATATCACCAAATCTGAGGGGTGGCTAGGTGGCGCATTGGATAGAGCACCGGCCTTTTAGTCAGGAGTACCTGAGTTCAAATCCGGCATCAGACACTTACTAATTACCTAGCTGTGTGGCCTTGGGCAAGCCACTTAACCCCATTGCCTTGCAAAAAAACAAAACAAAAACTAGAATATCACCAAATCTGTCAGTTTGGTTTCCTTGACTTCGCTTGTTTGTAATTATACAAAAATGACTCTTAACATGGTGCAACAAGGGGTTAATTTTTTCTTATTTTCTCAGTTGGGAGTGGGCAGAAGAGGAAGGAAGAGAAGGAGGAGTTTCATATAAAAAATTATTTAAAATAAGAAAGTAATTGGAGTGCTCTAAAGAATGAAGTATTAGATTTAGAGTTCAAAAGATCCAAGTTCAGATTTATCCTGAGACCCTTATCCTGGATAGATCATTTAAACTCCCTGAGCCTCAGTTTCCTTCTTAAGAAATTGAGACCTACCTCACAGGATCACAGTTGGGGGGAATCAAATGAGATATCTTGTAACACACTTTATAGATCCTCAAGCGCTTTTGTAATTGTAACTAATATCATCCTTTTAAAAAATAATACAAAATCATCAGACCTAAATCATTTCTTCAACATTTGAATTCTTTGATTCACTGACTTTTCCAAACAGCCCCATAGCGGTTTCAGTGTCTCACAGAAGATTCATATTTTTAGGGACAACACAATAGAATTGCTACTCTCAACATGGGCATGTGCGCACGGTTCAGCTTACTAGAATTCAATGTTAGATCTGCATCAATCAGCCAACAGACAAGAAGCACCTACTATGTTCCAGGCCCCTTGCTAGGTATGAGAGACTGAAACACCGAGAATATAACCATCTTTTTTCTTAAGGTATTTACATTCTTTCTCTACTTCTTGCTCTGATGATTTTCTTTTTTCCACATTACACATTCATGAACTGCTGAAACACTAATTACTTGAAGATGCAATACTAACAGACCAACTGTCTGCCTCCAATTTCTTTTGTCTGTTACCTTTAAAAATACTTAATTTATCCAACCCCAATCAGCTGAAGAAGTTTTCTCTGGAGCTGGAAACCGTGGAAACAGCAAGATCTCCTTCAGAACATTTTGCTATCTGCCTCTGGCATTGTCTCTCCTATGCCCAACTCCAGTCCACCAAGGGAATGCCACCTGGACGAAACCACTGGCAAGAGGCATCTCAAGATGAAAGATCTAATTAGAATTTAGAGGCCTAGTTAGGCTGCAAACTTCTCCATACTTGGTACTTCCCCTGGCCTATACTTAGCCTTTCCTAACTCCCTTTCAGTTAATCCTTGATTGATAGTTGCCTAAGGCAAAAAAAAAAAAAAAAAAGAATCTCTCTTTTCCCAGCTGCTTCTCCCCACAGGCTTATCCCTTCCCTTCTCATTCTTCAGACCTGCAATCTCTCCTCCTATGCCCCCTACTTCTTCTGTGTACTCTGGAACTTCTCTTTTTCCTTTGAAAAAGTCCCCTTCATGCTATTTTTCTTCCTTTCATCCTTTCCATCTTTTAGTGCTCTCAGAAATCTTTTTCCTGAAGACACAGGGTTCCATGTCACTCTTTTCACAGCTGGCTTCTCCTTCTATTATGCTGTCAGATGCAGAGTCCAGAAGCAGGAGTCACCATCCTCTTTGGTTCCTACAATTATTTCCAGACCTTTCTTTGCTCCATCATTATCGCTCAGAAACTTTTCCTCATTTTTCCATAGATCTCAATATGCTGATGGTTGTGTTTGCCATCTCCAAACTACTCTGTCCTTTGTCCATAAGTTAGTACTAGCGTAGTCTTCCTCTCCACCCCAACCCCTTCCTTTTTCTTTAGTGACAACAATATATCATTGATGACCTATTGAACATGCTGGATGCCCACCTTATGGCCTACATCTCTTATCTCAATCATCCACAGGGATGGTCTATGTGCAAAATAATGCTCTCCCTCCATTTTCACTTTTGAAATTTCTCCTCTCATCACAATTTTTTTCTCACACCTCTCCCCCCATTGTTTAAATCCTCCTGAATTTTTTATCCTTACTGCAACTTTCAGTTCCCCAATATCTCCTCCTAGCTCAGTCTCATAATCAGTTCACTTTTATTAAATGCCACGCTAAGTATTGGGGATACAGAGAAAAGCTAACAATAGTCTCTGCTTTCAGGAACCTTCTGGTCTAAAGGCAACAATCTAAATAATTACATACAAACCAGCTATATTCAGGATGTATTGGAAATATTCCTCAGAGGGAAGACTCACAAGAGGCTCAGAAGGTGGGATTTTTAGACTTGACCCAGAATTAACAATGAAGTTATTGCCCTATCCTGCCACAATGTTGGGTCACTCCTATTCTCTTCTTTCTCTAGGCCTGTTTCTGAAACCATTCCATGTCACTAGAAGAAATCTTGCAATTGTGACAGCAGAGTCCACTAAAAATTCATGTTGTCTAACATCAATTAATCTTTCATTGGTGGGCATCATTGTTTTGTCCACCTTGTGAACTGTTACACTTCTCCAGAGTGGCTGTTTCAAAGACATTTTCCTCTCCTCTAGCCTCCCATACCACTTCCATCACCTTCTCTTAGCATAGAATCACAATACTCACTTTACTGAGAAAATTGGAATAATCCCTCATGAGCTCCTTTATTGTCTCCTCCTCCAGTCCTCCAGACTTTGTAAAATCTTTTCCTGTTTCTCATCCTTTTCTCTAGCCTCACATTGAGACAACTCTTCTCCTTCCTAGGACTAAGCTCTACCTTTGTTCTTGGTCCCTTCTAACTGTTTCCTCCAGGAGCTTGCCCTTTCCCCACTGCCTCACCACCAGCACCACTGCTGTTGCTGCCCCCTCCCACTTTCCTTTAAAGCATTGTACCACTCCAGCAGTCCCTGGTCCCTCTGCCAATAATTCTACCTGTCAGTTTATCCCCCTGCCATGGTCAACAGCAAAGCAGCCTCTGATGAGGCTTTAGAAAAAAGTGATTGACAGGAATGCAAACCAGCTATTGACTTCTTTGCTACTTAGAAACAAGCTCAGGTCTTTTTTACCCTTCAAAAACCTTCCATCAACCTTATCATCTAGCATTTAGATCTTCTAAGTGTTCAAATCTTTTAGGTTTTCTAACTCCTCATCTTCCTTGATCTCACTGCAGCTTTTGACACTGTTGAACACTCTCTCCACATGAATTATATTTTTCCCCCTTTTGATTCCAATGCACTCTTAATGCTTGATTCTCCTGCAACCTATCTCTGTTGGATTGTCATCCATCTCCTGCTTCTTTAGCATAGTGTTCCCCAGGGCTCTGTCATGGATATTTTTTTCTTCTCTTTTTACACTTTCTGGTTCAATCATCACCTCTACATAAATAACTCGGAAACCATATCTATAATGTATTTCCTCTTCATCTCTACCTCTCAGAATCTTTTTTTCCCTTTCAAGGCTCAGTTCATTTTACACACACACACACACACGCACGCACGCACGCACACAACCACTCCTAGCTCTATGACATGTGGTGGAGAAGCGAAAGCCTTGAATTCAGAAGGGAACCTAGACAAGGAGAGCATTGCTGGAGCTACCATATTAAATCCAAAATAAAACAATAAAACAAACTGTACTTGGTGAGGGTTCAATTTCATATATATCGTATTTTTCTGTTCCTCACTGAATAGAATGATCATATTTGCTAGTATATTCCAAGATCATAAAAATAAAAAAGAAACTTTTTTAAAAGGAAAGAAACAAAAATCTTTTTGAGGGAGTAGACCTGCTTAAAGAAACATTATTCTCAGTATTGCAATAGTCCATTCATACTAATGAAAAAAAGCAGACCAACCTCTCCAATCCTCTTAAAGACAGGTTTTAAAGTTTTTTTGTTGTTGTTTTACTCCTATTTGCTTAAAATATTTTTATAAGAATTTATTATCTCTCCCATCACTGCCAGCTTACTTGAAATGTTTTTTGAATCTCTTTTAACAAAATTCATAATCCAGCAAAAGAAATGCTCGCACTGGCCATGTCCAAAAAATGTATGATTTGTCCCCCATTTTAGCCTTTTAAGTTCATCACCTCTCTGACAAGAAGTGGGTGGCATGTTTCATCTTCAGTCCTTTGGACTCATGACTTATTGTTGCATTTATAAGAGTTGTGAAGTCTTTCAAAATTGTTTTTCTCTATAATGTTGTTGTCATATAAATTGATCTATTAATTCTGCTCACCCTACAACAGTTCATAAAGACTTCCCAGTTTCTTCTGAAATTGTACATTTTGTCATTTCTTACGATACAATAATAATCTATTAGATGCTAATACCATAATTTGTTCATCCATTCCATCCATATAAAAAGAGTTTCTTTAAATTTTTTTATACATATTTTCTTCTTTCTTTGAACTCTTTGGGAATAAACTTAGGACAAAGGGTATGAACAATTTAGTAATTTTGGTATCATAGTTCTAAATGGCTTTCCAGATAGACAATACCAATTCATAGTTCCATCAATAGTGCCCTAATTTTCCCACGGCCCCTACAACATTTGGTCATTTTCCTTTTTTTTGTTATTTTTGCCAATCTGATAGGTGTGAGGTAGAACTTTAGAATTACTTTAATTTGGATTTCTCTAATTATTAGTTATTTGGAGATTGGAGTTTTTAAAAATATTATTATTGATAGCTTAGATTTTGTCCTTAGAAAAAAAAACTACTTCTTTATATCTTTTGACCACAAGATATTAGAAAATTATTCTTAGTATTATAAATTTGAATCAATTTCTTCTATCTATTGGTTATGGGACCTTTACCATAGAAACTTGCTGTAAAGATTTTTTCCCCTATTAAAGACAAATAGGTTTTCTTGAGATCATTAGCTATATAAGAAGATGAGGATGGGGGTCCTAGGATAGTCATCAATCAATGCTATCTCTTGACTTCAGAATTAATACAATAGTGATTTTCAAAATCATCTTTCCTTTCCTCAAAGGCAAACTTTGTACGGAAAGAACAAAGAAGACTGTGAAACAGCTATTTTATCATCCTAATTTTTAAATGTAAAGCTTAAAGCACAAGGTATAAATAATAAGATATTTCATACTGGAATGAGTCTGTTCCTATGGGTGACCAATCCTATGCAGATCTGGAAGGATCTTAGTATCCCTTATTTTGTAAATGAGGAAACTGAGACCCAGGGAGGTTAAGTGAACTGTTTAGAGTTATATAGTTAGTAAATGTTTAAAGAAGGATTTGAACCCAGATTTTTCTAACTCAAGGTCCAAGGCTATAGAGGGGGGGAGATTGTTACCAACCCAGGGGAAAAAAAGGAAGATTCCACGGGATAGCTATCTTTTGAATTAGTTTTTAAGGAACCAGTGATAATTCCATAGGAAAAGAAGATAAAGAAGGTGAATAATGAAAAGGAACAATTACAATTTATCTATCAAGACTACTGAAAGCCCTAGCTCCAAAATACTTCCTTCATAATTCTTGAAATTCATATCTTAGAGAGCTGGAAGCAAACAATAACCAGCATGAGGCTTCTGGGCATTTTCCCAGGGTCCAGAGTTGAGGAGGAAGTAACAAAAGACCATAAATCATAAAGAACCACAGCATTAAGAAAGCATCCTTTCCCTGCCACCCCATACCCAGTCAGCATTCTTGTAGTTGGGAAAAGGATATAGTGTATGAGAAGATAATTTTGATTAGATAATGAAACTGTTTTTAGCCTTCAGAATGAAGATAAATTCCTTGCTAATGCAGGTCATACTAATAAAGGGAGTGAGACTGTATTGGAAATCTGCAAGATTTATGAGAGTCAGGAACCATGCTGAATTGTCTTGAGGGAAAAAAGTTAAGGTTTGCAAAGTGTTTTACATATATATATATATATACATATATGTATATATATACATATATGTATATATATATATATATATATATATATATATATATATACTTCATTTGACCCACACAATCATCTTTTGAGGTACAAGTAGGTATTATTTTATATATAAAAAAAGACAACTGGTTGAGAAAATTTAATTAACTGAATTTGATGCCACATAGCTAGTTAACATCTGATGAGGGATTTAGATTCAGTTCTACCTGATTCTAATTCCAATAATCCTATTTATCTTTAATCAAAGAGCAAATGCCTTCCACCTTATGTGGTCCAGGGGCTGCTACCCTCTGAGCATCCTATGGCTGGCATATTCCTCATTCTCACCCCTTTTTTCTTCCTGGCATAACTTAACAAATTGAAAGGCAGAAGGGTGGGGGTAGTGACCAGTCATGGGCCATATATATATATACTGTTCTCTGGGTATCCTGGAGTCTCTGTCGACTCCCTAAATTTGTTCCACAAACCAGAAATTAATGATTTCCCCAAATAACATCTCTGGCTGAAAAGGGTCTTAGAGATTTTCTAGTTCACCCTTCTGATTTTACAGATGAGGAAACCAGAATTCAGTTAACCTAATGGTTATTAGGAATACCAATTGCATTGTATCCTATTATAGCTTCCACCTGTGGTTTTCATAGAGCTTTTCTCATACTTAATCAATCCTTAGCATTATTAATGAGAAAAAAAATTACTTCTTCCAGGTTCAAGTGTCAGGTTCTAATCTATTCCTTAAGGTCACATAATTTTTCTTCACAGCGTCCAACATTCATAATTTGAAATTTCAGCTCTTTCACTTTCCCTATTAAGCAATTATTTTGATTACTTGATTATCTTAAATTTTTTCCCTCAAGACAATTCAGGATGGTTTCTGACTACCATAAGTCATGCAGATTTCCAATATAGTCTTACTCGTTTTATTAGCATGATCTGCATTAGCAAGGAATTCATTTTCATTCTGAAAGCTAAAAACAATTTCATTATCTAATCAAAATTATCTTCTCATACACTGTAAGAAACGATTCTCCTCATTTGTGGTCTCATTAAGTATTTTATCTTCATTCACTGCAGAAAAGAATGTCTTCATCTTCCACTAAGCAGTCCTTCTTGCTGTGACTTAGTTGACAATATTTTAAGCCAAGGATTGTCATATGATTTTACTTTCTTTCCTTTTAATATAGTAAAACTTTATACAGTTCCCGCTTTCATACTGCCTTTTTGAATTTTACAATTTTTCCCCAAACTCACTTCCCTCCCCCCACCCCACCCCCGAAGGCAGTCTGATAGCCTTTATATTATTTCCATGCTTTACATTGATCAAAATTAAATGTGTTGATAGAAAATCATATCCTTGGGGGAAAATAAAATATAAGAAATAGCAAATTTACATGATACATAAGATAACTTTTTTTTAAATTAAAAGTAATAAATAGTCTTTGGTTTTTGTTTAAACTCCACAATTCTTTTTTTTTTGGATATAAATGGTATTCTCCTTCTCAAATACCCTAAAATTGTCCCTGATTGTTGCACTGATGGAATGAGCAAGTCCATTAAAGTTGATCATGTTGCTCTTAGGGTGTACAGTATTCTTCTGGTTCTGCTCATCTCGCTCAGCATCAGTTCATGCAAATCCTTCCTGGCTTCTCTGAATTCCCATCCCTCCTGGTTTCTAGTAGAATAGTGTTGCATAATATATACCATTTGTTTGTTCATCCATTCCCACAATTCATGGACATTCACTCAATTTCCAATTCTTTGCCACCATAAACAGGGCTGCTATGAATGTTTTTTGTACAAGTGATGTTTTTACCATTTTTCATCATCTCTTCAGGGAATGTAATGATATTGCTGGTTCAAAGGGTATGCACTTTTCTATTTCCCTTTGTGCATAATTCCAAATTGCTCTCCAGAAAAGTTGGATGAGTTCACAGTTCCACCAACAATGGCATACTGCCTTTTTGATATAATTATCCATTGGTATCTAAATTTATTTAATTGTACATCCAGCCATTCTACCCATGGTACAAGGAAGTGGGAAGATGGAGGATCTAAAAGGGCCTCAGGGAAGCTCTCCTTAGCAAAGGAGGACCTTGAGTTGGCAAAGGTAGATGAGTGGGGGGGGATGGAGAATTTTCTTATCCAGAGATAACAAAACAAGAGTTGACAAATATCTATCAGAAAGAACTCACTTTTGTGGA